>NC_135486.1:72555323-72864797 GCF_052094955.1 Ictidomys tridecemlineatus | reverse complement strand
TAGGAAAGCTACAGGAATTGAACAGAGATAAGCCAACAGAAAGGCCTCTTGGGCTGCAACCAACAAGGCCACAGAGGCAGAGCTACACAAGCTCTTGAGAGGACATCATGCCATGTGTTCCACATTCTGAACAAGAGCTACAGGACTTGTTTGCCCAGCTGGATTTTGGTCTTGCTTTGGTCCCATCCTTTTTTTCTATATGCCTAATTTTGTGAATGGAAATGTTTGCTCTGTATCATCACATATTGGATATTTGTAAATTGCTTTTAATTTTAAAGGAGCTCACAATGAGAGACTGCCTTGAGCCTCAGAGAAGACTTTGGACTTGAACTGTCAGAAATCTTGCAACTGTTGAGACTGTGGGGGACTCTTAGGAATAGACTAAATATATTTTGCATTGTCAGATGAGTGTGAGCTTTTGGGGGCGAGGGTAGAATGTTATTGTTTGGATGTGAAGTGTCCCCCAAAAGCTCATGTGAGACAAAGCAAGAAGGTTTGAAAGAGAAATTATTAGGTTATAACCTTAAGGTCATTAGCGAATTAATCCCTGATGGGATTAACTGAGTGCTGGCTGGAGGCAGGTGGCTGGAGGAAGTGGCTCATTGGGGGTGTGACTATGGGGTATATATTTTATATCTGGAGAGTGGAGACACTCTGTTTCCTGATCAACAGATGAGCTGCTTTCTCCACTATACCCTTCAGCTATGATGTTCTACCCACCGTGAGTCCTGAGCAATGGAGTCTGCTGTCTATGGATTGAGACCTCTAAAACTGTGAGCCCTCAAATAAAACTCCTCCTCCCCTAAAATTTATTATGGTTGGGTCCTTTAGTCACAGCAGTGAAAAAGTTGACTAAATCATAGGGTCATTTAATTCTCATTTTCTGTTGATGAGTTTTTTTTTTTGTTAGAGTTTTATAGTTCTTTGTTGTAGGGTTCATCCCAACAAACGCA
The DNA here is from genome assembly GCF_052094955.1 of Ictidomys tridecemlineatus. Lineage (NCBI taxonomy): Eukaryota > Metazoa > Chordata > Mammalia > Rodentia > Sciuridae > Ictidomys > Ictidomys tridecemlineatus. The sequence goes on along the minus strand of NC_135486.1, from coordinate 72,863,844 downwards.
TACATGCAAGGATCAGTTTATGATCCTCCCCTTTCCCTCCTGTTCTCCCTCCCCACTCCCCTTCTCCTTCCTCTACTAGACTTCCTTTCATTCACCTATTAGTTTATATTTTATTGTTCTTTATGTTATCCTATCCTTCTCTCCTCCTTTCCTTTATTTAACTCTAGCTTCCACATGAGAGAAAACATTCGATCTTTGATTTTCTGAGCCTGGCTTACTTCTCTTAGCATGATACTCTCCATTTCCATCAACTCACTGGCGAATGCCGTAATTTCATTCTTTTTTATGGCAGAGTAGAACATCATTGTACATATATACCACAATTTCTTAGTCTATTCATCTATCGATAGGCACCTGGGTTGATTTTATAATTTAGCTATTGTGAATTATACTGCTATAATAATTGAAGTGGCTATATCACGATAATATGCCAATTTTAGACCTTTTTGGAAAAATACCAGGAGTGGGATAGATGAGGATATGGTGGTTCTAATCCCTAGTTTTTTGAGGAATCCCCATTGATTTCCAGAGTGGTTATACTAATCTGCAGTCTGTTGGTGGGAATTTTAATGGGTATAGTCTTTTGAATGATAATTTGATACAATAATCTCTTAAAAATTTTAAAATTTCTCTGACCTACAACATTTGAAAAAAGCAAAATCCATATGAGAATGTTCTTTATTTGTTATAGCAAAATCTGGAAGAACTCACATATCTCCAAATTGGGGACTAAAAGGATAAATAAATTATGATTCAATAGTAAAATGAAATACCATGTCATACAGACATGGAAAATGTCCAAGATCTGATTGTTAGTCAGAAAGGAGACAAGCTATAGAACACTATATGAAAGGGAATCCCAATTTGCTGTCCCCAAAATTATTGAAATGCACACTGAACAGTTAGCAGTGATTATCTTGAGGAAAGGGTGTATTTTGTTGGGGGAAACCTTTGCTTTTTAAGTAACACATTTCCAAATAGTTAATTTTTTCCCCCTGAAAATGACTATGCCATTATTTTTGTAAACAGGAAAACAAGCAAACTTAAAAACAAAGCCAAGTAGTTCCACATTTAGTAGCACTTATTTAAAATGTTTTTTTTTTAAAGCCCCTTTGTTTTCTATACCAGATTTTATCAAACAAACACAAAGGAATTTTTACAAAAGTAAACACTCACAGGCAGTATTAAAAGAAGAAAAATAAATAGCTAACATTTATTGAAGGTCTATTATATTCTAATCAGGTTTTTCAGGTTTTGTTTCCCATTTGTATAATCCTCATTTATTAAAATTCTAGCTACTGCTGGGTGTAGTAATGCATGCCTGTAGTCCCAGATATTTAGGAGGCTGAGGCAGGAGGGTCTGAGTTCTGGCCAGCTGAGGTAACAGAGTGAGACCCTGTCTCTTATTTTTTTGGGAAAAAAATCCTAGCTACATATAGCCTCCCTGATCCTCCTCCCCACCCTGCCCCCAGCTAAAACCACCTTTGCTTGGGATGAGGTACAGATTCCCATGCATAAGGCTATGGATATCTGGTACTGCTGGACCACTTGTGTCTAGAAAAGGAGTGACTCCAATCTGAAGACACTGAGTGGAAATTATAAGATGCTGAGGTTTCAAATGAAGACCCAAAGACAGGGTCTTTTCTCGTTCCTCTGTTTTGTTCAGTTTGGGAAATTTTGGAGCTAGAAAGATATTCATATCTTATTTTTCAGGATGTTCAGTCTGATATTACAACATAAAACCTCTAGTCCTATTAGTTAGATAGCCTTTGCTTTCTTCAAGATCCCCAAAAGCCTACTAAGGGCTTGAAAATATAGCACTGGTCTTATCATCAACATGTAAGAAGCATTAGAAGAACCAGCTTGGAAGACTTAATAGGGTGCACAGTTTTGGATAGATATGTTTAAAGTGCCACTGTTCACCTGAGCAAAACTTTCTAGAAGGTAACTGGGCAGAATAGTATGAATTATGGCGGGGGGGGGAATCTGAGCTGGAAATGAAGATTTGGGAAGTGGAAAAAAAAAGAATAAGTAGGCTAGAGGCAAGAAAAGAAAAAAGGTAAAGAAAAACAGCCTATGAAAGAAAAATAAAAAGAGATGGTGAGAGAAGGAGAGATTCAGACAAGTGCAGACTTAAAAAAAAAATGTCTCAGAAAGGGCTCCGGGGAAGCAGGATCTAATACAGCATAAAGGATCAATACTATACTAAAGACTTTGGCATGTTCTCTGCATTTCAGAATTGGGATGTATTTGATGATCTTAATAAGAAGTTAACAGAAAAGTTTCTGGGGCAAAGAACAGAATGCAATATGCTTCCAAAACTGGAAGAAGGTGCATCTAAAGATTTAGTTTTGAGAAGCCAGAAACAAGAAGTAATACATCTTCTTTCTCATGTACAGGGAAGGCTTGGTGAAGGTGTGAAGGATTAAGGTGGAAGAATATAAGGCTGAAAGAAAGATTTGAGGGAAAGGAAGAGAGGAAAATACTGAGGAAAGCAGAAAAGAGAGGGAGGGAAGCTCCACAGCTGGCACAAAAGGTGGAATGAAAGAGGCTAAAGGGAGATTGGATTTAGAATCAAGGAGGGACGTTGCAGAGCCTGTGGGATAAGCTTTGAGGGTACATTCAGCTCCAGAACCCCAAAGTACATATCCAAATAGCCCAGGAGAATGTGGCTACGCGGTTCCAGGAGCTGAGACCTTCCTTGGCTGTGATTACAAGAAAAAGGTTTCGGAAACTGTAAATCGGAGATGTCCTGCAGTGACACGAGATCCACTCTCTAAGCTACAGAGGTGGACACAGGAGAAGAAGAAACATTACCACTCATCTAGTCTTTCCATGAGTATCTGAATCTACCAGAGGCCCATAAAGCAACAGCAAAGAAGAGAATATGGAAAATTTAAATTTTCTTTGTGATTGTGTTTAAGTGTTTCCTCAGTAGGCACATGTTCTTTATAAACACCAGAAGTGTGAGTAGTTTGATCTTTAGGGGAAATTATAATCAGATAGTATCCAAAGGTTACTATGATACAGTTAAATTATCTCTGCCTGTCACAGGTTAAAGAACATTTAAATTCTGGAAGTTCACATCAGCTTTTTCCAGATAACAAATCTTAAGTACCTTCCTATATTCACTCAATTAGTGATCTTGGGCCTTGATAACGCTGCAGAGAGAAACTTTCCAACTATCATTCAAATCATATCTAAAAAGGTGGTCATAAATATTTTAAAACCTAAGTGAACTAATAAGACCTAGACCCATTAAGGATAAGATCTTTTACAACAAATTAAATAAAACAATTTATTGAAGTCTGGACTCAAGATAAGCTAGATTTATAAGCTGACCTTTTATTCATTTAAAGAACAAAATTAGCTCTAATTGCATTAGAATGGAATCCAGTAAATTTTCCCAAGTCTTCTAATGTGGCATCCATGTAAGAACTGCTGTAATTGTTTACAAGTAAGATGGAAATGCTTTGATATAATCTTTCCACTTGTTTTACTATGTTGTAAAAGCATTTCCCAAAACCTAAAGATAGTTTTTCTGACAGTCTACTAGTTTTTCCTTTTGAACATACTGCATATTTAGTGATAATGAACAAATTACAATGTGTGATGGGAAAAATTAAATTCAGACTTTACAATTCTAGTTCAGTAAAAATAAAGGGATTATTAAGGAAATCAGGAACTCCTTGTTTGGAAAAACCAGAATTCTGGCTGAAGACACATTCTGGCTGAAGAAAAATTTTAATTACCTGCTTCCTTTTGGAGGTGGATCAAAATTATGGCTGAGATAAATGGCTTTGGTACCACTGAATTTATAAGCACAGTAAGGTAGTAAAGCTAAGGTACACAATTTCGACTTCTGTGTTCCAGTTGTTCAGCAACCAGGAAACTTCATTAGTAATATTTGTGCCTTTCACTAGCATTAAAAATAGGTTATTTTAAATTTCAAATATATATGTAGTCATTTAAAATGTAAACACCAATTATAAAGTTTAAATATAGTGACTCTTAAGATTCTTTCCTTGTTATTGCTCTTGATATTTCTCTTCTAACATAGGCAAATTCCCATGAAATGTTTGTTTCAGTAACAAGTTAACCAGGGCAAAACAAAGAAAATTATCAATACTTTTCAATAATAATAATAATAATAATAATAATAATAATAATAATAATAATAATAATTGAAAGCAGATAGTTTTATTGGATAGGAAACAAAATTAGAACAGCAAAAGGCCTTCCATTTCAGAGGATGGTCCTCTGAAATGCTCCTAAATTTGATTTCTTTAGTATCATTTTTAAACCAGTGGTAGGTACCATTCTGCCATGACTGTCTTGCCCTGTTTCTTGGCTTGCTTTTACATAAAATCTGGCTGCCTTTCCCGAGCTAAAATAAAATATATTAGCTATATCTGCTTGCCTCCTCCATCTTGTTCTGGTGACAGATACTCTTTTCCTAATGGAACCTACTATTTCCCTTTCTGACAGGGTGTCTCCCTACCACAGGAGCTGGTGAATTAGAGTTTTTGATGGGAATTGGTAGGGACTTTGAGCATGAAGAACCACATTAATTTGGAATGACTTGGGCCATATCTCTCTCCACACAGAGGCAAGATGGAGAAAAGGAAAATGAGCAGAGTCATACTCTAATAATGCCTTATGAACCCTCAATACTGCCCACCTAAAGTCAAATACACCTCTTTTTATTTTTCTGCTCTAAGGTAGTTTGATTAGGATTTCTGCTACTTACAACTAGAATTCTGAGTAAATACAAAATACCCAAAAGTAAATAAGCATGTCTCAACTAGAGGTTTGACAGCCCTTTAAAGAGACATTTTCATTGAGCCGTGCTTTTAGGCTTTCCCTTAGATTATGGTGGGTTAGAGAAACAGTCAATAAAAAATGCCTTTGTGCCAGCAGTAAAAACTGCTAAGGAGGACATTGTCCTTGTCATCTGGTTCCATATGGAAATTAATTTTTAAATCTAGTGCCTTGAAAATCTTTGACCCATTCTGAGAAACTGAGGCATCTTACCCCAGCTCTTTTCGTCTTAAAAAAGTATTTTGTGAGGCTGGGCATCTCTGTCTCAGTGGTAGAGTACATGCTTAGCATGCTTATGGCCCTGAGTTCAATCCCCAGCATCCCTCATGCAAAAATATTATTTCCATTTTTACTTTATTGCTAGAAAGCTATAATAATATTTGATGCACAATCATTTGTTTCTTTTTCTTCTCTTTATCTCAGTTTGCTATTTCTATTTCCTACTTTACTGTTACCCTGAATTTTGACTGGAAAAAACACTTCAAGTATTGAAAGGAAAATGCAGAAAGTAGAATAAAAACCATTTACTATTATTTCTCCAAAGAATTTATCACTAAAATGCTACTATACATTTTTCACTCTATTAAATATGCTTTGGCTAAACTGCATTTTAAAATATAAAAAAATGCTTATTTTTCTTAAAAATGCTCTAAATTATTATCTTTAAGAATGTCCATGATTATTCTGTTTCCATTGTCAAAAAGCTTAGAACAAATAAAGACAATAAATATCTTATTTATTTATTTTACTTATTTATTTTACTTATTTTATGTCTTAAAAGATTAAACCCTTATGTTTTTTTTTCTTTTAGTTTCTAAATGATTTATTTTCTTTCTTTTTTTTTTTATTAGTTGCTCAAGACAATACAATGATCTTGACATATCATATAATTGGTTCAAATGGGGTATGAATTCCACGGGTACAGATTGCAGGATCACATCTGTTATACAGTCACGTTTATACATACAGCCATACTACTGTCTGTTATATTATGTTCTTCAAAATTAATAAGCAAAGCTTTTGCTCCCATTTTCACAGTATATAGAAATAATTTAGAAACTACAACTATCAAAAAACCCTTCATTAGGCATAAGCTACAGTTGATGAACTGTGGCCAAAAAAAAAAAAAAAAAAAAAGAATGACAAGAAAAGAAAAATTTCATGAATTTAGGAAATCAATCTAGTTGCCACTGGAAATGAAAACATAGCAAAAAGAAAATTATTGTCACTAGTAAAATAGTGCCTGAAAAATATCTCAACATAATTTGAGTATTTTGAAAACTGGGTTAAATTGTTAAACAGAACACCTATCATGAACTCTCAAAAGTACTTAGAATCATCACCAAGAATACTGTTCCCTGAAAGTCATCATAAATGATTACCAGATCAAATACATTATTAACTATTAATAAGAAAAAATTGACCACACATTTTAGAACATCTAGAGGGGCTTTATTAGTTATCACCTTCTCTGGTGAACTCCCGGAATACAGTCAGGAATATCCTCAGAGCAGAGGAGTCATAATTTCCTTTTACTATATCCTAGGATACCAGCATGAGCAGCATGGCTGGGCAGAAGAACCTCTGGCCCAAGGAGAAGCATGGGTAAATGGATAGAAAAGAGCAGCAGCTTCCTCTAAGAGACATGTGAGAGGACAGCATTAGTGGACACTTGAGAAATGTGAAGAAGAATGCTTATTCCCTACTCCAATCATTATTTCTCAAAATTTTATACAAATTTATATCACATTTTCTCTTAATGCTTTACAAATATGTAAAATTAACATTTTATATGAGGCTCCTTTAATAGAATTTTGAGTGCCATTTAAACTTAGAAAAGCTGTAGGTCCTGTTCTGCCATGTTTTCCTTGATAATTCTCTCTCAATAGTCCCTGTCTGCAACAAATTTTATCACATTACTCTGCTCTATTTTCTTCATAGAAATGAATAATAATAAAAAAGAATGCTGTTAAATTGCCAACTTCTTCTACACTAGCTCAAAAAGAGCTAGATTAAAAAAAAATAAGATCAGAATGACAAATCACAACTGTGCCACCACTGACCCATCCTGGCACAGACATTCAACTCACCGTACTCTGCCACTGAGTCCAGGTGGGACCCCAGGATCCTGATCAACAGAGTTCTAGGCAGCTGTGCCTGGGCAAGCCAAAGCCTACTTGCTGTTTTGGTATCGGTACAACTTGATTATGAGGCTGGACTCAGACAATTACCTTGAATGTTCCCTATTCCTACTTTATGTGTGTAGAAACTACAGTTTTAAGGCTGGATTTTAGTTTCTTCTTCAATATAGACTATAGGGAACTTAGGATATCCATCACTGGAAGACATGTTAAAGGAATTTGAGGTCTTTGGAAAGTCATCTTGAATTTTAACAGTGTCAGAAAGAGGTACTGACCTCAGCATACATCATTTTAGAACAGTTTTCAGGAATGTAAAAGCAAGGGAAAAATAAGTTACCTCTGTTTTGTTTCAAAGAACAATAATAGAGAACAGAGGAAACAATCTAACCTCAAAGTACTTTTCTGGATCAAGGGCAAAAGACATAACTTCTTTAAGACTTAGAAATTAAACATTGGTTTAAAGATTTCCAAAGAGAGGGTATAATTTGAACCTTGTAAAGCTTTTTCTTTTTCCCATAATTTCAAGAGTCTTCTTTTTGCCTGTCCTTTAGCAATAAACACTTCTCTCTATCCCTGGACTATTCAATCCCCTTTGCTTTTGAACCCCATCTATTCATTTATTTCACTTTTAAAGAATATGAGTTCACCCCCTAAGTGTGTACAAACTAAGTCATTAAAGGCATAACTTGTAGGAATCTTTCACTACTTTTCCATTATTAGAGTCATGGAATAAACCATACATCCTTATGTTACAACTATTAAGGATTATTGCGATTTAAATGTCATATAGTTTTCATATATCATAAAATATTAAAAAAATTTTCAGCTATTTAGAAATGCAAAAGACATTTAAATTTGTAGGTTAATCAAAACCAGGCAGTGGGCTGTAGTTTACAGACTCCTGATTTAGACCACCCCCCTCTACCCAAAAAACCCCACTTGTCTAAACTCTATTTCACATAAAATTCTATTTTTCTATTTGAAGCTTCTCTCTCTTATTTTTAATTTAAAATGTAATATATTTTACTTAATCTTTTTGCTCAGTGTAAGGATTTTTTTTTTGCATCTGCCTTGGTCAAATGATTAATCTGTCATAAACACTGGGGTTATTTACCAAATATCTGAAAATTTATATCTTATATAACATTGAACTTTTTCCAGGGTATTTGTCTAGAATCTCTGCTTATTATAATTTCTGTCAAACTGCACATTTTGTTCCAGAATAATAATATCTGTTTCTCACATCTTCCAATATCTTAGGTGTATGAGTTATTTACTGAAAGGAGGAAATAGAATAAAATAGTTAACAGAATGACTGAAAGACGCACAAGGGCAAGGAGATAAATATAACTATCAAAGCCTTTTCACAAACCTTAATTCTCCAAAGGGAGTAAGCTAGCAAAACTTTCATGTGGGAGTTGAGACTAAGTACTGGTGAGCAACTCAGAAAACAGAATTAAATATGAATTGGCAGGAGAGAAGTATTTTTTTGAGTGATGAATAAGAATAAGAATAGAAAAATTAGACAATATTCAGAATTTCCAAGGAGATGGTGTGGAGAGTTATTGGGCGGGTCTCCTCTGTCCTTTGCTGGTTGAGAGATGAGGACATCATTCAAATCTCTGCAGGTGGACTGAGGGTACTAGATATATCAGTAACTGGTTTAAAAAGGGCTGAATACATGATATTTTTGTTAACATTTTCTAAGCTTGTTGACACTACTACCACCCACTGTCCAGGTCTTTACCGGTACAATCAAGAAGAATAATGTGAAAATTTCCTGGAGAATTTAGGTAAGAAAATATGAATCATTTGGATCCTGTGCTTAAAATCTTCAGAGGAGGGTACAGTCTGCTGGAAGATCATGTCTGCCTCAAAATCATACGAGGCTTCTTCACTACATTATATTCTTAGTTGACAGAAGCAGCAGAATAAACATATACAACAATTAAATGAACCACTGAGAACCCAAAGCAAATTTTCTGTTTCTACTCTATCTACTACTAAATTCATAGGTCCTACTCTTACTTTCATGGCTCAAATTAAAAGATGACTAAAAGAAAAATGTTCAACTAATTTACTTTAAAAATTGATTAATATAATGGTTCAGGGAAGATTAAGACTGACAGCAGCACAGGGTTTACATTTCTAGGTTTTTTTTGTTTTTGTTTTTTTTGTTTTGTGGTGCTGAGGATTGAACCCAGGGCCTTATGCATGTGAGGCAAGCCCTCTATCAACTGAGCTATATCCCCAGCCCCTACATTTCTAGTTTTAACGTTTTTTGTTTTTTTTTCCCTTTTTTAACCCAGAACCTTGTGCATGCTAGGCAAACATTCGATCACTGAACTATACCCCCAGTTCTGTATTTGTAAGTTTTTAAAACATACAAATGAAAAATGCTGGACAACTAAAAAATTGGTTATTACCACTGTATACTGTTTCATCTAGTCTCTAACAGTATCTTTGTTTCACAAGCACAGAATAAAACCATGTGCCATACATGAGACAGTTTAACATTACATCTTCCTGAGTGAAACATAGCAGTAAGCCCATCCAATACCATTTCTTATTTTCCAGATAACTAAGACCTTAAACACTATGCAGAAACAATGTCATGTGCTAATCTTTTTAATAAAAAAAGAGAAAAAGAACAAGAAAAAAAAAGGATCCTGAATATTAAACAAAGCAAAAAGCATTTACTTATAGAAGAAACCAATAAAAACTTGAAAATGGAGAGTTCTCAAAACAAAGTTTGACCCTACATGTTCATACCTGCAAAAGGTTTGCAGAGTCCTAAATCTATCAGGTCAGGGTAGAAGAGGTCAAGTTTCAATTGCTTCACTCTAATTCAAAGGTTTATACTTACATCTTGTCTTGGCCAGCGCCAACTCGAAGAGTCAATCTGGGGATAACTGGACTCGGGGCTGGAACGACTGGTTCCACTTTTATCTGTGGAAGTTAGTACATTACAGTTCAGTTTTACTTTTTTCTACAAAAGTAGCTTCTACCTCTTCTACTTTCCCACCTCAACAAACTTAATAAACATGTTTAAGTCACAAATGTGGCTAAGATGCTAGACTAAAAGATAATCTGGTTGCGACAACTAAAGGCTACCTGATATGATAAGAAATTTTATGAACTTTAATCACATTATGTAAATATGGCTCTTATTTCTGGATTTTTTAAATGTTTAGATTAATTTCGTGGGTTTTATTATATTAGAATTTTTAAACAAAATTGTTATCTAGTGCATTTGGTAGAGCATTTATATGATTGTCAGATTTAACATACAAGGAAAAACTTGCAATGGAATTTTCTTTATAAGATAAAATGCCTCTATTTGTAGAATTTGATAAACATTAAACTCATTGTTTTATTATATGAAAAAGCTGAATTGTCAAGTGTTCATTACAGCATTAAACTATTCTATTTTTGGTTAATAGTAAAAAGATCTGAAATGCTATAAAAGAAAAAAAAGCTGATCTATTTTCTTTTTAGAAAGGATTTACTGTGAAGGCAATGACTGCTGAAAAAGCTAAGAACTATATTTAAAACTATACACAAATTGAGTATTACATTAAAGGGTCTCTTCACAATTTTTGATTTGAAGATCATGATTTGGTAAGTATTTTTAATAAACAAACTAAAATAAAACTCTGTAGTTTCAAATAGTTATCTGTATCAGAATTTTTCAGTAGAAGTTTGCACTTTTGGTGGTATAATTCTTTGTTATAAGAGACTCTCCCTAGCCATGCCAGATGTTTAATAGCTGTGGACCTGAAATCATATGCCAATAGTTCATAGCAGGTCCCTGTCACCTAGCTGCAAACCACTGATTTTATTTTTCAGTTCAGGAATTGACAGAAGAGTGGAGTGGTTCTAAGGAGAAATGCATATTTTAAATACTGCTCAATATATCATATCACACAGTGACTTGCACATCTAGTGCTTTTTTTCCTACGTATTTATTTGTTTCTAGGAAGTTTATTATCATTTTTTAAAAAATCTATCATCACATCAAGATCTGCTCTGACCATTCTCTTTGACAATGCCTGGCAGGTCAACAAACATTTGTTAAATTAACAACTTATCTTGAACATATCCCCAAGTCTCTTGCCTCTTGGGTATTCTGCTGTTCAACTAGGACCAACCTAAAATTATCCTCGAGGCACTGAGTTCTTTGATATCAAAGAAAATCTTAAAAGAACTCTACCTTCATCTATGCCTTCAATACTATCTGTTTATTTGGATTTCCAGCCGGGCAGACACCACATCTATTTTGTTTGTTGCTATTTCCTGGTTGTCTATCACAGTGACACATGCTTAAGACACATTTCAAGCATGAATATAAAGCAATGATTTCAAACCTTTATCTCTTTCAAGTCCCTTCCTAACCCCCCTCCCCCCATTAGCAAACTCCATAGGAAAAAGCATTGCGACCAATGACAGGAAAACTCCTTCAACTCCCCATAAATGTACAAACGTCTCTGCACCCTAACCATAACTACAGTCCACCTATGATAGCTTTGAGTCTTCTTCCTCAGCCTCTCCATTCCACTAATTATTTTAATCTAGATTTTATTTATTTTAAATTGTTTTTTATGTTACTGTATTTTTTTTAGAACTTTATATTATTTATTTTTATGTGGTGCTGAGGATCAAACCCAGTACCTCACACAAGCTATGCAAGTGTTCTACCACTGAGCTACAACCATAGCCCCTGTCTATCTTTTAAATATACTCAATTCTACCTTTAAATATTTTTTTTTTTACCTTCTCCTCAACATCTGGCTAACAACTTCTCATATTTTTCAGTTTTCAATTTGTTGTCTCTTTTATTGGCTTTGCTGTCTGTTCATCTCTTATTCTTTCCTTGACCCACTCTGGTTTCTACCCCAACCTCACCACTAAAACCGCTTTTTTTTTTTTTTTTGCTTTTTAGTTATAGATGGACACAATACCTTTATTCTATTTTTGTGGTGCTGAGGACTGAACCCAGTGCATGCTAGGTGAGCACTCTACCACTGAGCCACAAACCCAGCCCTAAAACCACTCTTTGCAGACATTAACTACTGGCAAATGTTCCAATATTTTTCTCCACTACAGGCCTTAGTAAGCTTCTACCCTCTTTATACAGCCCCTGCTTTTGCCCAACATTGCTTGTTACTCTCCTCTTGTCATTCCACAGTTTCTTCTTTAGTAATCTCATCCATGTCCTCAGTTTCCACTGTCATGTCTTCAAACTTTCCCCTTCTACACTAACACTGATTGCTTGAACCTAAGACCAAGACAGAAGCTTGCATATTGAAAAATTCCAACTAAATATCATGCATTTCATCTCATAACATCCAAATCTTAATTTACCAATGTCACCCCCAAAACACTCTTGCTCTCACTTTTGGCTGCTGTCCTTCATCTGTCCAGCTCTGCAGACAGACAGAACAGTGGTTTTCCTGAAGGTCCCAGAGGATCAAGGGTCACTATGATGGGGTAGAGCAAGACCCATATATAACTACCTAGGGTTTGTGTTCTCTTTCTTCAAAAACTTTTTTTTTTAAAATGAAAAGCTCATATCTAAACAAATCTGAAAACCATAGATTCAGTCTTTATTTTGTGAACTGTTAAGACTTCCATACTTTTTGCACCTTCCCACTTTATGTAAATAAATAAATATAACCAAAATATATAAACATTTACAAGTCACTTACAACTTGACAAGGCATTGGTTATTTTCCAGATGTTCTCCTTAAGGATTTTTAACAAATACATGGAGTAGATATTATGGGTTCTGTTTTTTAAAAATTAACTTATTTTTAATAAGTTTTCAAAAAATATTTTAGTTGTCAGTAGACACAATACCTTTATTTTATTTATTTATTTTTATGTGGTGCTGAGGGTCGAACCTGGTGCCTCACATGGGCAAGGCAGTGCTCTACCACTGAGCTACAACTCCAGCCCTGGGTTCTGTTTTATGGATAAATAGATCCTATATGGGACAACCATTTTTTCTTTCTTTTGCATTTGTTGCCATGAATGTGTTGTGTAATTTTTACATCAGGTTAAACACATCTATTTCCTCAAATAATTACCATTTCCTTATAGTAAAAACTCTCGAAATCCTTTCTTCTAGCTTTCTGAAATGTGCAGTACCTTATTGCTATCTGTGAAATAGCACAGCAGAACTTCTTGTTCAGTGAATAATATTTCTTATTCCTCATTCCTTCAACCCACAACACTATTATTTAAACAAATAACTTTTTCTAAAGTTTTATTAAAAAAAGAAAGTGGTTTTTCCCTACCTTAAAAAAATTTTGGCTTATTATTATGCTTTGCATTGTGTGTTCACCCCAGTTTTTTACTCTTTACTAAACAATAATCGTATAATAATATCCTTGTATACTATTACACGAAATCCCTATATACATTATGAACTTGATCTCAAATTCAGCAAGTGCTCTAGGAGCTGTTATTAGCCCATGTAATGAAGGGCTCAGAAAGAGTAACTGGTTTGCCAGTAAATATAAATGGCCTAAATCCTCCTGACACCAAATTCATCTCCTGTTCTACCATACATCTCGTAGGCTCTCTGACACATTTTGAGCTCTTTTTCTGATAATGCTGACGTCCTGCATGGAATGGTTCACTTTCTTAGCCAAGGTTTCCTATGATAAATGACATACTTGTGAGATGGCTAGGGTTAGTTATAAAATGTATTTTTCTCTATGAAAGGCTAACTAATTTATATGGAAATTGAGACTAATTTTGCCTTCACCTCCATTTGACTAAAGTAGCGTGGGTTTTTGACATTGTCTTAAATGGCTTACAGGGCAAACAAATCAAGATATCATCTATTTATGACCTCTTATAAAAAATAAAAAATAACATGGAAGAATAAGCAAACAAAAATGATGACCCATTCTATAAGTCAGATTAAAAATGGTACGAATGGGTCCTAAAGGCAACAGGTATTCAGTCAACTAGTTGAATTAATGAATGATTTTGCTTCGTCAGCTCAGTTTTATCTGTAATTATTGTACCCATGTTATCCAGAGACATCTCTGATAGTGAAAGGGAGATTTAATTATACCATAAAACAGATGCAAACTGGGATTGTCCCAAATAGGACAACTACAAACTATTTACACACATTTTTTCTCAAAGAAGTTAAATCAGATTTATCTTGAAAAAATTCAAGATATAGAAAAAGATCAATAAACTTTTTTAAATATTTATTTTTTTAGTTGTAGTTATACGCAATACCTTTACTTTATTTATTTATTTTTATGCGGTGCTGAGGATTGAACCCAGGGCCTCACACGTGCTAGGCAAGTGCTCTACCACTGAGCCACAACCCCAGCCCAAGATCAATAAACTTTTAAAAGAGAAAAAGACTAATGAGGATGCTAATATAGATATGGACAATATAATTTCTAAACAAAATTTTCTTCATATTTTTGCTTTTATCAACTTTAACTGAATGTTTATTGAAAGAAAAGAGATACTTCTTATAATTATAAAATAATTTCTCATGCTTACTTCCTAAGAAACAACAAACTCAATGAAAACAACTTTGATTACTTAAACAAAATGACGAATGCCATCTTTTAATGGCATGGAGCCAAAATCTGGGGACAACATGAGCTTTTAAGGGTTAAAATAAAAGAACAGCACTTTGGAGTAATGCTGAGAATTGGGGCAAGCAGAAGAGCATTTACAGTGGATTACTAAGCTTCCCAATTCACCAAAGAGGTAAAGTCCAGCAATATAAGACTCCTTTGTAGCTAACTAAAAATACATTGTCAGTGGATTTGTCCAGTTTTATGTATAAGCAATACTTCTTTCACCTGAACTAATACTAGTAGTCATATAAGCCCCTTATTGCCATGTGCTGCATTTTTTTTGCTAATCTTCAAGGATTTAGCTTCTTTGCCACATACCTCAGGGCACCAACTGATAAAGCTCTAACTCTCCATTTTTCCAGGACACCAGCAGTGCGGCCTTGCAAAAAATGAAAATCGCTCAAGAGATTTAAAGGGGAAATTTATTTTTAAAATCCTGACTTGAAGCAAAGAGGTGGATTTTTAAAAAGCTTATCTATAAAGAATCAGTTTAAATTTAAATTCTATCTTGGAACTCTTTCATGCATTCCAGCTTTAAAGTTTATCTTTTGACAGGGACTTTCTACAAAGGTAATGGGCAGCTTTGTCAATATAATCTGTCCAAGTTTATTTTTTAATGTTAAACTCCTTTCATTAAAAAAAAAAACACCATATATGTGTACTAGCTGTGGTAGCAGTAAGTTCAGCAAGCATGAGTTCAGATTCCCATCTATGCTAATAAGTTAGGAAAAATCCATAAATACTTCTCACAAAAAGCCAAGTTTAATCACCTAACATTTGGACACTACTGACTGGTAACCTTTTGGTTGTCTTTCTTAGCAATTAGAGTCTTTACATACTTCTGAAACAGAGTCTAACTAAACACTGATAAGCTATCTAAAATATTAAGAAGACAGAAGAAGATGCATGATTGTGGTTGAGCATAATGAGTGGCACCCAATGCTGACACTCAAACAACCTGTGCCTGCTTCAGCCAGGGCTCGGAGGACGGCTTTTGGTAACTTCTATAATTAAACATGCTTATTTAAACATTAAGTTACTGGTTTTGTCTTGGAATAGGTAGTTATAAGAAATAAAAAGGAAGAATTTCCCCCATTTACTGTACTATTTTATTTACTGAAAACCCCTTTATTTTACAAGTTATAACAGCTTATGAAAAAAACACTGGAAATGAAACTATTTTACTTTAAATTCAAGATGAAAATCTTTTGTTAAAGGGAAAAAAATTAAGACTATTTATCATTCTCTAAAGAATAAACTGTTTAATAAAAACTTATTTAGGGGCAAACCCTAAAGGATTTGTGGATAGATTAAAGAAACATTAAAACTTTAAATTGTTCTGATTACTAAAGTCATTAAGGCTTGGAACATATCCCTGTCCTGTCTTTATAATGTGGCAGTTGAACAGGAACACGCTAAGGTTTCCTCGAGGACTAGAATTTTATCGAGTTATGATGTCACTCTGCTCCAGAGTGTTGACCCTTCTTACCCATCCCTGTCCCACTAGCTTCCCCTTACTCAGACATACCAGAGCAGACAGAGGGAGGGGTCTGAGAAGACAGGTACCCAGGCTTCGGGCAGACAGACCTGGCCAACCACAGCTCTTCCACCCAGTGCTGCAGCAATCATCCAACCTTTCTGCGCAGTTTTTCCAATTGTAAGACAGGAAGAGCAATGCCAAACTCCCAGAGGTGTTTGAAGGATTAAATAATGGAGTTCTGCCCAGGTCCGGCACTCAAATGTACTCAATAAGTGACAGTTGTTAAAATTATCTGCTATCCAGGTTAGTTCATTCAATAGCTAATGTTAACTCAAATGAAACAATTCATCAGTCAGTAGGATAAAGTTTAGGGAATCCTTTATAAAGTCTATGGACTTTCCATTACATACAACTTTCACTTACTTATCCATGGATTTGTTATCAACACTAAGAAAATTCTGAATTGTTAGTCATCTATTCATCTTAAATGACACAAACTAGTCTTTACTTAGTGTTTTCTATGAGAAAGAAGGAGAGGCATTTTATGCCAACATATTCTTAGAGAAGGCATGAAACTATTATATTTAAACAGAGGTAAACTACATAATGATGCTGTCTCTTCTTGGTATTGAATGAAGGGCAGAGACAGAGTGAAGGAAGCAGAGGTCCAAGAGGTTAAGAGAGGCTCATGAGAAGCTAGGAAACACCTTGCAGGGCTGGAATCTCAATCAAGATTAGTGTGACTGCCAAAGCTCATGTTCAGTGCTAGTTGTGGGCCAGCCCTGGGCATATTTATTTACAGATGGTGATGTATCTTTTAGGGCAACACTCTACTGGGCCATCAGGATCATATTTAAATAAGAATATATTCAAGTGTAAAAACACATTCCTCAGTTTGACAGATGGATTTTGGCTTATCTTGTATTTAAGATTATAGGTGGAGCTGGGGGTGCCCCTGGCTAGCACATGACAGGCACTGGGTTCGATCCCCAGCAGTGTGCTCGCATCTGCTCGCATGCACACGCACGCACGCACGCACGCACACACACACACACACACACATGTAGATACAACTTTCCAATTCTACTAAGAGTTTTCTTACAATGATTCTACAAGGAGTTTTCTTACAATGATCCTTCCTCCGAAAAACACTTAAAATACCAAGAGTAAATTTTAATTAAAGTAATCTTATAATCCTATACATTTATATAAACCCCAAAGATTCATTACTTTAAATAATCAAGCATTACATATACTGACAGATACAGAAACCAAAATTTCAATAAACATTTTAAACGGCTTTGAAATATACTGTTAGGTTGACCACTTCTTTTTGCTAACGCTATTATGCTATATGGCTGGTCAACATAATTGCTCTTAATGAGTTTTTCTTACAAAGTTAGTATGGTTCCATTTTAAATAAGTGACACACCGGGCTCCTAACCTTGACTAACTAACGCCTATTATTGTTCATAAAGGGGAACTAAAAGTTTGCATATATTATTTCACTCACCCCATTTTTAACTTAATGTAGGAAAACACAGTGGTTAGGAACATCAATTCATCTTGCTAATTCAGGCTCCTGTCACTCACTTACTAAGTGTGTTATCTTGGACAAGTTTATTCATCTTTCTAAAACTCAGTTTTTCATCTTTAAGTGATAATCACTACAGTGCCTACCTCAGAGGGTTTGGTAAGGACTTACGATTATATAAAGTTCTCACTATGGTGTTCGGAATATGTAATTAAACATTAACTATTACTATTTTGCTATTTTTAGTGTTTTCATTATTTCTATACTAAATATGAAATATGTAAGGATTAAAGAAGCTAAAACACTTTATTCGGGATCTTATCCTGGGTATGCTGAATTCCAAAGACCAAAGCTACTTCCACTCACTAAGCAATTCTTGTTTAATTAATGATGTCTTAGTTGGCCACTGGTATTGATAAATATGGACAAGGCTGGTAAAATCTGTGTAAGTAGGCAACAAAAATGGGAGATTTAAAAATTTATCCTTGTTGCCTTAATTCTGTGGACATGTAAGAAAATTCATAGAACATATGTAACTCCATTTCAGGTCTACTTTCAATTACTCATTTTACTTAAGTGGGGTTGAAGAAAGAAAAGTTTTAAAGTTTATATTAATATCTCAATTTCTACTTATTGTCAAGGCATTTCCATGAGTTGCAGTGGCCTTTATCCTTTCATATCTATATAAAGAACTAAAATTTAAATGAATGCTAACAAAGCAGAAATGATTTGTTCAAAGCATAACAATAGTTGACCACTTGTACTATCAGGTTGGCTAGTATGGTCCAATGAGGTAGCAAACCTAGAGGCTTCTACAGTCTTTTTTTTTTTTTTTGCGGTGCTGGGGATTGAACCAAGGACCTTGTGCATGCGAGGAAAACACTCCACTGACTGAGCTACATCCCTAGCCCTCCCCTTTTTTCTCTACAGTCTTATAAATAGGTTAAAAATGGAATAACACCACCACTATCACCTCTGTTTATTGAGATGGCATTTACTTAGGTGCAGCTATAGTACTCTGCATATCCTATATCTCATTTAAATCTAATATAAGGAACATGCCTAATTTCACAAGGGTTGGGATTTGAATTCAGGTCTGACTCTAAAAGCAATTTTTGTTATTTTTAAATTTCTTATAAAATAGCTGACTTTGACAAATGTTTCTTTTGTCATATCTCTGATCCATAATCCATCAAAACTGGCATAAGAACATGTGTCTTTCTGTCAGATGAAATCTGTGACAAGTAACTGAGCCTGCCAGAGGTGGTCTGGGGGCTGTTCTTTCTTCAAGTCAGGTAGATGCTGTGGAAAGGTATGGACTGTTGTTACAAACCTAATCTGATGAGCTTCTCTCAAATTCATAATGATTATTGACACAAAGACACTGAATTTCCAAAGTCAAGATGGTGATGAAAGCAAAGAGTACCATGAATGATTGAGGGCTCAGCTGCCAAGTTACTAGTACATGATGGAAAAATGACTAATTGCTGTCCGACAATATCTCTAACAATAAACATTTCAAAATATGAAATATATCTGTGGCATAAGTGACTTGGCTTGTTTGCTACTCTCATGATCTCAAGCTTGGACAATATTACTCTCTGAGGGTCAGTTTCTCATTCAAGGCTGATAATAATACCCGCTGGATCTATTTCACTAGTGTGTTAGAGGGAGAAAATAAAGTATGTGGAAGTGCTTTCAAACCTGTCAAGTTGTACATAAGAATAAATAATATAATAATAAATAATTTTAAAAATGTAAATAAAGAATTGATTTTTTGTATATACTTAAATTGCCAATATTCAGTTATTTTAAAAGAATTTTTTAGTTATAGATGGACACAATGTCTTTATTTATTTATTTTTATGTGGTTCTGAGGATTGAACCCAGTGCCTCACATGTGCTAGGCAAGAGTTCTACCACTGAGCCACAACCCCAGCCCCAATATTTGGTTATTGATATCAGCATTTCCATTCTATGTCTTTCTATTTTTAGAATGGCCAAGGGGGACAAAGAAAGAATAAAGTTAGGCAGAAAGATGTGAGAGCTGCCATTACCATTTTCACTCAAATTAAGTTTTCTAGATAAGTCTGAAGTTAAAAATACTGCAAAGTTATTGGTAATAGATCTGCTATAGGTCAAATTTATATTTATTATGTTGAAAAAAATTATTCACTATTATTTTGAAGTCAAGTTCAAACAGAGAAGATCACTTTTATAGGTTAGGGAAAGGATCTCTGAGGGGTTGTATGGATGGCACTCTGAATAGAAAGTTGCTATTTTAGAAACTTTAAACAAAATTTTGAAATCAACGAGTCAACAAGTATAATAATCCCAAGAGCCATGGAGAAAGAACAAAGTCATATGGGCACAGGCCATGTCCTGTGCCAACAGGATGGAGGTCCTGGCTCCTACAAAATAGCAGGATCTTTCAGTTTCTCTGGATGAACTCTGTTTACTGACAAGGTAAACATCTCTGCTATGTGGAATTACTTTCTGCTCACAAGTCAGACTGCCAGACCAGCCTAGAGGCTCAGGCTAAGAGCCTCAGAACGAGTTCTAATCTTGTTAATATAGAAAATGGAAGGAATAAGAGATGCTACTCAAAATACTGTAGACAGTCAGAACCCTGAATAAATGCCAGAATGGCTCTCCAGAAAGAAAACCAAGTCAGAAGTCCTTCCCTGGGCCTTGTTATCCTCTTAAAGCAGGGATATGATTTTGTATGTGCTTAGAAAATGGGTTCTGTTTTTCCCAGGTATCTAATAGTGCAAAATATTATGCAGTATACTTGATAATTAACACAAATATCATTCACTCTTTAAAATTATAGATTGCTAAAAAACAAACAAACAAACAAACAAACAAAAAACCTGCCAGAGATTAGCACAGTTAATACAGAGTTTAAGCTAAGAACTTTTAACATCTTCAAGTGTACATGGGTTGGGCTTGATTACAAGCTTATGGCTTCCAGAATTAAAATTAAATTTTCAACCTTATTACAAATGGATTTCCAGGTAAGTTATGGGTGATTTACATCCAGAACACAGATAGAATTGCTGGCTTTGTTTACCTGTGTTTTTCACTAGGACTTTGTTCAGATAGTGCCGAAAATGATAAACTGCTTACTTTTTCATGCTTGTGTTTCTCCTTGTCTTTCTCTCTCTTCTCTCTCTCTCTTTTCTCTTTCTCCCTTTCCTTCTCTTTCTTCTCCTTCTCCTTCTCTTTCTCTTTCTTTTTCTTCTTCTCCTTTTTGTCTTTTTTCCTTTCTTTCTCTTTAGGTTTCTCTTTCTCCTCAAACAGTTTTTCGGGGAGCATTGGTGACAAGGCAGGCAGCATGGAGGGAACCCGAACTGCTGCACTAGGGCTGAACAAGGGCAGAGCCATTTCTTTGGGGGGCAATACCAGTGGTGCGGGTGGGGCCTTCATCTTCTCTTCTCTACCTTTATCTTTAAGTTTTTCCTTTTCTCTCTTATCTTTATCTTTCTTGCCTTTTTCTCTATCTTTCTTCTTATCTTTATGCTTCTCTTTCTCCTTCCTCACAATTCCATCTTTCAATCTCACTTTCGGATCAATGTCTTCGAATTCTTTTATTTTAAACTTATAGGGATCTGATTCTTCATCTTTCAGAAACTCCTTCCATGGGTACTTCGTTTCCTTGCCAACTTCCCTTTCTTTCTCCTTCTCTTTAATTTTATCTTTCTCTTTACTTTTTTCTTTGCTTCTGTCTTTTTCCCTCTCCTTATCCCTCTGCTTTTCTTTCTTTTTTAATTTAGTCTTCAGTTCTTTTTTCAACTTCTTCTTTACCTCCACTGATGAAGGCAGCTTGGTTTTCTCCTCATACACAGTGTGGAGAGGTTCAGGAGTGGGAGGAGAAATGGAGGGAGAAGAGATATAAGGGAAGCTGGGAGGTATACTGGCAGGGGTTCCTAGTTTTGCCTTCCGCACCACCTCGTCAATGGAGGCATCCATCGTCCATGAGTTATCAGAACTTGAAGTTCCACCTGAAAGAGGAAGAGGAGTGGATCCTGACTTGGTGAAATTGTTCGAAGAAGTGGAAGCTTTTGGAGTGATACACTCCGAACCTGAAATTCTCTTAGGGCTGGTAAAAATATCTCCTTCAGATTCTGATCCAGAAGAAAATTCGAAAGGATCTGGCTCCCGTTCAGCACAGGCTCGAGCAATCACAGCATCAATAGAGTCATCGATCGTTTTGTCCGTCACCACAGCCTTTCTTGGCTGAGTCTCATTGTTCAGTTTCCCAGCATCCGGGGGAGTTTGTGTTTGTTTTATCTGGATGGTGTCTTTACTAATTTTTTCACTTACTGTGGCTGAAGGAGTCCTATTTGGTGTTTCAGGTCTGATAGGTGGTTGGGGAATATGAGACATAATCTTGGGGCTTTTGGGGCTTTTGGGGCTTTTAGAACGTCCAGGTGATTTCTTTTCTTTGGAGACAGTTTTTGGGGACCGAATAGGACTTCCAACCATTGCTGGTGACTGGGTAGTTTTAGGTGACTTAGTTTTCTGTCCTGGAGAACTGGTTTTGGTCTTTGTTTTGGGTGGAAATGACTTGGTTTCTAATGGCTTTGCAGTCGGCATTTGTGATTTTGCCACTGGAGCCAACATGGGTGGCTCTGGTGATGGAGGTGCGAGGTCTGTATTGTCCTGTACATGGACTGGAGAGAGCATTGGAGGGATTTTTTGTGTATTTATTGAGCTGAGTGGTTCTCGAGCTTCCAATAATACTACATCTAGTGTGTCCCCTTTAGTGTTTAACAGCCGCGGTCGTTTCATGGCAGGTATTTCTTCAGCTTCAGGACTGTCCAATGGTCTTTTACCCAAGAAATTTTCATCATTAATAATTTCCTCCTCCTCCAATTCATCATCTTCTTCCAAGGGAACTTGCATGGCTTCTGCTGATGTGCCCCCATCAGTGGGTACCTGCTCTTCTTCTTCCTCTGATAAAAAAAGAAAAAAGAAGTATTATTGGAATGTAACAAAAGCTAATAAAAACAATGCTTCAAAGACAATTTCTAGGAAAGAAATGAAACTGTTTGGAGAGTAAAGCTGAAAGTTCCCAAGGCTCTTCCCTACCTGTGTGCCATCCTTCGTTTAAGAGCAATAGTCAGTGATGGCAGATGTATAAACTAATTGTTGTGCTCTCAGGTCACCTGGCTCTAATTTCAGGATCTAGATTTTGCTAATTATTTCCAGTTTTTCTTCTGCTGCTTCCTTAAGGAGCTCTTTTCCTAACCTGAGTAAATACTGTCTATCAATTTCCATGTCCTTCCCATGCCCCACCCCACACATATACACACACCCCTCTAGAAATCAAGAGATGGGTTATTATATGACTACCATCCTCAGAAGCAACAGAAAGGCATGCTTTTTAAAAAACTTCTGGAATAAATTTCAATTTTCTGAATATAATTATTTTCCTACTTATAACATTTTTTTTGATGTCAGCTGTTTGAGAGGCAGTATGTATAATACAATATATTTTGTTCAGACTTTGGAAAGATGATGTTTCAGATAGAGTTCTGGCACTACAGAGCAACCAGCCTTGGGCAATCTGTCAACCTCAAGGAGGCTGCTTCCTGACCTTTCAAAAGGGGCCAATGCTACTTGCTCTACCTACTTGACAGGGTTGCAACATCAGATTATTTCTTTCTTTATATATTAACTTAGCATAAAATAGACTGAAAGAGCTCAGGGAGAATTCATAACTTAAAAGAGCTCATAATTTAGTGGGAAAATAATGCTAATGTGTGTAGCACAGAAAGTGATAAGTACCATAGACAAAGTGCTATAAAATTCAGAGGAAAACAGATCACAGCATGTTAAGCGTGGGGAAAACTTAGTAATTATACAATGTTTGGGATATCTAGAATTGGGAGTGGCAAAGTCTAGGATGAAGGATCAGATGACAGAGCTAGAAGTAGAAAACAGTAAGCATATAAGAACTAGGGAATAATTTCATTTGTTTGGAAAGTAGGGTGCAAAATGAGAAGCAGTGGAAATAAAATTTAGTAAAATTGTATCCAGATCATAGAACTTTTGAATTCCAGAAAAAGGAATATGACCTTTATTCTACTGGTAATCTGGACAGGGAGGTCAACTGGAACCAACAATGAACAAAAATGAAGACAAACAGAGAAGATGACTGGGATATGTATTAGAAAACTTACACTGGCAGAAATATGAGTGAGTGGGATGGGAGATTAAATAGATACCAAAGGAAAGGGGACAAGTTATAGGGTTACTGAAATGATATAGGTAAAAGGCAACGAAAGTCTAAACTAGAATAGTGGTAACAAATAGGAAGCACAGAAGTAAATGATGTTCTGAAGACAGAATGGATACAACCTGACAGCAATGAAGTACAAAAGTTGAGAAAGGGTTCAAATACAATTTCAACACTTTGAGGCCTAGAGAGTGATAAATGTAGTCATTAATAGAAACAGGAAATAAGGAAAAAGAGGACAGTGATTATTACTTCGATGCCTAGACACAGAGTTTGATAAACATTTAGTCAGCAATGTCTCGTAGGCAGCTAAAAACATAATTCCGAAGTTCAGAAAATAGGTCAGGGTGTGTGAGAGAAGGCTCTTTCTTGAGATGATTGAAATCATAATAATAGATGTATGAGCAAGGGTGAAATAAGAGGCAGCAGGTTCAAATATTTTGAAGAATAACTACATATAAAGATAAGGGGAAGAAGAATTAAAGAAATACAGAGGATCGGATGTCAAGGAGACCAGTGGAGCAAGAATTTTAAAAAGGAAGCCTAGAGAATCAAGTCAGGACTCCTGAGGCCAATGAGAATGAAGGAGAGGTGGGGGTAGGGGTGTGCTCTCATAATTCCAGCTACCCAAGAGGCAGAGGAAGGAGGATTGTGAATTCAAGACTGGCCTGAGCAACACAGGGAGATCTCATCTCCCAAAGTTAGACAGATAGATAGATATAGGTAGGTAGATAGGAGAAACAGAACAGAGAAAAGGATGAAGAATAACAGCACCAAAAGTCAGGCTATAAAAGCATTAAGAGGAGATCACAGGACATGGATGAGGCGACGGATGGGAAGCATTCTGCAAACTGTAAAGAACAAGGCGACTTTAGCATATACTTGCTGCTGTTACTTGATAATGACACCATCATCCATCTAGCACCTGGAACAGAAACGCAGGAGTCATAGCAGATTACTTCCTTCCCTATGTCCCCTTCTAATCTGTACCGTGAATACAAGTTTTCTATTCTATTTCCTTTAATATGTTTTGCCGCCATTACTGTCTGCTTAGTCCCAAGCCCTAAAGCCTCTTCTCTGCAACTGTGACAAGTCTCTATCTGGTCTCGGCCTCAGTGGCACCTTCCTCAGAACCATCTTTTACACATGACTTTCTGTGTGTGCACATCTGAGGTGTGGCTCCCCATCTTATCTTTTCACTGGTCCCATCAGAAGTAGTTTGCAAAAGGCATCCCTTGAAGTCTGAGGATTTTCTGGAATTCATTCTGAGACTACTACTCAGTAGAGATGAGTTCTCCTATTCTCTATTAAATGGGGGAGTTACCTCCAAAGGTATGGTTTACATGCTGAGCTTCCACAAAAGCTTTGTTGTTAGACTAAAACATGTTAGAAAAATCATTACTCTAAAATATAAAAATCCAGTTTCTCTGGCATGACTAAGAAAGGTGCTCCATGATCCAGTATGGTAAGTAGCTTCATTCACAGTGGGTCGAAGTGCTCCACCCATTCCAGACACACTTCTGTGCAGTTCCCTAGATACACAGGGCTCTGCCACACTTCAGTGCCTCTGCTCACGAAACTCCCTTTGCCTGAAATGTCTTTGCCCTCCTGACACAATAGTGGCTATTTTTTCTAAGACTCCCACCAAATGTCCCCCCTTCTGTAATGCTTTTCCTTAGAAACTGGAAATGGCCACTCACCTTCTTTGCTGCATGTATAACTGTATTACAGTTACATATGTAACAAAGAATGCCTAAGGGATTTATTATTTGGTCCTTTACAGAGAAGGCTGATTGTGTCCTAGAACTACCATATTCAGATCATGTGAATATTTCATTCCCTTCTCACTCTTATGAGAATGAATTTGCTCAACTGGTAAACATGAAAAATCAGAAAGAAGAAACTTTAGGATATTATCAAAGTGAATGAAATTTTTTAGAATACTTATTAATATTTTATTTCTAAATTTCAAAGAATTTCCTTTTACTATATAGTGATTCATAAATCCCAAAGATGCCAAGGCAGAAAGATAAAGGTTTGGCAGCAATAATGTATTAAAACGATCTCTGACCACATAGGTGGTGCAGGCCTGAAATCCAAAGCAACATGAGAAGATGAGAGGCAGGAAGGTTCCAAGTTCAAGGCCAGCCTGAGCAACTAAGCTAGATCTTTAAGCAATGTAGCAAGACCCTGTCTCAAAATATAAAAAGGGATGGGGATGTAGATCAGTGGTTAACTGACCCTGGTTTGATCCACAGTACAAGAAAAGAAAAAGAAAAAGAAAAGAAGGAAAGAAAGAAGAAAAGAGAAAGAGACAGAAAGACACACTGATTGGAAAAAACAGGGGAAAGGTGCACTTTGTTCTAATTCTGGAGGCTAATTTCAATCTGTCTTACTTTTGAGTATGAGTCCTCTAGAGAGGTCCTTAGCAAGATATTGGGAAATGCTCTAACTTAAACAGTCTCTAGAAAGGGGTTACCCAAGGACTATTATACTAGTAAGATAATTTCGAGTCCTCCAGATGCAACAACTCTGGTTTTTAATCAGAACAGCTTGAAAAATTGTATTCTGAACATAGTATGCTTGAAATTGTATTATTTTATTAGTGCAATTTTATCAGATTGGAATTGGCAAGATGGTTGCCAGACAGATATTTGAACTGAAGAAAGTATGTCTGGTTTGGCTAGGAAAAAAATTAATAGCTTCATATAAATAACTTAGAAAATTCATTGGTTTGTTTTTAATTTAGAGTTAAAATAACTCATAAAAATAATAAAAAACTAATATTGGTTGTTAAATGAGAGAAAAAAATTGGTATAAAACTTGTTTCAAAGTAAGACTACACAAAAACTAGCCAGGATTATATTCTGGTGTTGCTAATTTATTTCTATAAATTTCAAGCCCCTGTTGCCAACAAATTAATCTAGAGGTTTTATGTGATTTAAAGGATAGATATTAATTACAATACTACATTATCACAAATGTTGATTTTAAGAATACCTAAAAATAAAAAGGTTTGAAAATAGTTTTTTTTAAAGAATCAAGGTTATTAGTTTAATTTATAATTTCCTATTCACTTTTTGAAATCTTGTAAGAAAACTTTAATTGTAGTATCAAAATCAATCAAAATGGGCAAAAAACTTTGCTGGAAAAGAAAGCCTTATAATTTTAATAAGAACAGCAAAAAGTATGAAGGCATTTTAAATAATCTTTTAAATGAGTAATTATCTGATACCTACAAACACCACAGTGTATACATAAGGTATAATGCATGATAATGAATAAATACTGTAAAACCATAACCTAATTTCAGAAACAGCATATTAGCAATGTCATTTTCCTGACTTTGGCTCCTTTCCCACTAACCCCTGCTTTCGCTACCCTATTCCAGTCTCTGGATAACTCCTGTTGACAAAAATGAAGTCAAGATTTAAAAAAATCCACCAGTCCCCATTTCCATTATAGTTTCACCACATTTGAATGTAGCTTTCTTGTTTTTGAACTTTACATAAATTTCATACTATGTAATGTTCTTTTGCTTTTTTCCACCCAATATGATTTCTGACATTTACCTAGGTTGATGCAGGTACTATATAGTATAGTTCATTCATTTGCACTGTTGCCGAAATGTTCTACACTTAATTATCCATTCTCCTGGGTAGGAAGTTTTTCTACTGGAGTGAATGTATTTTATTCTAGAAATATTACCAACTGAAATAAGTTCATCTAGCTGATGCCTGCTCCAACACAAACTTAGTTGATGGTTATGCATAGTAAGTTTCTGACTTTTTATTACATGGACAATTTAAATTCTATTTTCTAAGATTTTTCAATAAGATAAATACGTGAAGGCTACTGAATGGTTTACCTTTTACTATGGGTAAAGTATGTCAAAAATGAGCACTATTTATTAATAATTATAAAACATCCTACAAGTGTCTTAATATTTTCTAATGCTTATCTGGGAAAACAGTTTGATTTCAAAACTGAACAATTTGTCCAAAAGAAATTAAATATTATATCTGATGATATGAGATATTTCTATTGTTTCAAATTTTTGAAACTGGAGGAAAGGATTCTTCTGTATATATGTGATAGATAAGTATTAGATAAAACCCTAGTTCATGAAAAACTGATTGTTCATTGTGAAATTTAAGCAACATCTTCAACTTCTTAGTGCTTTCTTTCTCAACTTAGCAGATGTGGATATTAGCATCACGTACCTTGAGAGAACAGTAAAAAGTAAACAATGATTAGAGGTAAGTACTCAAGCTTCTAAATAATAATACTGGTCAATAGCAGAGATACACATTGTAAAGTCAACCTTACAACACTTTTGAAAAAGATTAAAAAACAAAAAGCAATCTCTATCATCACTGTAAAACCATGAAACACAAAAGAACACAAGACCAGAGTTAGCACTTGTGGGTCAAACGGTACCAATCTCCTCAACCATCTGCCCTGACAACTCTGTTCTGCAATGAAAACAGTAGAGAGTTGTTGCAGAGACTTAAGATGGTGGCTATTCCAGTTAAGGAAGCCACCTGCTTGATAAGTCTTCATATTCATGTTGCTATGGGGGAGTAAGGAGTTACAAAACAAGTGCCTTCTTTCTGCTTGGGTTAAAAGTTGGCCAAAGTTAACAATGATATGACTTAAAAAAATATATATATATTTATAGTTGTTGATGGACCTTTATTTTATTCAGCCATTCATATGTAGTGCTGAGAATTGAACCCAGTGCCTCACATATGCTAGGCAACTGCTGTACCACTGAGCCACAACCCCAGGCCCCTTTAAAAATATTTTTAATTGTAGACGGACACAATACCTTTATTTTTGTTTATTTAGTTTTATGTGGTGCTGGGGATTGAACCCAGTACCTCACACATGCTAGGCAAGCGCTCTACCACTGAGCCACAACCCCAGCCCTGTGATATGACTTTTAATGTTTTTCCTCCCGGTGAGAACTTATTCAAATTATGATATTTGTTATGATTATAATCATTATCATTCACTGGAGAACACCATAAATTATGATATAAGCCCTTTACTTCTTGAGGAGAAAAAAATAAAACACCACCACCACCAACAACAAAAGGACATAAGCAGAATCACACCTAAACCAGTGTGGGAATCTCTATTTTCAAAAAAATTTTAACTTACTGATTTAAATCATGTCTACTATCAATACCCTACTTTTCATATAGATGCACTAAAATATGAATGTTACAGTTCAATCATAGAAAAATTGCCTCAATAAGGAAGAACTTTTCATTCTGCCAAGTGGTTTTGCATGTAGGAGTTTGGATCCTAAATGTCCTCCAAAGGTTCATGTGAGAGGTTTTGCTCCACAATAGGCTCCTGCTATGATGTACTGCTTTGCCACAGTCGCAAAGCAACAGGGTTGACCGATCACTGATGGAAACCTCTGAAAATATGGGTCAAAATAAAGTTTTCTTCATAAATTGGTTGTCTCAGGTAGTTGTTATAGTGACAGAAAGTAGACTAACACATAGAGTATGCTTTTTCATTGGTCAAAAAAAGAAAATAATGTGAAATAATATGAATGACTCAGAATTTGTATTCATCACCACAGTTAAAAATAAAGGTATTTAATGATAGCAGGAAAGCTTATCATAATATAAATAACAACAAAAAACCCATGAAAAGCTCAGTGAAGTGGAGTACACCTGTAATCCCACTGTTCTTAAAGGCTGAGGCAGGAGGATAGCTTTGGCAAGTCAGCAAAACCCAGTTTCAAAATGAAATACCACCACACCACCAAAAAACCAAAACAACAACAAAAGAACTCAAGAATAGTCTTCACCTAGATTCACTTATTATTTAAATGACTTATAATTATGCAATAATTATACTTAACTTTGTATAATAAAATTTACTATAATTTTTGATAACTGTTTAAGAATAAGTAGTAGATGGTCCTTTATCCTAAAGGCATCAATGTGTGACTTAGAACAATAGTCAAATTCTCTTAATCACATAAAATAAATAAAATGTATTCATATTAATGTCCATCTTTTAAAAATCTCACAAATGTTGATGGGGGCAAGGCACTACAAACTCCATTCCAATTTTCCTTCATTAATGACACAAATAAATAATCCACACTCCCTACATTTCCTTGAGGAATAATGAGAAAAACATGCCTCTTTACCAAACTTCTCAAACAAAAACAAAACAAGGCAATAAGATCTGAACAAACCACAAGGATTTCAGGGAGGTTAATTCCAAGCCACTATAAATATTGACTTAGAACAAAATATCTTTTTAACTAGAATAGTAAATGCCTTTAAAGAAACACTATAATCTAAAAAGCTCATAGACATTAGGAAAAAAAAGGAAATTGTTTGCACATGGCATGAAAGCTTTTTATCTCATTAACTACACAGATGCATGCAACTTCTAAAATTCAGTGGCATGTTCTCAAACTAAGCAGAAAATACATTTCCTATTTAAACTTTAAATAAAGGCACAATAAAATGCTGTATGTATATATTTTCCCCCAAATTAAGTGTATTTAAAGCTAAATTTCTCACTTTTAAATACATGCAGAAACAATTTCTACAAACATGACACAAACTTTATTATTTTTCTATTCATCTATGCATCCTGTTTTATCAGATCCTTTTTTAATTAATAAGCAGTGAAAGGAATATTTAAATTTATTTCCTTAAAAATACCTTTATATTCATCTGGATATTGGGTATATTTATCATAACCAGCTCCTTGAGGTGACTCAATGCTCCAAGTACTCATTCATTCACTCATTCACTTACTGAATGCAACTATGGTAATTTCCTATCTTTAAGAATCAACAACATTTCGTGGCCAGTCATCAATTCAAGTGGTAGAGCAGGGATCTGCACAAGGTACACAAGTAGGACAGATATGAGGAAAGAAATGGAAATTACTAGAAACAAAGCTGGACTGAAATACGGCTGGAATCTGTTCCCAGACCCACAGTTCAACCTAACACAGCTCAGTTAGTCTACTAAGACCTAAGATTTCTCATTTACAAAACATAAATATTTATATCTGACTTCCTATTTCTAAGAGCTAAAGGTCTTTTTTAGGGACATCTTTACATGTAATTGACCATGTGTGTGGGATGATCTAAATTAGGGCAAGACCAAGTTATTCCTGACCCTAAATATCTCAATGAAAAATATGTGACAGTGCTGTCTGGCCACTAGATTTATGACTTTGGATAAAGGTAATATCTTTAAAATGTTGTTTCAAAGCACTTTTAAGACAGTGAGGCTAAAATGAAACTAGCTTAATTTTGGGAGAGAAGACTGAGGAAAAATGGAACATAAGTGAAATGACTTGATGGACTATTGGAGATGAAATGGGTTTGGAACAAAGGGTACTGCCAGGAAGATCAGGCTCAGGCTCAGGTGGGATGCTGGTGAGTGGGAGCTTGGGAGAGTTGGCAAATAACAAGAAGAGAGACTGGATGTGTGGAGGGGGAAAGAGAAACAGCAGTATCTAAATCAACTGCAATTTACTCAACATTTTATCTTTTAGTTCTAAATGAGGCCAAAAAAATTAATTCCATCTACATCTCCTCATAAAATATTTTTAAATTGTCCTGTCTATAATGTAACAGTAATCAGAACCTCAAAACACAGCTCAACATATACAATTGAGTATATATTTTTAAATAAACTAATTTACTTAAAAATGAAATTACTAGCAAAAACAAGACAATTAGGCAATGACAACTCACATGGTAAAACCAATCAATAACACAATATATTAATAGTGGAGAGAAGATGATGTGTTATAAATACCAATATACACATTGACCTGTTTTAAAAAAAAAAAGCACTATTTCACTAACATTCTGTACAATAAAAAACTAAAATGCTATATAAGCAAGCCAACCTGAAGTGACACCTAGTATTATAAATGGCCTAATCTATATGTTAATACTGTTGTATCACATAACTGCAGCAAGACTAAGATAACAATATGACTTTGGGGTTTCTATGGCTACATGCTGGGCCAACATGCCTGAAAGGGCTGGCTGCTGACACCACACAAGCATTCTGAGTGCTTCTTTTTGGTTATTTATGATATGATTTATGATAACGACAACATCTCCTATTTTCTCTCCTCCTCACATACAATAAATTGCTATCGTTAATCACTCTTCTTGGTTCAACTATGATTACAATAGCATAATAGGACCTAGCTATGGTAATATTGTGGATTTTTTTTTACAAGAAATAAATACAAGTGGATCTCTTCAGACAATGTCAATATCTCTAATATTTTAATCATCTTCCTTTAAGTCTTTCAAAATAAATTCCATTACAACTAAGATTCCATATCCAAGATGTAAGCCCTTGGTGCAAATCGAATTTATAATCAAGCAACCACATATTCACAAATCACTACTATCATGATTTTCTTAAACTTACTACAATAGGAAGACTGTGCACAGGACACAGTTTCTTTTCCAAGACAAACAATGGCAGTTGTTTCTTTCCTGTGTTGATAATACTAATCTTATTGTTGTTTCCCCTTGTCCTAGAATAAGATAAGTTAGCAATTTATCTCTCAGAAGGCAAAATAGAGGAGAAAAAAAAAAACCTTGCAATCACACACACATATATGATGTGCCTCTGCCAATTACTGGCTAAGTGGTCATTTAATCTTTCTGAACTTCAATTTTCTTTTATGCCAACCTGAGCAAGAAGTTCTACTTCTCTGGCTTTTGAGTAACAGCAAGACAAAGTATGTAAAGAACTCGGCCAACGTTTAATATATGAATTACACTAAGAAAGAACAGAAAGTATTCCCTTCCCTGAATTGTGTCCTTTCAAAAGGCTAGTGCAGTGCTAACAGAATTTGGGAAGCCCCTGCGAAACTTACAAGCATCAACATGGAAGTCAGTTCAAGTTAGCATGCTTGAAGAGAAGAGTGTAGCCCAGACCCCCAGCCAAACATCATACACATTAAGTGAGGGCAGTGCCCACTAGGCAATCACAAATATATACCGAATCCTGCCATGTCCAGCAGAAAACTGCACAGTGGAGTCAACACAAAATATCAACCCACAGAAATGTGAGCTACTAAACAGTAGCTGTTTAAATTTAATTTTTTTAGTTGGAGATGGATACAATATTTTTATTTATTTATTTTTATGTGGTGCTGAGGATAGAAGCTCACACGTTCAAAGCAGGGAGTTGCTGTTTTAAACTACTAAATGTTGTGATGAATTGCTACACGTCAATATTAACTATGTATTTACATATATAGGTATGATTAGTTCTTGTTATTTATGATAGTTATCATATATAAAGTTGCTGTGAACACCTAACTATGAACATTGATCCACTACTCCTTAGGGAAATGCGGGGGTAGGTTCCTGTGAGTCTCTGGTCACAACATTTTCATCAAATGATTAGTTCATAACCTTGTTTCATATGTTTCTATTTAAAGATGCCTTGTTTAACATCTAGTGTGGACTCATTAATATTGAACTACTAACTAATAGCAGTATAACTCATGTCTGAGGAAGCTTATGCTACATCATAGTCTCTTATGCTTTAGAACAGCAGACGGTACTATACCACTATGCTCGAGGCCGCTTTAAATACAAAATCACCAACAAAAAGCACAAAAATATAAAACATATGGTACTACACAGACCACAAAAATGACAATTGTTTACAGTATGAGAGCTGAAACCAAGACAGTGTCACCTTGTTCAACCTCATTTGGGAATAGGAACACTGAGTGACTCAGTTTTTTGCCACTTTGTACATGTGGGAAAGTTCTGTGGGAGTTTTGTGAGCATTTGGGGCTACAAATACATGCTAGGAAGCAGGCAAAGTCCCACAAGCAAAATTTGCACATAAAGAAGATCATCTGTATAGACTGTATGGATATAAACTCATCTGCATTGAATACTTTATGGACTACTGATTAAATTGTTTTTGACTATACTTAGGCAAACATTTTTCTAAATCTAAGCTGGGACATGTTTTAATTTAATTCAAAGAACTATCCATGTATAGAACATTCTGTTCAAACCACATGCTCATTCCCTGAATTTCTAAGACAAGTCAAGGTCTTTCCCTCCTCAAGGTCTTTATGCCCACCTATTCTGCTCTTCTCCTGTAGAAACACTCTTCATTCAGCTATGCCCATGCTTCTCCTTCTATCTCTTACTCTGTAAAGCTTAAGCTAAACATCGTCTTTTTGAAGAAGTATTCTCTGGTCATTTGTTCTATATCCCCAAAATAAAGAATTATAATTTGTAACAGCTTGATCCTTAATACCTTTTTGGTCTGTTTCTCTGACAAAGCCTGAGACAGAGCTAAGTCTGCATTTAAGCTAGGAACCATTAAAGGCTGATGATAAATACAGATGGTCCTTCTTTATGATAGTTTATTTTTCAATCTTATGGTATGAAAGCAACAGGTGTTCAGTAGAAACTGAACTTTGAATTTTAAATTCTTATCTTTTCCAGATTAGCACTGATGGTAAAATATTCTACTTTCTAGGCAATTTAGAGGTAGGTAAGCAAAAGACAAAGTTTCTTTCTCATGGATTTTACTAGAAAATCAAATAGGCGATAATTTTTTAAATTTTATTTATTTTTATGTGATTTAGTAATTTGAGTCTTCTCTTTTTTTTTTCTTGGTCATTTTAGCTACCACTTAGCAAACATTAAGTTTGTTGATTTTCAGTTGTCTATTTCTTTTTTTAAATTTATTTCTTACATAATGCATTCCACTATTGGCAACAAATTAAAAAGATAATTGACAGTGATTAAGTGCTTAGAAGACAATAGAAATAGGAAAATGTGTGAAGAAGGGGAGGGGTTACTTGAGATAGTCACCAAGGAGGAAGTGACATTTCAGCTAAGACTTGGTCCCTGAGAAAAGATGTAGCCTTGTGATGACACCTTGAATAAGCATTTCAGGGAGAAAAGAGAACAGGGGCAAAGGCTATGACATGATCATCAGCTGGTGGCAGACAGAGCAGCAGCTGGAGAAGGCCATGCTTGGAGGGGCAGAGGGGCCTGCAAGATGGGTGACTTGAGGCTTGGCCTCTGCTCTGCCCAGGCACTGAGAGAACACAACTACTATGTACAACTATAAAGCTCTAATAAAAAAATAAAAAAAAAAAGAAAGAAAGAAAAAAAAAAGGCTCTTTATCTTTAGAACTACACTTTATTCTATTTTGTGCATTTACATACAAATGAAAATAAAATAAAAAGTTCTAACTACATGTAGGCTCTTCAACATTGCATTTCATATTGCATACACTTATAGGTGTAGAATAATACATATACTTAAACCAAACCTTTATTCTAATTTAAGACTGTCCCAGTGCTCTAAGTGACCTTGACAAAATTCTGGAAAAAAATATCTCAAGACCCGGGGCTCTAAAGCTATTTTAGAATTAACTCTGAATAATTGTCCCACAATATGAGTTTCTTGATTAATTGCTTAAGATAAGGTCTCCTTTTCGTTGTGGCCTCCAGTGGCTCCCTCTAGTTCCCATAATCACTTTTGTCTCATTCTTCTAAACCCTGGAAGGCTAAGAGAAAAATCAGAGATATACCAATTCCATTACTTGGGGATTAGCTAAGAGATAACCCTTTGTATTCCATTACTGACCATTATTTGAGTAATTATTCAATAACTATAGTAGTTTGAAAGATGCACTAATTGTTTTCTGAGGCTCATGCCTGCTTTATATCAGAAAAAGTTATAAATGTTACATCCTTTAGTCCTGGAAAATCGACATTTGGGTTACATGAGAAAAAGCAATTAAGACTTTTACTGTATTTAAAAAATTTTTTTCTTTTTCTAAATAAACAGTAAAAACTAAAACAAGAATGATTAGTCTGCTGAAGGTCTTACTGACTAACTAAAAAATTAGAACTCTATTTTTGACCAGATTTATGTTTTACAAGAGTCAAATTTCTGCATAATTTAGATAGAAAATTGGCAGGGATGGCTGTTGCATCTAATTTCAGCAAAATTAGTATTCAGCCACCTGAATTTTTGGCTGTGTTCCAGTATGCTTATCCAAAGCAATAAGTAGACAGAAAACTAAAAGAAAATTAACAATCATGCTTAACGAGTTACTCTCTCTACCTCTAACTCCCCCAACACACACACAAACACATGCAGGCATACACATGCATGAATATTTTAAGATATGGATAAATAATTTCAAAAGTACACTTCATAAATGGATTCATGATTTTGCATTCCTTCTCTTATCCATATCAGCTGCAGAAAGAACAAGAAAACTTACTCCTTTTTCAATGTATAAAGAATCCTATGATAATCAGCTGACTCAAATTTGATTTACTAAGAGGTAATGATATTTTAAAAACCCACTTGTCCTCCAAATAAGCAAATCATTTACATCAATTCTTGACCGTCTCTGCTAATAGATGAAATGTTAGTGATGACAGTTCTAAATTCATTAGTAATTGCTTTTGGATACCGCTAATAAAAAATTAAAAACCAACATAACTATTTTTTGCTTATTTTAGCTACTCCTAGAACTCTATTTAGTTAGCACAGAAGTGAAAAGCGAGAGGCACAAACCATGTATTTAAGGTTTACCTAGCACTTATCATCTGCTGTCCTTGAGCTCAGAGAAAAAGGAAAAGCATTTATTCTTCAAGCTCATGTTAACTTTATGTCTAGAAGTGTCTGACTTTGGTGGTTAGAATGAAACTGGCAAGTACAATTAAGTATAGTGTAAGGTTTGGAAGCCAGGAAGAAAATGCTGGTAAGAGTAAGACTTCCATTCAGTACTGTTTGCCGCACATCTATGATGTGCTGGGTGCTAGATGCTCACCTACAAGAAATTTTCAGTTATTATGTAAACTGTGATAGTTTGCAATAATGAGTAAGAAGAGTGATATGCATATTAGAAATAAATTTTAAGAGGACTGATTTTAAGAGGACTATATTTCCATTAGGCAATGAAAATATAACATGAGCCATATAATGTAAGCTTAGATTGCCCAGTAGCTACATTGAAATATTAAAACAGGCAAAATTAATTTTACTAATATATTTAACTTAATATATCAAAAGTATTTTTAACATGAAATCAAAGTGAAAATAATTATTAATGAGATATTTTATTTTCTTTTCATACCAAGTTTTTGAAATCTGAAGTGCATTTTATACTTAAAGTACATTTCAAATTTATAGTGAATAAATTATTCATTTTAAATTTAAAATAAGTAAAATAAAATAAAATAATGTTCATTTTCTCAGATGAGCACATTTGAGGTGCTCTAGACACCAATTCATAGGCACTATGCTGGAAAAGAAGGTCTAGAACTAAACTAGGAAAACTTAGGTTGGAGACCAGGAGAACATTTCAAGGTATGGATCAAGGGGTAATTAAGAAGCAGGGTGAAAAACACTGAATCTGTAGCTGACTATGTGCAATGATGAGAAAACCTGAGCAGCAGCACCAGAAATAGTTACAGAAAAATCAAGTTTATAAAGAGGAGGAGAAAAGAGCAAGAAGGAACTAACACTTATTAATGGTCTATAGTATACTAAGCACCAGCAACAAATGCTGGGGACAGAAGGATTCAGAAATGTGCTACTCCAGAACCATGATCTGTCATTCCCTAAATGTCAGGGTTCAATCAAGAGTAGATTTAAAATCCTCTACTCATGTGCTCCATTCTCAATATAACTAACTTTGCTTCTTTCTTCTGTCTGGTTGCCAGAAAGCAGTGGTTAATTAACTATGTAGCTTAGTAGGACTCAGGCCGCTTGACTTCAAATCTTGCCTTTACTACTTTACCACTTGCAAGCTGTGTGAATTTGGGGAGGTCTCTAGCCTCATATGAAAAAAAAAAATGGGATGATAAGAATATAGATGTTCCTCAATTTACAATGGGGTTAATTCTGAGAAATCTGTTGTTAGGTCTGAGAAAACTGTTGTCAGGTGAAAATACCTAAGTCAGAAATTAAACAAACCTAACTGAACATCAAAGCTTAGCAACACAGCACCCTGCTGAGCAGAATCAATTGTTTGCCCTTGTGATTTTGTGTCTGATTGCTTGCTGCTGTCGCCCAGTATTTCAAGAAGATATAGTATGGCATATCACTAGTCAAGGAAAAGGTCAAGATTCAAAATCTGAAGTATGATTTCTACTGAATCCGAATGCATATTGCTTTTGAGCTATCATAAAGTTGAAAAACTGTAAGTTGAATGACAGTTAAGTCGGGGACTGTCTGTAATGTCTGTTATTGGATTCATGTGAAGATAAAGTTTGTCAATGTTACCAAAGCACTTGGTGTGACATCTCTTATACTCAAAGTGTTCAATAAATGGTAGCTGTTATAACTAATGCTATAGTCCAGATCTTTATCATCTTTGGCCTGGATTATTAAAATGGAATACTAGTTGGTCCTCAGGTTTCCAATTTCTTACTATCTCAATTTGGTCATCTACTCTGCCATCAGAACTAGTTTCTGAAATCTGACATTGATCGTGTCTACACTTCCACTTAAAAATCTTCAATGGCTTTCACAACTCTCTGCCTTTGACCATACAACTCTTCATACCGTCTTTGGCACAGAAGAAAATTGATAGCATTTAATGCCCTCCTTATTAAAGAATACTTTTCAAGAGAAAAAATTTAGTACACATCTTAAGAATTCAGGAAAACTCTCACATGATTCTGGTTTTCTTCTGTTTCCCTCCCATGAAGCACAACAATAGACAAGAGTCCTAGAATCAGATTGGCCAAGATTAGAATCCTGATTCTGACATGTATTAGCTCTGTGACTTCAGGCAAAACACTTAACCCCCAAGGGTTTCAGTTTTCTTCTAACTTATACACTATAGGTTTATGGTAAAAGCCCTGCTACTTCCTAACAAACAGAAGGCACTTGATAGTTAGCTTCTTTCCTTTTCCTTTCTCATTTAATAAGAGATAAGTGTTCACAATGTCAGTTCTCCTCTTAGTGAGTCTCTTATGGGCAGGGAACCTGACTTACTCATTCTGAAGCCCTGATCACCGGACAGTATTAACAAATCTTTGCTGAGTTGGAAAAAAAAAATCACACGTTTCCAGGACTTATTACATCTAATTATTTCTATTTTACATAAATGTAAAAATGAAACTGTATTTGTCGAGGCTTTACTAGAGAGAAGACTGAGAGTGGGGTATATTGGTCAGAAATATGCTTTGTGGGTAGGGAGTAACAACTGGCAGTATTATATTTGCTATTAAAATTTCAAATCATTCAATTAAATGTGGTATAGCCAAAGAATGGGATAATACTTAGCAATAAGATGGAATGATATTCTGTCACATGCTACAACATGGATGACCCTGTAATCCTAACAATTTGTGAGGCTGAGGCAAGAATATTGAAAGTTCAAAGTCAGCCTGGGAAACTTACCAAGACCCTGTCTCTAAATAAAAAATAAAGAGGGTTGGAGATGGAGTTCAGTGGTAAAGCACCCCTAGGTTCATTCTCAGTACCACAAAATTTTTTTAAATTAAAATGTAAAAAAACATTGTGCTAAGTGAAAGAAACCAGTCACAAAAGACCAAACACCTGATTCAATTTATATGAAACATCCAGAATAAGCAGGAATCTTTAGTAGTTACCTAGGGCTAGAAGGAGCTGGGGGGTTGGGGAGTGACTGCTAGCAGGATAAGAATGTTCTAAAATGGTTTGTAATGATGGTGTCTTAACACTGTGAATATACTAAAAACCATTGAATTGTACACTTTAAATAGGTGTATTGTATAGTGTATTTCAGTTAAGCTCTGGTGTTATAAAAATCAATCAACAATTTTGTGAATGCCTACTGTGTGCCTGGTACTTCTCCAGGCACCAGGGGTACAGTAGAACACAGTGGAAAGAGTTCCTGCCTTCTTTGGCATAGAGAATAACAAAATCAAGACTTTGTCAAATATATGAGCTGCGAACTAAAGCAGAGTGAAGGGACCAGAGAACAATGAGGCTGTGCTGTGTTGAATGGCAAAACCAGGATAAGGATGATTTACCCATGTATGGCAGAGGCTATGTTTATGTGTTGTATACTTGTACTTGTGTGGTGTTTTTTTTTGGCAGGGGTGGGGATGGGGCAGGGTACTGAGGTTAAACACAGGAGTACTTGGCCACTGAGCCACATCCCCAGCCATATTTTGTATTTTATTTAGAGACAGGGTCTCACTGAGTTGCTCAGCACTTCGCCATTGCTGAGGTTGGCTTTGAATTCGAGATCCTCTTGCCTCAGCCTCCCCAACTGCTGGGATTACAGGTGTGTGCCACCACGCCTGGCTTGTGTGGTGTTTTAATAATTAGACAATAAAGTAGAAAGGGAATCTGGAGCCTATCCTATACTAATAAAATACTCCTATAATTCGTTCTTTGTATAAGACCTAATATAGTAAAAAAAAGGTCATTGTTTTCAAATCTCTCTTTTCTAGTCATTTATCACTAATTTTAATTATACGTTCTTTAACATATTACTACAGATTTTATATTTGAAACAATGCTTTGGCTAAACAACATAGCAAAAATTCAGTGAGTATGAGGGCGGGAGGGAAGTACCTATCTATTTTCAACTAACTCTCCTGTCTTCTACTTTATATTATTTTGTACTTTCTCAAAGTACTTATTTTCTACAGCAAGTGGGAGCATCCTCTTTATAAAAATGCCACAAGTATTTCTCACCATTTGATAAAAAAAAGAAGACACTGAGATATTATTTGTTGAGTAAGCAATACTTTCTTTTTTTTTTTTTTTAAAGAGAGAGTGAGAGAGGAGAGAGAGTGAGAGAGAGAGAGAGAGAATTTTTAACATTTATTTTTCAGTTCTCGGTGGACACAACATCTCTGTTGGTATGTGGTGCTGAGGATCGAACCCGTGCCGCACGCATGGCAGGCGAGCGCGCTACCACTTGAGCCACATCCCCAGCCCCAGCAATACTTTCAATATGGTTATCTTGGGGACTTTAAACAGGATGGTAAATGGCAATTTTTATATACAATAGTTTTCATGCAATACGTTCCATTATGGTACTCTTCTTGGTTCTCTATCCTGTAAGATTTTCTTTCTTTTATCAAGAGAGGATGTTAGAATTCATCTTTCCTGAATTACCAACCACATCTCTTATGTTTGATTTAGTCTAATTGACATTTTATTTGATACTCATTTGATGTGAGCAGAATTACAACAGTTGCTGGGTTTATGATAGACATCTCTTCTCTCGGATTTTCTTCCCTATGAAAGCCACTAGGCTTCAGACATGTAATTTCTGTTTCCTAGTGGTATAAATAGGACCTTCAAGGAGTTCTATTTCTAGCCCACATTGCCCGACTGCTCCAGATGAGCCCTCCTATGGGGAACAACTAGAAGAGCTAAAAACTATCTCTCTCCATTTCCACTTTCTCTCCGTCTCTTTGAAGGTATCAGGGAACTACCATGGGAGTGAGATTTGTAGGACCAAGATCCAGAAGAATATGGAATGGGAGAACCTAAGTGGGGTGCACCTTACATGCAGCTGCCTGCTTTGCTCCCTGTGACAATACTGAGGG
Source organism: Ictidomys tridecemlineatus (assembly GCF_052094955.1). Classification (NCBI taxonomy): domain Eukaryota; kingdom Metazoa; phylum Chordata; class Mammalia; order Rodentia; family Sciuridae; genus Ictidomys; species Ictidomys tridecemlineatus. The sequence continues at coordinate 72,822,409 of NC_135486.1, read as the reverse complement.
CTGCACAGAGATCCCTATGGTCTCCCAGAGCTACTGGGAAGGGTGGGAGTTGACTAGCTGGATTTGAATAGGATCACAATACCTACTGGGTTAAGAACTGCCTTTTGGGAACAAACAAAAGTGGACAAAGAGAGAAGCTGAGAGGCAAATGTTAATGGCTTAGGAGAAAAATGACTGCTTGAACCAGAGGGAGGTAATCAAAGTCCCATTAAAAATGGAAAATCGAAGCAGGTAACCTGAGTGTTGAATCTGGCCTGCAAATAGGACTTTTATTTTTCGGACTATACAATGTTTTTTAACATTTTGAATTAGCTGCCAAGAAGAATCCAGAAACTACAAGACAAATTTACAATGTAAATTTCTTGCTTTCAATAAAACATTAGACCTAGAACTGTATGCCTATATTCCCCTGCAGCTACAGTGAACTAGAGTGGAGGAAAGCTGCCCATATGAGCTGGGGCATATGTCACCAGCTTCTCCTGGGATCTGGGTTTGTAATTCCTATGGGAAAGCCATTAATGGATCTACCTAGGGTTCTCTCAGTGAGCAATGATCTAAGACCTGGTTGGATTCCCCAAATGTTTTCTCTGGAAATACCAGCAGTTTAACCTTTACTTTTAGAAAGCAAAGCTTATGGTTTTGTAGGCACATGAGCAAGAAAGTCTTATAGTACTGTTACCCACAAAGCAATATCATATAAATATGTAAATATATTTTAAAATACTTTGGCTGAATAAGTGTATTATAATTTTCAATTCACAATTCATCTGCCAAGGAGTTCTGTCTAGCAGGCAAAACATGGTCCATTTGTAACATTTATCCTCTTAAAAAAACAACTCTCCTAAGGAAATCTCTCAATGACTCCTACTCTGCCTCGTTCATAGAAATTTTCTTTTTCTTATTACATTTTTAATGTCTAATAACTTTTCTTGCTCTTTGTTTACTTGTTCCTCTTTTACAGTCTGTTCTTTTCTTTCTAAAGGCATGTGCATAGGTATCTGTGTAAAGTTTTCTTCTATTTCCTGTATTGTCTCTATCTAAAGTTCTGAATACTGCTTTTCATGTTGGATACTTTTCATGTTGGGTAGTTATTAGCTATTTAAGAGTGAGTCACCAGACACTCTTTGTGGAATGATTAGGACTTCGCCGACCATGGACTTCACTGTAAGATAATCTAGCTCTAAAATATTATCATCTGTAAGTATTTTCCTTGAGACAGCTCAGCTTTTTCAGGGAAGATCCTCCAATTTCCTGCATAGCAGGAATCTGATGGAGAAGGAGGAGGTAGAGTTCTATCTTTCAGTATATTATATTTTAATCTCAACTCTATTTTCAGTACCAAGTCTTGACTCTGTGGTGTTTCGATGACTCAGTCCTGCCAATAAACACACACACTTCTGCACCCCTGCCTTCTGGCATTCCTCCTGACGCCTGTAACTCTTGGACTTTTCTGGGGATCAGTCAGCTTGGTAGTCTCCTCTGCAGGCCAGCAGGTCTCAGCTTCTTGTACTCTACTAAGGCATTTACCACTTCCCATGTCTTCCTTTGCTCTCCAGGACTTACAGCTTCATGCATTTACTTTTAGTTTTTTAAATTTTTTTAAACCACTCACATTTTTAGGATGTAGAAAAATGCACAGATGAACTTATGAAGTCAACCTGCTATGTTTTAACAGAAATCTCAACTCCTTTAAGCGTTAACTCCACTGTTCCTGAGATTGTTGCCCCCACATTCTGTTACTACTCCCCTTCATCACAACATCCCTTCTCCTCCTTGCCACATAGAAGTTCCCAATGCTCCTCACTGCCTGAGGTTAGTGATATTTAAACTCCATGAATGAATAGTCAGGGATGTCACAAATGATTTAACTTTCCTAGAAAATGTGTTTATTGTTTTAAATCCTAAATTTCTAAATCTTATTTTGTTGAGAAAATGTTTTAGTAGTAAAAACACCCGTATCTAAACAATAAACAAATGGGCCACCATTTACCATAAAATCACTTCTTACTAGTTCTTAGGATAAACCCTAATTTCTAAGGAAGCAATTCTCCTACTAACTGGTCTATGGTCCTGGAATCAGACTAACTAGGGTTAAATGTGGGCTCCATTCTTTCCAAGCTATGCAATCTTGGGCAGCAACCCAGTCTTATTGTGTCTTAGCTGACATGGCTTTAAAACAGGGTGAAAAGAGCACCTTTCTCTTAGCTAAGAGCAAATAAGTTAATGCATGGAAAAGTGATCAACTGTAAGTGCCTTTTAAATTTTATCTGTCATTATTATTCCTCTTCCCTGGTGTCTTGTGTATGCTATTCACTTCCTTGTCTATTTAATCATCCTTTAGGATGGAGCTTCATCAAAAAAAGAGAAAGCAAGCCACAGAATGGGGAAAAAAGTATTTGCCAAAGATAAAAAGCTTTAAAAATTCAACAAGAAGATAATCCAATTAGACAATGGAGAAATGACCTGAACACATCTCACCAAAGAATACTACAATGACAAATAAGCAGATGAAAAGATGTTCTACCACTTATGTCCTGAGGGAAGTGCAAGTTAAAACAACAGTGAGATACCATTAAACACCTATTAGAATGGCCCAAGTCTGGAAAACTGGCAACAGTGAATGCTGTAGGATATAGAGCAGTAGCAGCTCTCATTCCCTGCTGAGAATGGGAGATGGTACAGCCACTTTGAAAGAAAGACAATTTGGCAGTTTCTTGCAAAATTAAACATACACTTACTATAGGATCCAGCAACTGCACTTCTTGGTGTTCACACAAATGAGTTGAAACTTATTTTCACACAAAAACTAACATGAAGATATTTATTACAGCTTTATTTATAAATGCCCAAATCTGGGATCAACCAAGTTGTCCTTCTGCTGGTGAATGGATAAATAAACTGTGGTATATTCAGACATTGCAACATTATTTAGCATCAAAAATAAATGAGCTCTCAAGCCATAATACAGTATGGAGAAACCTTAAATGCATATTGCTAAGTGAAAGAAACTAAAACATTACACTGTAACATTTTGATTACATGATATTCTAGAAAACGTACAGCTAAGGAAACAATTTTTGAAAAGTTGGGTTGGGGAGTGTAGTGAAAAGAGGAAGAGCAAAGAGGATTTTTAGGGCAGTGAAAATAATTGTACATGTTCCTATGAGGATAGATATATGCCATTATGCATTTGTCAAAACTCATAATATATACACTAGAATGAGCCCTAATGTAAACTATGGACATTAGGTGATTATGTGTCAATGTAGGTTCATCAGTTATAATAAACATACCACTCTGGTCAGGATACTGATGGGGGGGAGGGGCAGTTAGCAGTGGTTGTAGGATACTGATAGTGGGGGAGGGGCAGTTAGCAGTATTTGTATACAGTATTTGTAGTTGTATGAGAACTCTACTTTTTGCTCAGTTTTGCTGTGATCCTAAAGTTTCTCTAAAAAATAAAGTAAAAGAAAAATGCAGCTCAAGTCCTACCTCTTCTGTGAAGCCTTTTCTGATATGCCAGTCCACAGAAATCTCCACTTTTTTTCAACTCTAAAAGAACTTGCTGACATTTGATCCTTAATCATACAATACCTTCTATTTCTACAGAAATATATATACTTTGAAAAACATACATATTGTTTATCTCTCTCTCTCTCTATCTCGTTATTTTCAGTGTCTAATTCTTCTAGTTATTTTTCAACACCAATTGTCAAAATCTAAGCTTTACCACACAGTATCAATCTCAATGTCAGCAAAAATGTTAGAAAGACAGCATTTTAAGCTCAAAAAGAACATCTCTTGGATTTTCTTACAAGCCACTGACACTCATTCTGCAAGTTTTGGTGCATGTGTGCAGGTGATGACAACTGTGTCATGACAGCTGCCAGGCAATGACTGTAAGATGCATCTGGATTTCAGAAATGTTAAGACAGGAAAAAACATGTGCATCTAAGAATCCATAAACGTGTTTTCTCCAATATATAACAGGTTTCAGATGTCTTCCACAATTTTATTGTTTGTACTACATATTTATTTCATATGTGTTCCCCCACTTAAGAATTATAGTTAGAAGAATCATCTGTCAGACCTATAAAAGATGGCACTGATGTGTACATGTAAATGCTGAGGAAAGTTTTTACTATCACTTTATCGTTATGGATAATGTCCTATTTTCTTTCTAATTGAATTTAAGAGGAAGGAAGAGCACAAGACAGAGGAGAGGAAGGGAACCCAGCACAGAGAGTCTCTTGAAGATATTATCACTGCTGGAAAAGTCACTGTTACAGATCAGCTCTCCAGTGGCCCAAGGGAGGTCTCATCAAAGACTGAATTAGAGCCTGCAAGGCAGCTTTTGTCTCTATGCTGGGTATCACCATTCCTTAGGTAGTTGCTGCACTGAAAAAATGTATAACAAGAGCAGGATGAGATCAATGCTTACCGTGTGTGTCTCTGATCTGGAATTTATTTCATGTAACTACTTGTATTTTTGGTGAGTTGATATTTTATAAAGCAAAATGCCATGGTGTTTAGGTTTTCAGAGTAAATTTCTGTGTACATTTTAAGAAGCAGTGTTTCAAAAACATGAAGGTATAACCTTAAAGAAAACATAATATCCATTTATTTCAAAGTAATTGGTTATTTTGGTTTGCCTTATTAATACCCCTACCCCTTTTACACAGCAAGGCTGTCTAAATTGGGTTTACTTCTAATTTTGCTCATTTAACATTAAGCAGAATATAACTCAATGTTAGCTAAATGTATATTTTGGGCTTTTAAGAATGGGTTGACACAACTGGTGTTTACATTTGGGATTACCTTGAGCTACAGAATACAGAATTTTTTTTTTGTTTTATTAGTGATTATGAATGCTCTTTTAAGACACATAAACTCAGACTCATAATCAATCTCTCCTTTCCCCACTCCTTCTGTCTCTCAACTTTTTGATATTTGGTGTAGGTTCACAATATGCCACAATATGTGCTATCTGATGGATTAGCAAGTAGTGGGGATGCCAGTCACTCTGGTGCAAGTGTGCCTAGTGCACTCAGTATTCAATGGGCTTTTGTGTTTTTTTTTCAGGTGAAAATTGATACCACTCTAACATTGCAGTTAACTGATGTTCATTTCATTTTATTTCTTAAAAAAAATATCAACTATAACTCTGGCTTTGAATATGGCACTAGTTTAAATTTCTAAGAATCATTTTTCCCCAAAATGTAACTAAAACATAAACCCATAGAGGAGCTTCATTTTTGTATCTCCACAGAGTAGCATAATTATTTTCTTGAGCAACGATAACTTACATGGAAAATATATTCTGATTTCTTATTTGTGGCACTTTATACTTCTCAAAGACACTGTGTACATGTGTTATTTCACCTATCACATTGTATTATAAACAATTCATTTGTTTTTGTCTTATCTATTAGGCTGAACACAACAATACTCTGAGAAGACAGGAATATCATAATCATTTCTGTGTATTCAGTACTGGTATATATAAACTGCCCATAAATATTTGTGGAACTAATGTAACAAGCACTCAGTATTTATATTTGTTGACTGACTGCCTAGAACTAACTTATAAAAATTACATAACATTCTATGCTATCATAATCTAAAATTTGGAAACATGATTTAATATCTAAGATATCAATTTTAAAATAATCAAGAAACAATTATCTATTATCTTACTTTTTAGACCCTACATGAAAATCCGTATTTTATTTATTTATAAAATCTTGTTGTGTCAAAAATAAAAAATAACTGAGGGCCTGTCCTTAGGGTCTACCAAATTTGAATTGTGGACTTATATTTCTGGGGACCCAAGCCCATAGTTAACCAGAATTTTGAAGATCCATGCAAAATCTACCCTCAGATGAAAAGACAAGAATCTCTTTATTAAATGAACTTCAAGGTGAACATGAATATGAATGCAGTATAGCAGTTAAGAACAGAGTCGTTGGGGTTCACAATATGCCACTGATGAGAAGCAGCAGAGGAAGATGTTAGTTGACTTTTTTAATCTCATGCACCATCAGTAAAATGAGGATAATAATAAAACTGACCCTGAGTTACTGTGAGCAGTGAATTGAGATAATATGATACATATAAAACATTTTTATGATTATGCAGTTTGTAAGGTGGTTGAATCAAGTAAAATATCCAAATAAAGCAAAAGCAAAAGCAGTCTGAAAAATACTAAGCAACATTATTATTACTATTAAATGCTCTTACTGGCATTAGATAGCAATGAACAGACTTAATCAGTAGAATAGGTTCAAGTTAAGTTCTTATTAAATTTACAATGGGTACCACAGATTGCTAGATATAATTCTGGAAAGAAAAAGTTGAGGGATGAATAAAGATTATTTCTCCTCTAGAGATTTTCATATATATGTGCTATAAAAATATAAATCTTTATATTTTCCCATGTTAATTTTATAATAATAGAAAAAAGTGGCTCATAAGCACATCTATAGTACTGCTAACCACAAAAATTAGTTACTCAAAATTAATTTCTCAAATTCTATTTCTTATGGAATACTTGACCTTTTGTCACATTGTACTTAAAAATGGTAATGACTATACTCAAGTACCTTCCCCTTTTCCCTTAGTGTCCTAGAAAAAATAAATTTGACTGCTGAACAATGATATTGAATTAAGTCCCCATCAACTAAGCCAAAGGAGGGATCTTGTATGTAGACAATTTAATATATTACTATGGCTTTAGAAATGCACTGAACACACACACACACACACACACACACACACACACACACACACACACACACACACTCTTACCTTTTGTTCCAGATAATTATGTTAGTTGAATAGAAAAATCAATTTGTATTCCCTAATCTGGAACAAGGCTGGAGAAGTGTGGCCTGGCAGTTAGCATTATCCATTAATAACCTACTCATGGATGATGAAGAATCAGTTACATATAATTTAAGTAAGTATAGTCCATCCTCTGTATCCATGAGCTCCACATCCATAGATTCAACGAATTGTAAGTAAAAAAATATTTGGAAAAAATTGCATCTTTTTTTTTCTTGTGATCATTCCCTGAACAATACATGTAACAATTATTTACATAATTTACATTGTGTTGGGTATAATAAGTAATCTAGAGATGACTTAAAGAACATGGAAAGATATATGTAAGCTATACACAAAAATTATACCATTTTATGTAAGGAACTTGAACATCTGAAAATTTTGGTATCTATAGGAGAAGGGAGGACCTAGAACCAACCTTCTGCAGATACTGGGGGCGAAACATGCATATTGCCTTTCTGTCCCTTTTTAGCTACCCTCCTCCTACCTACACACATATCTTGCCTATGTAACTATTGGCCTTTTAGAATTTCTCTTAGGCTGAATCTTTAATACTTATACAGACATGTAATTTCTTACCTGGGCTCACTGACTTACTGTTCTCTACTTTTGTCACATCTATATTTTTATTTTATTTATGTTTTGTAGTGCTAGGGATAGAACTCCAGGGCTTTATGGATGTTAAGTAAACATTCTACCACTGAGGTCCATCCCCAGCCTGGTCTGGATGTTTAATTTTTTTATTTGCTTCTTACTACTTTAGAACCATGTTAAATTAGAATAAAATTTAATCCTTAAATGAACATAAACAGTATTCTATATCTTTGTATTTATTAGTTAACATATTGAATAAAGGATACTGTCTTATTTTTTTAACCTTTTTTAAAAAAATTCATTTATTTTTATGTGGTACCAGGGATCAAACCCAGTGCCTCACACGTGCTAGGCAAGCGCTCTAACCACTGAGCCACGACTCCAGCCCCGATACTGTCTTATTTTAAAAAATAGAAAACATACGTAAGCTATGTGAACATTAAGAAAACCTATGTAGTCCTAACACCCAGAGGTACTGACTCCTGTGCTTACCTTCATTCACAATCATTCCTTAAGTGGAAAGGACTAAATTGGTTAACAGTAGCATAGATATTATAATTCTGTTATCAAAAGCAGAAAAAAATATTTCCCAATACAAATGAAGAGATTCCTATAATTCTAATTAAAGGTAATGAGACTTGTCTCTGTTTAAAAACATTTTCTAATGTTTAGAAATTAAATTCTCCTGATTGAAATAAAGAGCTGAAAGAGAAGAATCTAGAAGGCAAAACTTCCCTAGACCACAACTATGCATTTCAGAACAAATACAGTTATTACATTATAATTCAAGTTTCTGAGAATTTTGCTTTGATAGAAACTAAAGAATAATAATCTCTTCAACATGCCATTTCCAACAGAGCAAGCAAATGTAGAACACTGAAAAATAATCTGCTTTGGACATGAAAATTTTGCCATAAACACGTGCCTTCGACTATGCAGTGTAACTTATTTTATAACATGCCTACTTCTTCAGCGGTAAGGCACCAAGAAATCTCCATATTCTAGAACCCAGTTCTCTGAACCTGAAAACAAAAGTTACTAAAAGGTAACTATCTACCAAAAACACCATCTGAATTACTTGGTAAAAAAGACAGTCTTGTGCTACTACCTAGGTGACTGGGGATAGAAAGGCAGAAGACTGGCAACCGGAATAGAAAAAGCATGACAAAGGATGTTTGGAGTACTATAGTTAATGAGAAAATTTCTATAAATACATTAAAATATCATTTTTGACACAAAAGGTGAACTTTTGTGGAAAATTCACTTATGAAACTCCCTATGCCAGTTACCTGATGCTGCAGGATAAAGGTAATTTTGTTGTAGTTTAACTATTTTAATTACTCACTCCACAAAAACTTGAATGGTATTCAACAAAAACTTGAATATCATCAGGTACTAAGTCCTGGGACACAGAAGAGAATACAACACAAAAATGCCAGTCCATATAGCTCATAGATTCTGGTGGAAATAGATAAAACATAAAATAAAAGTAGTACGTATTTCTATGTGTCTTCTTATTGTAGAAGGTTAGTGTTTTTAGACCATCTAAACATCTAAAACAAGCATCAATAAAGGAGTTCCTAATCCTTTGTTTTAATATCAAGGTTTGATCAGCATTTTTTAAAATAAAATGTTGGAGGCAGTAAAACAAGTAATTCTTCATTTCAAAAAATAATCAGAGGGGCTGGAGCTCAGTGGTAGTGCACTTGCTTCGCATGTGTGAAGCACTGGGTTTGATTCTCAGCACTGTGTATAAATAAATAAAATAAAGGTCCATCAACAATTAAAGAAATATTTTTAAAAAATCAGAAAAAAAGGTAACAAGAAAAAATAATGCCCAAATTTAGAGAAAATATCATCCCTGTGATTCCGAGGCAGACTATTCTTTTCTATTTTGCAATTTTTCTGTAATATGCATATTTAAAAATCAAAAAGAATATTTGTTCACCTAAAGGATCGCAATCAAAATAGTGAACTTCCAACCTTTATCAAAAGAAATTAATTTAGTGTTGAGAGAGGGTAAAGAAAATGGTCGGTGAATACCTATAAGGATGTGGAAATGACCTAACTGTTGGCTTCTCTATTTGTTATTGCTGAACAGGCACATCACTGGATTTCACAGGTAATTTCAAACTCCCTAGCAGAGAACTTGGCTTTTTTTAATTTTTTTTTCTTTATCCCTACCATTCATATTTTATTGAGGACAGAGGGCAGGCAGGTAGGAAAGGGGTGCTGGCTGCTGTGAAGAAATAAGATAAGTGAGGGGGTCAGATGGGCAAATTCAAGCTCGCTCCATGATACAGTAAATGGCTTGTGGGTGGAACCTGTCCTCCCTGGGATCCCTCAGCTGGCAAATGTCACAGGAGCTCACAGAAGGTACGCAGGAAGGAATTGGTAGTGATGGTTGTAATTCCCTGAACACCTAACTCAAAAGTGAGAATGCTCATCTAGGGAAGGGAGGGGACAGTGAGCTAATCTCTGAGTATCTACCCAGCTCCTCTACATTTATGGAAGACTCTGATGGTTCTATGTGGAGTCAAGAGTTTTTATACTAACTGACTTTCTCATCAGATTAGCACAAAATAAAATTTGGTATACTCTACCAAAAAGAAGTTTTGACTTTCCACCTCTCCCTCAAACTTTTCCAAATGTCCCAGTACCAAGTGCGAAAGAGTCAATACTAAAATAGTATTTACTAAATACTAAAAGAGCAAATCTAAAATGATATATACACCATGCTGACAGAAAAGACAATGAATACTTTCTTTTTAATGACATCAGAGTAAGCAAAAAGCATTTTGTTTATTAAAAAATAATTGCCTAAATACTGTCAACTGCATAGTTCAACTGTCATAGTTTTTCTTTATCAAATATTATAAACTTCATACCTTACAATGTTTTTATTTTCAAAATGAAAATAAACAGTTTTGTTATTACTTTATATCAAATGCTAACACTATACAAATTTCTCTTTCAAGATATCTAGCCTTGGTTTTTATAAAAAGTTAATCATGTGTGCAAAAATTCAATTCTTCCCCCATTTATTCCAGTACAATGGATGAACAACTACAGCAATATTTGTATAGTGAATAAAAAATAAAAATAATTGAGGAAGGGAGTCCTTATTTTGTTTGTATTTAAAGCATATTTTGTTTGTATTTAACATGAAGTTTTATCATCATGCATCAACTAGTCTATTTAATTCAGGATGAGCACCAAAGCAACTGAAGGGGTGGGGGGAAAGGCTATTATTACTATTATTATTTTTTTGGCTATGTAGTAAACATGATAACATTAACTTCAAAAATAAAATGGAAGCCTGAAAAAAATGATTTAGTTCATTTTGAAACATTTTAAACACACTGGCAAATATTAGAAGAACAAATATTGGCATTAGTTTTCATGCAAGTAATATCACAGAATGCAGATAAAAGTTCCATTCCCACCCCAAAATACACAAGAGTCTATTTTAATCACACACACACACTCTCTCTCTCTCACACACACACACACACACAATCTGTAACAAATGATTAAGATACACAAATTCTATTTATATCATTATTTAAGAGGTGACATAAAGCATTTTTAATTACATCTGACTCCTAACTCACACACTATGAAATCAAGGATATCATGTCAGCCTTCACTTTGAATTGTAATTTCTGTAGTAGTATTTAAATATAGTTGATCATATTTTGACAACTCTTATTTCTCATGTAGCAAGACAAAACATAATAAAGATACTATGAGAAAATTAACTTTTAGGCAGACCAGACATCCTACATAAATGATTTATACACATGGAGAGAAACTAATGACATTAGGTGGCTTAAATGTGTAAGTTGGGAGATACAAAGCAGCACTTCAATTATACATCTTAATCTACTTTTGTTATCTCTAAAGTGATATAACTGAGATAAAATGAATTCCAAGTAGTTTCTAAATGTTTCAAGGAGTAGCATTATTACTCTGTAACTTAAAAATAGAACACTTTTTATATGTACCAGGATGTAAAACTGGCATTTGGCAGTCAAAACACCAATAACTAAGTAATAAACTATCATCAAGGGATTGCTAACCATCTGTTTTAAAAACTTACCATTTTAGTGAGAACACAGTACTTCCTTGTTTTGAATCAAGAATCAAGTTTTCAGCACCAAGTAAGTAGTTTCAGTATGTTGTATTTTTATTCCAGTGATACTTAACAGAAAAACATCATGGGTCACATTATTCAATGGCGCATTATGACTTGCAATGTCTTGAGGATATAAAAAAGATATTGAGGCACTGTTTGATATTCGGAATGTGACTGGGTTATTATTTATGTTTTACAGAACAGAAAGAGATTGGGAGAAATTAAGAGATGGAATTATCAAAGTAAAAATTTCACAATGGAAAAAAAAATCCCAAAAGTTTAAAACTCACTAACTGATCTTCCTTGATTTCAGGAACAATAAATATATCTACCTTACTAGGAACCAAATACAAATCTAGTCCAAAACCTTTCAATAATTAACAATCGGTTCAATGATGATTTGTTTAGTTAATAAGCAAAAACAATTCAAATAGGAAGAAGTACTCAATTATAGGCTTGATAAATCTGACAATATTCATGAGAAAGGGGCAAACATTTTATCTGAGCATGGTGGTGCATGCCTGTATTTCCAGCAAACTGGGAGACCGAGGCAGGAGGATCAAAAGTTCAAGACCAGCGTCAGTGACTTAGTGAGACGCTGTCTCAAAATAAAAAGTAAAAGGGGGGGAGGGATATGGCTCAGTGTTAAAGTGCCCCTGGGTTCAATCCCTGTACTAAGGAAAAAAAATAAGTAAAAATAAATAAAAATTTCTTTTGAGTGTGAATAATGAGTGAATAGGCCACTGTTTTTAAGGGGACAAAAGCAAAACAAAAATGAACACGATATATTTCAACACAGGCCTGACAAGAATTTTACTGTGAAGATGGAGTAGTACCTTCCATATTTCAATACACCTATCTACTAGCATAATATTCTTAAATTTTTAATGAATTAAGAGAAGTGTGATTTTTGCTTAGCTCTGACATTTCAGTGTTTGATCATACGATAATGTCAGAACTGGAAAAGAAAAGTACTTCTTAAAAAACATACAGCTTCTTTAAAAAAACTTAAATCTATAAATTTTCTTCTAAAACATTCAACTAACAATGGTATCAGCCATATAAACTGAAAGCTCAAGATTTTTAAAATGCAAATGTTTATTTTATAAAATCTTTACGTGAAATATTCTCCATAGTAACAGTTTTCAAATAATTTATGTGATTGTGACCCACATAAAAAGCATGTTACATCTTTCATACCTATATGTAGACTCATGGAAATATATCTGTATAAGTACAACAAAAGCATCATGAAACAATGTTTTGCCCTTTCTATGAGTGATGTATTCTATTTTAATCTTTTTTAAATGCTGATTTTTAACCCACTAAACTGATTTAACAACCATTATTGGGTCATGACCTGAAATTTGAAAAACACTGCACAGTACATCTCAGAAAGTCTGGAGGGGGAGGTGTCAAAGGGAGTTGATGGAGTACTTAGCTTAGTTTTGAACAAAAATAATTTGAATAATAGACAGCTACAGCTAAAAAAAAAAAAAAAAGACTTTCTAAAGGAAGTAGGACAATACCCTCAACTCTTGTAGCCTGAATGTGACATAATATATTTTAGTAACTAGAGTGGAAAGAATAGAAAAACTACCAAATAAAACTAGCCTTACCTTTGACTTCAAAGTAAAGTTAATTATGTCTTTTACTAATTAGATTTCCAAGAGGCATAGTAGGTATTATTAACAAAACCAAGGAAGAATTAAGAAATACATAACATCTAAGACAGTTTTTGGCCTAGAAAAGAGCTCCCAAGAATTATCCAGGGATTCCAACTTCCTTCAAAGAGAGCACCACTAATATCCTCCAGATTGGCTGGCCCAACCCCTACCATCTCAAGAAAATGTTTACATTACAGCTGGGTTCAAATGGAAGGTCAGTTAGCTTTAAGATTTGGGAAACTAGCAATGGCTTTTTAGCCACAGCATAAATCACTGTAAAAAATTATTAACTTTCTAAATTGACAAAAACAGTCTCACTTGATTTCAATGCTACCAAATCTCCTTAAAATATTTGTTAAGAAGACAAGTTTTATTTCAAAAATGTTTTAACTGCAAATGAAAAAGCTCTTTTCAGGTTTCACTGCATTATTTTAAAAAATGAAAACAATTAACTGTGATTTTTATCTCCATTCTGACTTTAAAAATGCCAGTTTGTATCAAATAAACAAGATAAGGCATCTATATTGTACAAATTCAGATTTGTTCTTTAGAAACCATTTATGTGAATAATACAGAATAGACACTAGGAGATTATTTTCTATTTCATTATGTTATACAAAAATCAATATGACTTTATTTGGAGTAAGATGGCTAGAAATACATTTTATCATTTATGTATCAGAACAAAAGCATAGCATGAAAAGCTCAACATTATAAACAAAGATTAGAATCACACAAACTCACTCATAGCATTAATCTAAACCAACAAATGAACCATTTACATATAAATGTTTGTAAATTTGAACAATTTTTGAAGTTAGTATTAACAACTGAACAAACCATTATGGAATACAAGGAGCAACTACAAATGTATAAAATGATTTTCTATGTATGTCAAGGAAAAAAAAGTCATTTGGCAAAAATAGCCCAGTCCCTATTGGGGTTTTTTGTATATATTATTTCTTAAGTCTTTTAAATACCTGCAAGATTAGATTTATCTCCATTTTAGAGGTGAAAACACTGAGGCTTGGGAAGGCACATGGTTTGCAACACCAAGACAGCACATTGAGAGATTTAAGCAAAGACTGCCAAATTCTTTGTCTGATCATCCCTTCTATGAGCTCAATACTGTCTACTTCACTACCACAAACTGCTTAAGAGACCATGACCCAGAGGGGCCTATGTAGAACAGACTACCACTTCCTCACAGGAGACTGATGCTGCACCTCCTTTACCTTAGCCTCCTAGGACACACCTTTCCGTCATCAATTGAGTTCTGATCCACTGTGGTACTACAGCCGAGTCTGGCTCAATCTCTCATCCTTCCCACACTCTGTGACCACCAAAACTCCAATCTATCACTGGCAAACTCTCCTTTATTCCTCAAAATGCTTCTTTCACCTTCCTGTTAAACCAGTGAGGATACTACTTCCATTGTAGCCCCCTCGATTGGTGGCAATTGATTCTTTCTTCCATATATCCAACAAACTGTCTGGAAGTGAGGTAAGTCCCTCCCTGCTCCTCTCATTGCTTTTAGATTGTTTTTCCTCCCTCCTTCTGCAATTCTTTGAAGCATATGCAATAAGATAATACCACCTACTATTCTTCCTTGTACCGGTCATCTTTGGGCCAAAGGGGTTACTCCTTTTATTTTGTAGAGATTTCAAATACTTGGTTTACTGCTCTCTCCATTGCTACTCAATGGACCTAGGCAATAGAATGCAATATAGTCTACATACAGAGAATATAACAGCGTAAGAGGCTGAGTGCCCACATCTGAGCTCCCATTCTACCCCTGTTGGCTTGCCTTTTACCTTGTTCCCCTGTGACTCTGCTTCCTCATCTGCAACAGGAGGATAACCACGGAATCTGACCCAGCCACACACTCTGTACACAAGAGTCCCCTTGAGCTCTTGGTTCTCTTGTCCAGCCCAGGATCTACAATTCAAACTTAAACCTCCCTTTCATGGTCTCAATTCCTTTGTTCCTCCTTCTCATCATCACATTCACTTGGCCAAATCCCAATCCTAGCTAAACCCAGCTCTTCACTTACTCCATGCCTACACCCAGCAAGCTAAATTTGGTCAGAGAATGACATGGAAACACGTTTTGGGAAAAGCCACAACACTGCCCAGCAATTCTCCACTTCTCTAGATAATATTCTCTCCCAACCTTCATGAAGACTATTTTGCACCTTTTTCTCTTTTCAAGCCTTCACACCCCCTTTCTTTCCCACTCCCAGCCATTACTGCATCTTTTTTTACTCATTTTACCAGCAGAAGCAACTAGAACCACATATGCTTCCCAAATTGACCAATTTACCCAAGGCCTTTGCTCTTCTATTTATTCCCCTCTTAACCAATTGACCCTTCACAACCAGATCTTTCCCATCAGCATATAAGCATGCTGTACTCACCCAATCCTAAGAACAAAACCAAAAACCCTCCCAATCCAGCGACATTCCCATCTGTCTATGTCTAAACACTTGAACATTGCCTATGGGGACTCATCTCTACTTCCTAACATTCCATTCTTTCTCTAATCAATCTTCTCCAACCAGACTTTCACTCCCAACTCTCCTTTGAAATTGCTCTTCAAGGTCATTGATGGCCTCTGTGTTGTTCAACTATTTGTCTTTACCTTTACCTTAGTCTTTACCTTTCATAACTTCTCAAAAGTATTTCCTTCTTAATACCCTTTCTCCTCATTAGCTCCCAGGATTTCTCCATATCCAATCCAGTAGCAAGTCTACTTGTAGGCCCTTCACTGCCACCTCTGTAGGGCAAAGCAACTGTGCCACCAGCCTGATAACAACCTCCTAATCCAACCCCTACCTTCGATCTTCCACACTGTTGCTAAAACATAAATTAGATCATGCCAATCCCCTGACCAAAACTCCATTCCACACTTGGGCCTGCAAGGCTCTCTAGGAACTGGCCCCTGCCTCTCTCTTAAATCCACCACCTCCCCACATTTATCTACTGCATTGTGTCCAGCTTTTGTTCCACCACAAAGACCACCCTGTCATTCCCAGAAAAAACAGAGCTTGCTTCTGTGAGAGAGCATCTGTACTTGTTTACCCTCTGCTTGAAATCTGGTGACCTCAGAGATCCCCATGGCTTTCCTAGGTTTGCTCAAAGGCCATCCTGCACTCTCTCAAAGCAGGTCTTCTCCTCACCCTCATCCTCCCTCTTTTCCCTCCTTGCTTTTCTTTTCTCTCAGCACTTAATATTGCCTGAAATTTTACCAAATGTCTAGTTAGTTGTTTTTATATTCTGTTTTCCCAACTAAAATGTAGGCACTGAGGAAAAGAACCTTCTTTCATTTACTGAAACATCTTCTATGTCAAAAAACATGCTTACACTTGTGAGCACATGAGAAGTACTCAATAAATGAGTGCTGAATGAGTGGGCCTCAAAAGTAGAGGTGAGGCTTGAAGCCAGGTCCCTGGTTCCAACGCCTGTGTTCCTTCCAGTACATGACATATTGTATTATTGATATTTATAGAGAAAAAAAAGAGAGATAACTGAGTCTGAACCCAGTTAAATTTCTTTTTGTTAGTCAATTAGCTTACTTCAAAAGTATAAAAAATTTATTATATAAAGAGTATACCTCAAAATAGAAAAGCATCATTCTGGAAAGAAAAAAACTGGGTTGGTTTAATGCAACAAGATATATAAACACAAAAATAAGACTGATTTTTAAGATTTCTTTAAATATCAAAGTCACACTGGAGCAACTAAACTAGGATTTGATTTACAAATTAAATATATATATATATATATATATATATATATATATATACACTTTAATTTTAAAAACTCACCTATTATAAGAAACATGCCTTTGACAAATGTATCCATCTTTCATGTTTCATGAATAGAAAACTGTATGCTAGACATGGTGTCAGCTATTATAATAAAGTATACTAAAATTATGCATGTAGGTATAAACAGATATATTGACATATTTCAGAACTGAGTTCTCACATTTCTTGAAACTGAGTTCTTATGTTTATCACATTTCTTAGCTCAGATAATATGTATGATGATGAGTTAAAGGTGGGTGATGGGATATATCAGCTTAATTACACTATTTTACTATTGCATCTAATAGTTTGTATGTGTGTTTGCAACTTAAGAATGTGGTCAAAATTAGGAATACATACATTAATAACCCAAAGAAGGTTAAAACAAAGACAATTATAACAAAGTCTAGCTACAGAAAGTAAAGTTTCTGTTTTGTATAGTACCTTAGTAAGTAACTACTGTGTAGCATCTGAACCAAACACTTTTGGGTAAAGTGGAGGAGCTACACCAAAACAATTTACAGTCCGTTCACTCATTTTGACATAATAGATACAATAGACTATTCAGACTCTTAACAAGACTGGGGCTTTAAAAGCTATATGACATTAATAAACTGAGGTTGACATATTCTTTAAGGCTAGAAAGTCCTTGCCCTAACAAGAATTCACCCTTTCCTAGTGAAAGCAAAGGGAAGAAAGAACAGCCGCTTTTCCTAAGCGTACTGGGAACAGAAAAACTAGCTTGTGATAGGCACAGAGGTAAGACAGGGACCTGTTTTAAGGATATGTCTAATCCCATAAAGCAAAGCCCAGTGGTCAATTATTTAGCAATAACATTTTTACTCTACCTTCACACTAACAAGCACCAACTATTAAAGAAATTACTATTTAAAATGTTTCGTGTTTGAGTTCTCAAGCACAAAAGCCCAAGCAGCACTTAATGTCTTATCCCCTCAAAAACAACTCGGCAAGATAAGAAGTGTTGACATTTACAATAGATTTAAGAGGACTTTTACAGTGAAACTCCAACTCTGGAAACACTAACGTGCAAACATTATATGAAATCAAATTCCCTCTCACTCACTCTTTTGATATGTATTTACTAAAAGCCTGCCACATGCCATACAGTGGGTCAAGCTCTGAGTATAAACTGACCAGTGATGGTCCCTGTCCTCCTGGAGTTTATATAACCTAGGGTAAAAAAATGCAATAATTAAATCTGCACAAAACTCTTATCCACAACTTATGTATGATAAATGCTGTGAAATAAACCAACAGTGTGAAATGACCAAATTTTATGGGATGGGGCAAATATCTGCTCTGGACAAGGATCTCCCTCACTCTGCCAAATAGGTAAAATAGTGAAGGTGTGAAGACTAAGGAACTGAGCATTCTCTTATCTCCAGTATATTTTAAGAGAGAGAGAGAGAGAGAGAGAGAGAGAGAGAGAGAGAGAGAGAGAGAGAGAGAGAGAATTTTTTAATATTTATTTTTTAGTTTTTGGCAGACACAACATCTTTTGTTTGTATGTGGTGCTGAGGATCGAACCCCGGCCACACACATGCCAGGCAAGCGCGCTACCACTTGAGCCACATCCCCAGCCCTCCAGTGTATTTTAACACAAATCTCTGATATCATATGATTTCACAAGTAAATAATATTTTAGTTTAGTTCTTTGAATCAGTATCTAAAATAAAACCACATATTGCAATTGGTTGATATGTCACATAAATCTCTTTTAAGCAAAGATTATTTCCCCCTCCTCTCTTTTTTCATGCCATTTATTTGCTCAAGAAATTGGGTCATTTGTTTGGCTGAGGGTCACATTCCAGGTTTAGTTGCTTCTTTCTCATAGTATCATTTGACCTCTATCCTCTGTATTTCCTATAAAAAGGTAACTGGACTCAGGGTAGAGTTCTTTGACAAGAACACTCCTAGATGATGCAGCGTTCTTCTTACTGTGTCACACTAGTGCCACAAATGTCTGGCTATCCCACTTTTAGTGAGATCAAGATATGTCAACTGGGACAAAAGTGTGTTCCCAGTACAGTAGAAAACAATGCATGTCCTGCAACAGGGATTATTCAGAAGATAAAGGATACCAATGAAGCTGGGACACAGGTCAGGTTTGTAAATTGGATGTTGAGTTTCCCACCTAAAAAGATTTTTTAAAATTAATCTTAAAACACTATAGTATAGCTGAGTTGACAATATTTTAGAAGCAGGATTAAGTTTCTAATGTCTGTGTTTTATGAGATAAAGAAGTAAAAAAATGTCCTTTGGGTATAGACCGAGGAGAGGGTTAGCTGGGTCAAATGGTGGTTCCATTCCCAATTTTCCAAGAAATCTCCATACTACTTTCCAGATTGGTTGCAGCAATTTGCAGTCCCACCAGCAGTGTATAAGTGCACCTTTTTCCCCACATCCTCGCCAACACTTATTGTTGTTTGTCTTCATAATAGCTGCCATTCTGACTGGAGTGAGATGAAATCTTAGAGTAGTTTTGATTTGCATTTCTCTAATTGCTAGTGATGATGAACATTTTTTTCATATATTTGTTGAGGGACTGATTGTATATCATCTTCTAAGAAGTGTCTGTTCAGGTCATTGGCCCATTTATTGATTGGGTTATTTGTGGGGTTTTTTTGGTGTTTAGTTTTTTGAGTTCTTATAAACCCTAGAGATTAGTGCTCTATCTGATGTGTGAGGGGTAAAGATTTGCTCCCAAGATGTACATTATTATCCAAAGTACATGTATGAAGACACAAATTGGTGTGAATATACTTTGTATAAAACCAGAGATATGAGAAATTGTGCTCTATGTGTGTAATAAGAATTTTAATGCATTCCACTGTCAAATATAAATAAAAAATTAATTAAAAAAATAAAAAGAAAGAAGTAGAAAAGATATAGAATATTGCCTGGAGAGAGCAGGGAGCTGGGCATAGTGGAGCATACCCATAATTCCAGTGACTCAGGAGGATGAGGCAGGAGAATTACAAACGGAGGCCAGTCTCGGCAATTTAACCAAACCCTGTCTTAAAACTGAAAATAAATAGCTGGGCATGGTGATACATAACTGTAATCCAAGCAACTCAATGCTTAGTTGCCTGTGACTTAATCTGTTGACCCAGGCACTGTAGCTGTAGAAAAACTATGTACGTTATATGTACGTTATAGTGCTTTCCTTTTTTATCATGTGTATCCCCAAATTGCCTCTACCAGTTACTTTCACCAATTTGGTTTTTAGATGGTGTGTTTGTCTGCTTGGGCTGCTGCAACAAAATGCCACCAAGTGCTTAAACAACAGAAATTTGTTTCTCATAATTCTGGAAACTGGAAGCCTAAAATCAAGGTGTCAGCAGATTTGGTTTCTCCTTAGGTTTCTTTCCTTGGCTTGCAGATGGCCACCTTCTTACATAGTATGAATAATCATATGATTTCAGAATTCTGGATAATAAACATTTTAAAGTAAATATGACTCCTTGTGAAAAGTAAGGGTCCTAAATCCACATGCCCTTAAGAACAAGAAAGATGTAGTAAAGAAGCCAGGCATGGTGGCCCACACCTGTAATCACAGCGACTCAGGAGACTGAGATAGGAGAATCGTAAATTCAAAGCCAGTCTCAGCAATGGGGAAGCAACTTGTCTGTAAATAAAATACAAAATAGGGCTGGGGATGTGGCTCAGTGGTTGAGTACCCTTGAGTTTAATCCCCAGTACCCTCTCACCCACCAAAAAAATGTAGTAAAGAAAGCAGGCTGGGTACATTACGAAAAAGAGACTGGGTCGTAATGGCAAAACTCAATGGTGATTCCCAGCTTTAGTTAATTATGGCCATTATGGAAATAAAGCTCCATGTTCCCAAATCTTCTAATTTTAGAGAAAAATCCAAAAAGTGGTTATTTGGTATGTAAAATTTATCCATTTTAAAAATAGTGGCAATAAAATCAAAGCTTTAAAATACACTATGGGAGACAAACTAAACATACTTACAAGGATGAAAATTGGGCCCTATACTCTACCCAAGTTACAAACTCTGGTAACTGTCCTCCTGCTGCCAGCTGCTGCAATCTACTAAACAAAGCTACACAGTATTTTGTAAATATTTTGAATAAAACAATATTACACTAGGTCTGTACTGTCATACTAAGTACAATAATGCCACTTGTTAAAATACATTGGTATGTTTTATTTATGTCTCATGTAAAGTAATCTGTGAAATTCATGAGGAAATATATTTGTTTTTGTGCACAAATTTCAGTAAGTATTGTGTCTTAAAAATCTAAATATACTTCCTTAAATGATAATAATTACTGTGTCAGACTAGGCCAGATTAAATTAACTAACAGTATTAATCAGAATACCTTTAGGGTTTGAATACTCAAGGGATTCTACAGTCTTGCCTATTATCATTCCAGTTTTCTAAAGAAATATGTTTTGGGCATGTCAATAATTAACACACATTTATCGACTCAAAGCACCTTCATTTAAAAAATCTAGTAGAGTAAGACTAAACTTTCAGATTTGAATTTTTCCCCAAAATTCATAAAATCACAGTCAAAATACCATACGCATCTCCAAATATATCATATAGTACTGAGAATGTGGCAAATTAAAAATAAAAAATACTTAAAAGCTAAGGTTAAGAAGCTAGTTAAGATTAGAAGTTCTACATATCTGGTAAAATATCATTTTAAAAAATACTTAAAAGCTAAGGTTAAGAAGCTAGTTAAGATTAGAAGTTCTACATATCTGGTAAAATATCAAATAATATTTGTTCTAGTTTTGTTCCTTTTCAACAACTTAAAAGTATGCATTATTTCTTACTGCTATAAGAATTAAATGGGACCTAGGAAAGTATCTGGCATATATTAGACTATTAAACAATGTTTTTCTGATCTGGGTCTGTTCACCAAATTATTGCTAGCTTTTATTTATCTAGTAGTTAAGTTAATATCACTGAAAAAATAATTTTTTAATATTTTCAAATATTAAATATTTAGGAATTTGTATATTGTAGTTAGTGTTGTCCATTTGAAATACATCAGACTAGACAGTAGGTCTTTAAAATGAAAGCAGAAATATTTCAGTGCTCAATGAAGAGGAGATTAAAGGACTCTGTGAGTTCAGGGAAATAAGAATCACTACCATCGAGTAGCAGACTAAAGATTCAGTATTATATAGACCTGGATTCAGATCCTAGTTCTGCCAATTCCCGAATGATTCCTATTCTGAAAATGAAGACATTTTTATCTACTTTGCAGTGGTAATTCTCTACATTGTATTGAGAATTAAATAGGGCCTAGGAAAGTATCTGGCATATGTTAGACTATTACTGTTAGTTTCTTTTTGTTCTGTATTTATTGCTATGAAATACAATTACTTACAAAATTTAATTTGTCCTCCTTCCCAAATAAAAAACAAAAAATGGGTTCATCCTCCCATTTCTTCTTTCATTTTCTTTACCTTGCATCATCTTTTGAAATTAAGTTGTTAAATGATATAGCACTTTATCTAATTATACCAGTACAGTGAAGGCCAGGGAAACTTCTGGTAGAATTTGGTGAAAATACTGATCTGAGGGTAGACAGTAGTAGAGGTCAAGCCCTGAAAATGGCTGAGTGTAGTTTTACCCATGGGAAGTTTCTTAAGTTATCCCTTAACTTCTGATTAGCACATGTTCAGGCCAAACTTCAGCATGAATAAGAGTGATAACTAGAGCTAGCTCTAAACAACAGATCCTGGGTCCCCAGAGGTTCTGATCCAATAGATAAAGAATGGGGCCTATGAACTTGCATTTGAAACAAGCACTAGCAGATGCTGCTGGTCAGTGGACCACCCCTGACCAGACTGCCAAACACATTTAGACAATGGACCTCCAAGGAAGAAGAAATAGTCACAAGGTATAGTGGACATGTAAAACGTCATCTTCAATTTTCTGGTTTTGAAATCAAGTCTTTTTGGATATAAAAACGGCTAACCTCTAGCAACGCAGATCTCAATTGTGGTTCTTTCTGCCCCCACTCCCCCTCCCGCCAGTCCTCACCCCAGCAGTAGCAAAAGCAGCAGCATCACCTGGAACTTGTCAGAAATGCACACTTGAGGGACCCATTCCAGACCCACTAACTCAGAAACTCAGCTAGATCCAGAAATCTGTGCTTTAATATAAGTCCTCTAAATAATTCTGATGCAAGTTAAAGTTTGAAATCCCCTGATCTAGTAGAGATTCAACTACCCATGACCACTTCAAACAGAGCAGATCCAAATTAATCTTTCTTACATATCAAGTTTCCCTGTAAGTGTTTGTTGAAGAAAGGGTTCTGTGGCTTGAAAAATGTTTGATATTAGCTTCTGTCTCATTTTGTGCTTTGTGGCTCTGGCAGCATGGAATAACCTGGATGCTTTATATCTTAGAAAAAGTCTTGTTACTTTTCTCAACCAGTTCTCTGTGACCCAGGTTTAGAAGGAAAAAATAGTATGTTAAGGATAAGAATAGAAATGACAATATCATACAATGACAGATGACCTTTAAAGGTGTTATGTACTGGTCTAAGATTTTTGCATTTATTAACCTATTTAATCTTTATAGTCATCCCATGAAACAGCTATTATTAGAATTTCAAGTAAGCTGTCAAATATCTAAAAATCAGGATATCTGAATTAAGAATCTGAATTTCTGGTTTCTGTTTTTAAGACAAACTGTCAACATGGAAACAGCTAAAGCCAAAAAGCAGCTACGTCTACCGTAGACAGTAAAAGCATTCTGCAGTTCAAAGATCCCCACCACTAGTCCCCCTTTATCATTTTCATTAATACCTGGTTCTGAATGGTACTGAATTTTGTGATGCTTCCTTTATTTAAAAAGAAAAGAAAGAAAAAGAAAAGAAAAAAGAGGATATATCTATGTTTATTCAAGAAGGGATGGAATGGAGAAGGAAGGGGATAGTGCAATTAAAGCAAATTAGGAATGCAGGATAAAGGCTTTGGCGGGAATTACTTGCCACTATAACTTCTTTGGGTCGCTTTGTAAATCAGCAACTTCTATAGGTCACTTTGTAAATCAGCTATTTGTTAATACCTCTTTTTTCTTTTCTTTTCTTTTTTTTTTTTTTTTGGTATCAGGTATTGAACCCACGGGTGCTTAACCACTGAGCCATATCCCCAGGTCTTTTTATATTTTTAGAGACTCACTAAGTTGCTTAGGGCCTTACTAAGTTGCTGAGTCTGGCTTTGAACTCATGATTCTCCTGCCTCAGATTCCCAATCACTGGGATTACGTAATAAGTGTGCACCAAATACCTCTTAAAAGGATCCCCTCTAGGGGCTGGGATTGTGGCTCAGCAGTAGAGCACTCCCCTAGCACTGGGTTCGATCCTCAGCACCACATAAATATAAATTAAAAAATAAGGTATTAAAAAAAAAACAACAACAACGATCCCCTTCATTCTATTCCTGCCACTACTGCTTTAGTTCGGGTACTCACTGCTTTCTTCTGATCACTGTGGAGTTTGTTTTACTGATTCTGTCCTATAGTCTCTTCCAACATCAGTCCAACCTCTATTGCTTCAAAGTAAACTTTTTAAAATACAAATCTAACCATTTTGCCCACTTGTGAAAACCTTTCATAGCTCTACATTATTATAATAGTAGCTTTCAAATACACAAAACTTTCTTCTGAAGAAAAAGTTTACCTAGGAGATAAAAATTAAAATGTACAGGATGACAGATAAAGTACAAATCACCTATCTAACACCGGGAAAGCCATTTCTGTCTGTGGTTAGACTAAATCAGTATTTTCCAAACTTCTGGCATTTGTTTATTATCTTCATAATTTTTTGCAATATCAGCATAACATTTGAATCATTTTTATCTCTTTTCTCTTAAATTAGCTAGTAATAACTATATGCCCACTTTACCCTTGTTCTAAGCAGTACCTGTGAAATCACAGGATCCATGTGGCAATTATATTTTTCTTATATATATATATATATACATACTATATATATTAGAAAAACATAATTAGGTTAAGTGTCAAACATTACAAATGCATTCTTACATTCATTACATACACACACACACACACACACACACACACACATACATCTAAGTGTTCATTTTTTCACTTAAAATGACTTCACTTGCCAACAGAGAAATGCACATCATACTTTGGGAAATATTGAATTTCAATGACTTCATGTAGCATTACAACTTAAGACCTAGGTCCAGTCTCAATGACAACTGTCCTAAAGGGCTGTAGATTCAAAAAAGGCCACTGAGGCACAATGTATCAACTGGAGGTATGAATATGCCCATGTTTTTATCTTTAAAGAACTCAGTATGCAGTGGTGTCATTTCCTTTGTGCCAGACTAAGGTCTGATTTGCATAAAAAATTGCTAAAAGTTAGTCAAATTATTCACAACTAGAAAGCTAAGCCTCTTAGCTCAACAGAAACTTCACCAAAAAAGACAGTCACTTAATGTCAGCCCAAAATGTATAGGAGAAAGTAAAGTATCACAGAAAGGTTAGACTTTATATGCAAAGGTTTCAGGTAAAAACATGCTACTGGGTTAGGGATGCCATGAGGCTACAAGAGACCAACAAAAGAGCACAGTGCCTTTTTACTCCAAAATACAAAGTAATGTAGCAAATAAGCAGAAGCCACCAAAGTTTTATGAAAAAACAGCCACCTTTCTAAATCCATATTTTTTTCTGGATTTTTCTCTAAAAGAAGAGTGCTTTAGAATAAAATCTTAAAAAAAATTTTTTTGTTCTAATTAGTTAGACATGATAGTAGAATGTATTTTGAAACATCATACATAAATGGAGTATAACTTCTCATTTTTCTGGTTGTACATGCTGTGTAATCAAATATGCACATAGGGTAATAATGTCCAATTCATTCGACTATCATTCCTCCCTTCCCTTCACTCCCCTCTGTCTAATCCAAAGCACCTCTGTTCTTCCCAGCCACCCGGCTATTGGGAATTAGCATCTGTGTATTAGAGAAAACATTCGGCCTTTCGTTCTTTGGGATTGGCTTATTTCACTTAGCATGATACAGAATAATAATCTTAATCAGCAAATTGTCCTCCCTACAAACACTGGGTTTTTCCTTTGAATCAGAGTGTAGCTGTAATTGCCATGTGCTTCTGATAGCACTGACACTGAGCAATGGATGTTGAATAATCCAGAATTGCTTCATTTAAATGTGGGCATGATCAGGTATTTTGCTTGTTTTACCTCTTAGTTAGAAAGAAGTACCAATAACAGAGCAATATTACCATACAATATTGAAATTAAAGATAAAATACTATGAAACTAAAGCTTTAGTAGGAAAAAAATCAAAGGACAGTTGTGGGGGAAGAATTAGGTTAAGTGTCAAACATCACAAATGCATTCTCAAGCAACAAAAAAAGAATCTTTTCATAGGGTCATCTACTATCCTAAGTACAACTTTAAGTTTTGTAAAGGAATACTATTGCTTTGCAATATTTTTACCTCTTGACCTATAATTGTACCAGAGCTCTGGTTAACCAAACTAAAAAAAAATTAATACATTTGGATACCAAGGACAACTTTTATTTTCACAGTGCACAAAAAAATAAATGAATTCTCTCTCGAAGGGAGAAAATATTGAATAATTTATCTGAAATAAAATTGGGAAAAAATCTAATGTCAATAAATAAAAAGAGGGTATGGAGTGGGACAGAGACAATCTTTTCTTTTTTAACAGAATTCCAGTGTAAAGAAATAAAAAGCAAAAGAATGTCAATATTTTATAACCACCATTATAATACATAATTTAAACAAAAATCATCAACGAATGCTAAAAGAATGTTCAAAAATAAAAAGTACAGACATGGTAGAGTACAGACATGTGACTCAGTGGTAGAGTACTCATCTAGCATGAGTGAGGCCCTGGGTTCGATCCTCAGCACCATATAAAATACATAAATAAAATATTGTGTCTAACTACAACTAAAAAAATTATATATATATGTATATAACATTTCTTTTAAAAAGTACAGATGGCAGTTTTCTTGTCATTACTCTTCAAAATATTGTTCACCATGTTAGCCACTAATTATGAAGGGAAAATGTTAACTTTACAATGAAAAACTTTGGTAAACACTACTTTAACTAAATAATCATCACCAAAAAGACTGATAAGCCAACATTATATACTTCCTGATATAATGCACCAAAAGGGAAACAATAACACCTACAAAGTATCCCTGCCAAAGTTTTTTTTCTTTTTTTTTAATTGGTTGTTCAAAACATTACATAGTTCTTGATATATCATATATCACACTTTGATTCAAGTGGGTTATGAACTCCTGCCAAAGTTTTTACCGGAGTTTAATCATGGGGAAATGATCATACACACCACATTGGCATGTACTTGTCAATAATGATACTATGATAAAAGATTTTTAAAAAAATAGAAGTTGAAAGATTATTAAAGACTAAAAAGACATAATATCTTAAATGATTTTTGACTGGATCCTGAACTGAGGGGTAAAAATAAAGCTACAAATAACAATACAGGGAAATGGGGGAAACTGAATATTGGACAATAATACTGCATGGATGTTAAATTTCCTAATCTTTGATTATACAGAACTGTCCTTGTTCTTAGGAAATGGGAGCTGAAGTACACATGGATAAGTGTCACAATGTCTGTAATAACTCTTTGGTAGTTTAGAAAATATAAAGTTTGGGTGTGTGTATGTGTACACATATGCATCTATGTGTTCAAAGGAAGAGAAAGCCAATGGGATAAAATGACAGAATTATCAAATTTGTTATATATCTTCCAAAATGTAGATAGGAGCTATCAGTTAAAATACTAGAAAGAAAAGATGCATAAACACCTATTTTCTGAAAAGAAATTATTTACATGTGACTGTCACAGGTCTTAATCACTTATAAAAAATTTTAAATGTAATATTTTTGAAGTGTCTCAATTTTTCTGATTATTCCTAATAGATATAAGGTGTTAATTCTGTTAAACACTGCATATACAAAGTAACTCTGCTCATGACATATCTCATAGTGAGTCTAAAATATAATAAGAAATTGAATTCAAAGAACATGGGGGAAAAAAATCTGATGACCAAATGAAACTGACCATCTAAACAGTTACACACAGTATTGTTTCTATTCAAGCCCAATTTCAAAGGAAAGTAGTTTTCAATGGTTGGTTGGTCAAAAACAACATTAAATAGCAAGCACTAAAAAGTTAATTGAATGTTTGCCAAAAAGAGTAAGACTCGTTTTTATACTGGATAATTAATTTCTTTGTTTTTATAAGAATTTTAAAGAGTGACCAACATGCACCCTGTGGGTAATTAACTTCATTCAAAAAAGACTCCTTACTTTTGTGGCATGAACTATGCTGAGGTTTGGAAACACTCCAAAAATACATTTATCTGTTTAAAAATTTTTCTTTTTATAGTTTTTTTTTTAAATCTAAAAATATACATGATAGTATTATAGTATTTAAACTCAATTACAAATATCAGTGACAGTACATAATTAGATAAATCCTCATAAAATACAAGTTTATGTTATGATTCTGTGTGTATATGATTGAATCTGGGATTGAACCCAGGGCCTTGTACATGTGAGGCAGGCACTGAGCTATATCCCAGTCCCAATATGGTACATTTGGTGACAAACATATGATTAAAAAAGGTTTTATGATCTCTACTAACTTGGAATGAAATTAACCTGATTTCAATTAAAATCTTTGTTTTCTTAATATGAATCCTATAGAGCAAAAAGTTATATAAGTTATATAAAACTGAATGACTAAAACCCTACCCTCTATCTTCATTAGGTAACCTCCCCCAAATTGGGGAAATTGCTACTTAAATGTGTCTTACAAGTTAAAAATTTTCTATAGTTTTTCTGCAGTTGCTAAGAAAATTAGAATCATTTCATAACCTTCTACTTTCTATTTTCTGAAACTGGGATTTCAAATTTCACATTACAGGAACATAAAAGTTCTTAGTTATGCTAGCATCACAATATTTGTGCTTGTTTTCTTGGTTCCTTTCAGGGTCACAAAATACTAGCAGCTCTCTGGCCTCCCTTTAGCCATCTACCCATCAACTACAGTCATATATAAAACAGGAACCAATTTTATCTGCAATTTTTAACTACCCTCAAACAACTAAAACCCAAGAAATGATATAGTATCCTATTTATTTCTTCACTAAAATGATTTTGACAAATGCTGCCATTAACCGGCTGTGGTGGCACATGCCTGTAATCCCAGCAGCTTGAGAGGCTGAGGCCCGAAGTAACTTAGTATAAAGACCCTGTCTCAAAAACAAATCAAAACAAACAAACAAAACAAACAACAACAACAACAAAACAGTCTATGAATGTGACTCAAGGATTAAATGCCCGAGTTCAATCCTTGGTACCAAAACAAACAAACGAAAAAGTATACAGTCAGCCCTCCATAGCCATGGGTTCCACATTGGATTCAACCAATCATAGATTGGAAATATTTGAAAAAACAAAACCAAAAAGAATAAGAAAAAACAAAAACCCACATCTGTATTGAATACATACAGACTTTTTTTTTATTCCCTAAATGCTTAACAGCATTTATATGATATCAGGTATAATAAGTAATCCACAGATTATTTAACATATATAGGAGGATTGCTTGGGCTATATGCAAATAACATGCCATTTTATGCAGTAGAATTGAGCATCTACAGATTTTTGTATCTCTTGGGGGGAGGTTTGGAATCAATCCTCTATGGATAATTGAGGGATGACTGTAATATATCAATAACTGCTATAGAACACTATTATGTAAAATTACCTTCAGCCTACGTGTTTAAGATGTATATGAAACATAGATGAATTTTGTATTTAGACTTGGGTTGCGTCATTAAGATATCTCATTATAGCGATGCAAATATTGCCAAATCTGAACAAATTCAAAATCCGAAACACTTCTAGTGTTTCAGATAAGGGATGAGCCACAGTTTTAGTGTGCCTGCAACCTGTCACATGAGGGCAAGTGTGGAATTTCCCACTTGTGGTGTCATGTTGGCACTCAAACATTTTGGATTTGGGAGCATTGTGGATTTCGAATTTTTGGATTCACGATGATCAAGCTTATAAGTAAAAGTTTCAGTCTGACTGATTAACATCATCCTTCTTATGCTACTCTCTTAACATTCTCTTAAAAATGCTAGCAGCTGGAACTGGGGATATGGCTCAGTTGGGAGAGTGCTTGTCTAGCATGCACAGGCCTTGGGTTAAACCAGCACCAAACAAACAAATAAATAAAATGCTGAAAGGGAAATTGCATGGAAATGGAAGGAGACCCTCATTGTTATACAAAATTACATATAAGAGGTTGTGGGGGGAATGGGAAAAAAAAAACAAGGAGAGAAATGAATTACAGTAGATGAGGTAGAGAGAAAAGATGGGAGGGGAGGGGAGGGGGGATAGTAGAGGATAGGAAAGGTAGCAGAATACAACAGTTACTAATATGACATTATGTAAAAATGTGGATGTGTAACCGATGTGATTCTGCAATCTGTATTTGGGGTAAAAATGGGAGTTCATAACCCACTTGAATCTAATGTATGAAATATGATATGTCAAGAGCTTTGTAATGTTTTGAACAACCAATAAAAAAATAAATTAATAAAAAATAAAATGCTGGCAGCCGATTCATAATAATTCTCCTCTTAATAGATGGGGAAGAATTTTACTTGGAAAATGAAATGAAATGAAACCTCATAGGGACCTACATTTAATTTTTCTCAGAGAAAAAGCCAATTCCTAATCACTCTAAAGTTCAGTCCATCAACAATAATCCCTACTACATACATAAAATCTTCACTCAATTTTTAAGTATGTCACTGTCAAATACTGAAGCACAAACAGAAATCACAAAACATTTGAGATAATTTCCACCAAAATAAAGAAAATCTAACTCAGAGGAAACAAAGATAATTCAAGGAGTAGAAGAAAATTTATGCAAAATATAACCACTCTTCTCAGAATATAGAGAAAACAAAACCTTGCATGACACAATAAGAAAGTGCACAGAAGAGCTGGAACTGTGGCTTAGTGGTACAGCGCTTGATAGCACATGCAAGGAAGGCGCTGAGTTCAATCCTCAGCACCACATAAAAATAAAAGTACTGTGTCCCCCCGCCCCCAAAAAAGAAAGAAAGAAAGAAAATGCACAGAAATCCTCAGAAAAAAATAAGGGGAAGGGACACAACAATGAACATATATTGTAGTAGTCTTATTGTTTATTTACCCAAAAGCTGTTTCTTCTGCCTTATCCCATGGAAAAAGGAGTTTGCCTTTTAGAAACAACTCAAAAGTGAAGGCAGGCTGGATTGGCGATTTGACAAAAATGAACATTTCATGTGAGGCTTATAATTTTCACAACAAGACACTGTCAATAAAGGAGCTCAGAGAACATCAAGCAGCAGGGTCTTCATAAGCACAGTTTCTTGAGCCTCCCCAGTTCCCACAGAGACATGCCTGGATAAGCGGTGTTCTGAATTTCTAGAACGAAGTCTTCCATGCAAAACCCAAGCTGGGAGTTTACCAAGTCTCTTACATACTCATCCAAATCTAATATACTCACTATATAACCACAAGAGGTTTCTTTAAGCAAGCAGTAGCACTTAATTTAACATACAAGTTCTGGAAGTGAGTCCAACCTACTATATCTGTCATTGGTGTATGATAATAACAAAAGAACAGCACACGTATTATTTGTAGACAGGCTAAATCTGCCAAGTTGTATAAAGGAATGAGAACAGCAGTCAGGGACTGATGTAGTCAGCTTAGGAGTGGCTATATAACCTAGTTCTGTAAGGGTAACTATACCACTGGAATTCTGAGAAAAGACTTTCTTCCCAATTAAAAGGGGGGGAAAAAAAAGAAAAGAAAAATCACTTAAGGCAAGTCCTCATGTATCTTTCTGCTTTTGTATGTTGTAAAGGAATCCAAGAGGGAAAGAGTATGCCACCTACCAAGGAATACAGAAGAAAGATAGAAGAGAAATCTGGATTCTTAATGACACTGTTGGGCAAAATAAGTTTTCACAATGTATGTCTTGATTTTATAACATACAAAGTTGCATACACAGTAATTGGGAATAAATATTTAATGAATGAATGAATGATTAAACACCTGAGTTTTGGAATTAAAAATTTAATGCAGGAAAATATCCTATTTGTTAATATGAAAATTGGTTATAAGTTAACTATCAACAAAAATCATTTACTGTTACAACTTATATGCATAATGTAATACCATATAACACTATTGTACTTGTATTAACAAGCAAAGTAGATACTGCATTTATATTGGCAATGCTCCATACACAACAAAGCTAAGTCCGGTAGATACAATATTTTCAAAATGCATGTAAACTATTTAGATGAATTCTTTCTGCTGACAATCCCAGGGGAGAGAAGAGAAAATGATGTGTTTTACCCTAAGAGCTCAAAGCTCTCTTGGGAGGTAATTCAATTGAAATTTTACATTCAGTCTAGCCAGGCAGTGATAAACAGATGCCTAAATTAGCTGTCTTATACCATAATCAAATATCTTAAGAAAAAATTTCCTAACAAAAATATAGAGAAGTGAAGAGAGAAGATAAATAAAACATAAAGAAGCTTACTATTATTTTTAGAAAAAAAATGTTTTAAATAAACTTCTTCAATGTATACCAAAGGAAACAGCCATGCCTTTTGATATACTTACAGTACTGGTTAATTTGAACCTTGGTGAAAGTTAGCACACTAATATATAATTAAAATTTTTATATCAAGCTTTTAGAAACTGAAATAATTTATAAGTTTTTCTTAAATTGTTGTCATGTACAAAATTTATCTTTTATCTGTATCTTTTACTACAAGCATTTTCAACTTTTTTTTTCTTGAAAGTAACTGGAGGTACAAATAAAAAATATTTCAATAAAAGATGAAAAGTTAGCTGGGCAAAGTGGCTCATGGCTGTAATCCCAGTGGCTTGGGAGGCTAAGACAGGAGGATCACGAGTTCAAAGTCAGTCTCAGCAATGACAGGTGCTAAGCAACTAAATGAGACCCTGTCTCTAAATAAAATACAAAATAGGGCTGGGAATGTGGCTCAGTGGTCAAGTACTCCTGAGTTCAATCTCAGTACCCTCCCTCCAAAAAAGATGAAAAATTAAAACTGATTCACAAAATTGTTACTTTATACAATTTTTACCCGTTTTGATATAATCAACTAAAACAAATTACACCCAGTAAATGAACAATGGAAGATAGCTTCATTAAAAACTTGCAACATCCATTTATCTGACTCCCTAGCTTAACCCAATGCTCTCTCTCTCTCCCTCTCTTTACCCTCACTGTCTGCAGCAAGTTTGCAGCTAGCAGAGGGTGGAGCCACGCTCCAATAGTTCCAAATACACTGGCATCCACTAGCTCAGCTACACATGTACCCAAAACCAGTTGTGCTGTTCTCAAACTAGTTTTTGCCTGTTGTACTTGTTACTGTAGTTATGTTACTAAATTAAATATTAACCATGAAAATATGAGTGTAAAGGAGACTTGTTTCTAATGAAAACCAAATCAAATGCTTCAGAAAGACTCAGTATAGACTAATCATGGGGAAAACAATGCCTTTCTGATGCAGGTGCAAGTGAGAATTAAACCACAAGCTAGAAGGTCTAAGCATTAAAGTTTAAAGAATTCTGCACTAATTACTTTGTTCTTAAAGTTCAAGCTTCACCTTAAAGAAACTGAAACTGGAGATCATGTTTGATATGTAAGGTTATGTTTTATTCAAAAAAGACAACATTAAATTCCACTTGGAGAACCAACAGAGACGGGGAGCACACTTCAAGATAGACTGGATAGATATGAATATGTCTTATCTTAAAATGCTTATGTTTTCACATGTGAAACTTATTCCTACTTAAACTCCTTTTCTGTGATTAACTAACAAGTTATAATAGGACAAGAGGCTTCTAGTCCCTTATGTTGGAACCCAGAACACAAACACAGTTGTTCACTAACTAGTCGGTGACTCAATTTAGTATGATAAAGTGTTAATGAAAGAAATATGAACAGGATGCTAAGAGCATCCCAGTAAGCTTTGGTAGCACGGAGAGGTTAAGAAAAATATGAAATGAAATGAATCTTAAATGGGATATACAAGGTTAGCAGGCAGATAAATAGAGGGTCATTCCAGGCACAGAAAACAAAGGCAGGCAAGTAAGAAACCATGGTGAATTTCATTTGGCTGCAGTTTAGGATGCCAAGAGTGAAGTTCAAGGAACATGACTGAAATCATAGCAGAGCAAAAGCTAGTTCATGAAGAATCTTACTTGAAACAGAAAAGAGTTTGATTACTTTATCAGGAAGGCAAAATAATTTGGACAATTTTAAGTGCAGCAGTAACCAAATAGATTTCTGTTTCAGGCTCTAGCCACAGCATGGAAGATAGAACAGAGGAGAGAAGAAGATAAAAATGGAAGAATGACTAACTGTAAAACTAGCAATCTAAAGTAGAACAGGGCCCATGGGTTTGGAAAATAATATGGATTTATATTAAGGAGGCAGAACTGAACAGGAATTAGAAAGTAGATAGGAACAATGTGAAAGAATCGATAAGAAAGACCCCTAAAGCTTTTGCCATAAGAACCAAGATACACAATGAAATCATTTAACAAGATATGGATACTGGGGAGAACCAAACCAATGGAAGAAAGAATTAATTCTGTCTTGGAAATAAGGACTATGAAGTAGTGTTTGCCAGTAGGCCACTGAATATGAGTCTGCTCCTCACAAGAGGTAAAGGTTTCAGGAGGAGATAGGAGGTATACATAAGCCATGCACAAGAATGGTTAAAAGTATGTTTCCTGGAGCCAGACTGAGAGTGACTCTACTCTGTCACATACTATCTCTAAGTCTGTGGGCAAATTACTTATCCTTTCTCTGCTTATGCTTGCTCATCTGTTACAAAGAAATAAGAATAGTACTTACCTCAAGGTCACTGTGAAGATTAAATAAGGGCCTGGCATGTAGTGTATGCCACTATATATTAGTTTTGTTACTATTGTAACCAAAGTTTTTTTTATGACTGAATCATCCCCCAAACATGGACGGTGAGAAAAGAACCAAAGATGAAATTGCAGAAACAGTAAAATTTAAGAGTTAGAAGAAGGAGAGAGGGCAGAGGCAGAAGTGGGGAGAGGACTATTATAGAAGCCAAGAAAATATATTTTCAGAAAAAGAAAAAAGTCAGTAATATTGAGGCCATGAAGATGGATATAAAGTACATAAAGGTCAGGAAAGATGGATTAGGAGAGAGAATGAAGAAATCACTGGAGATTTTGATAAAAACAGTTTCCACAGGATGATCCCCAAACTTAAAATTGTATGCACGAGTAAAGAAAATAAATATGCATCTTACCTATCCTATCCATGTACTTTATTCAATTAATTAATTAATTAATTTTTGGTGGTGCTAGGGATTGAACCTAGGGCCTGTGAATGCTAGGCAGGCACTCTACCAACTGAGCTATATCCCCAGCCCCCTATCCATGTACTTTATAAATTTGTATACGTATTCTGTCATCATGTGCTTCTTTCTTAAGAAACAATATACATTTCTGGGAGTTTTTGTACATTGACAATAGAGAAGAGGAAAATCTAATTCAAATAATCTATTAAGAACTTTTAATCTTGGGGGCTAAATTCTTATTAGATTTTTATTTTTAAATTTATTTTTTAGTTGTATTTGGACACAATACCTTTATTTTATTTATTTATTTATTTTATTTATTTATTAGTTTTCAGCGGACACAACATCTTTGTATGTAGTGCTGAGGATCGAACTCGGGCCGCACGCTTACCAGGCAAGTGCGCTACCGCTTGAGCCACATCCCCAGCCTACAATACCTTTATTTTATTTATTTATTTTTATGTGGTGCTGAGGACCGAAACCAGAGCCTCTCTCATGCTAGGCAAGCGCTCCACCGCTGAGCCACAACCCCAGCACCTCTTATTAGATTTTTAAAAGCATAATGTGGCTAGCTAGCAACAGGCTTAGACCAAGAGTAGACATCCAAGTTCTGCCATGTTTGAGTAAGCATATATTATAATTAGTACTGTGTATTTAATGAAAGGCTTTTAGACTAGCATCTTTCTAAGAAAGCTTTCCCTTTGTTGAGGGTATCTATATAATCCATAAGTGTACCTTGCTGGGTATACATAAACTGTCACACTTTGCTATATACTAAAAGCAAGTCAATGACCATAGTCAACCCTTCCATATTGCAGACTTTCTGGTCTCTTTTTCTCCATATTTTTATTGGTGCATTATAATTATACATAATAGTGGGACTCATACATGTACATGATATAATGATATAATTTGAACAATATCATTCCCCAGTATCTGCCCTTTCCTTCCCCTCCTTCCTCCACTTGATCCCTTTTCTCTACTGATCTCCCTTCAATTTTCAAGAGAGCCCCTGCCTTTCTTTTTTTTTTTCTTCTTTAGCTTCCACATATGAGAGAAAACATAACCCTTGCTTTTCTCAGTTTGGCTTATTTCACTTAATATAATCTTCTCAAATTCCATTCATTTTCCTGTACATGACATAATTTCATTCTTCTTTATGGCTCAATAAAACTCCATTCTGTATATATATAGTTCATTTTTTTG
This sequence comes from Ictidomys tridecemlineatus, assembly GCF_052094955.1. Classification (NCBI taxonomy): domain Eukaryota; kingdom Metazoa; phylum Chordata; class Mammalia; order Rodentia; family Sciuridae; genus Ictidomys; species Ictidomys tridecemlineatus. The sequence continues at coordinate 72,785,631 of NC_135486.1, read as the reverse complement.
ATCTACTCATCCACTGATGGACACAGAGGCCTTCTCAGTCTTCTTTAAGAGACCTTATGCTTATTATGTGACTTGTGTCTATTATTGATGGAATAAGACTCATTGATGTTTAAATGTATTCAATGTAAATAAGTTTAATGTATCAAAGTGTATTGAATATTAATAAGGCTTTAAATACCTGTACATAAAAATAAATAGAAGTTAAACATTTTCTCCTGTGTCCCAATAAATCATCTATGTGCTCCATTTTGGAAACTACTATTAAGAATGTTGAAGAGTGAAGATATAATTAAGGAGGTTAAGAGGTAAAAAGTAACAAAATGGGGCTGGGGATATGGCTCAAGCAGTAACGCGCTCGCCTGGCATGCACAGGGCGCTGGGTTCCATCCTCAGTACCACATAAAATAAAATAAAGATGTTGTATCTACTAAAAACTGAAAAATAAATATTAAAAAATTCTTTCTCTTAAAAAAATTAAACAGTAACAAAATGTGTTTGAACAGAGTTTCAGAAGCTTGGCTGTAAAAAAAGAAGAGGTATAGATCTTGGCTAAAGAAAGACAGAATTTTTAAAAAGGCTTTAAACATTTTTGTTAAGATGAGAGAGACCGAGCATGTTTGCAGGTGACAGCAAAGAGCCAATGGAGAGAAAGAACTGGGAATGAGAGCAATAGACCCTAAACTAGATAGATGGTCACACTCACTGTGATGGCAGAGGTGGAGGGGGTATTTTAAAATATAGACTCAGAGGCCTGGAAGCTCCAAATAATTTTTTTTTTTTTAAAAAAAAGCTCCTCAAATTATTCTGATATTGCTGGTCCGTGGAATGAAGCTGGAACCACTGGCCTACAGCTCAGATAAAGTTTCCAATGCTTCACTTTTTCAACTCTATAATTTATGTTGCTATTCTTTATTAAGTGGCCAATTATAATTATAAAGAACTGTAATCACCTAAATGGTACAATCGGGTATCTTTCTCTCTAATCCTTAACTTTTCCTTTATCACCCCCAATTTTAGCTTGGATTGAAAAGCATTTTCCTCAGACTTCAGATGATTCAGCATCAAAACACTCCTGGGGTTCTTATCTGTTTCAGTCCCAGGCAGTCAATTCATCTTGCCTAAACAGTCTGCAGTTATCACTGGGAAAGTCTTATGTTGCATTTTCATCTACTCTGCTCTCTGATCTCCTGCTTCCTTTCCCCATAAGCAGCAGAAGTGGGGAAAGAAAAAGAGGAATAGAGAAAGAGAGAAGAGCTACACATGAAGTCTCTTCATTGTGAAGATAAAGCCTTTCTTGACTTTGTGAACACAAAAAATTCTCTCTGTGCTGACAAAAATTTCACAAGCAAAATTTTAAGCTGGGGTCATAGCTAAACCATTTTACATAAAATGTCAAGTTCTGGTGTCTCCTAATTTCCCTTGGCAATCCCTTTAACAGCAGTACCAGCTGATAGACTGCTTTAGATTCAATTTTCTTAATACTTTCTTAACAAGCTTGTAGTCCATATATAAAAGAGAACATCAAGCCTATAGTTTCCTTGTTTATTATATATTATAAGAAAAATGATAGTAGATACATATTCAGGATTAAAAAAATTAATATAGAAGGATTAATAAGGATTGTAATAGGTGGAAATGTGGTAGAAATAAAACAAAGAACATCTAGAAGAGGAACAGGAGAAGGACCCAGTATTTTAAAAGGGAATGAAACAGTTGGTACCGGATTAGGGAGTGGAGATTATGTCTAACATGGCAGGCTAGTCTAAAAGCATCAATACAGGGAACATGTGGCTTACACAGAGCTCTACAAACCTAAAACCCCATAATAGGTAATCAAAACTGTGAACATGAAGGAAGTGTTCAGCACCATGAACCTCCATTTAGAGAAAAGATGGTGGTGATGCTAACTTGTTTACTAACAGGTGAGAAAATATGCATGTTTATTCTTATAGGAGGAAAGACTAATTATCTGGGGGAGAGTGAAGACTGTGTAGGAAAAGCTAAGATTAAGGAAACAAAAAGAAATATTTGAATTAAAGACAATTATAATCAAATATAGAAGCAAAGGAGAAAATAATTCTAAGACACAGGAAGAATAAATCCAAAACTGATGAGACTGGTTACCTACAAGGGTAGGTAGACACACAATAATGTAGATAAAATAAGAAAGGGACACTTCTCTGAGTATGCCTTTTTTGTACAGCTCTTTTTCATACCATGTTAAAATTTTATATAAGAAAAAATCGACAATGAAAAAAAAGCTAAAAAAGAAATATAAAGAAATTAATCTAACTACATTTAATCTAGCTATATTTCAAATGAATAATGTAACTACACTGGGGGTAGAGGAAAAGGAACTAACTCAAATAAGTTTTTTGTATCTTGTAGCAAAATCTATGCAATAACTCCCCATACTCCTCTATTCCCTCAAGCCCTTTCAAGTAATTTAGAACACAAAATTCTGGATGTAGAATAGTCTTGCCTTCCATGGTCTCAGTTATCTGTAGTCAACTGTAGTCCAAAAATATAAACTGGATAAATAATAAACAACGCACAAGTTTTAAATTGTGCATTGCTCTGGGTATGGTGATGAAATCTTGTACCATCCCATCCCATCATGCTCAGGACATAAATCGTTCCTTTGTCTAGCACAGCCATGCTATATACACTACTCACCCACTGGTTCTTGAGTGGCTACTACTCATGTCCATTAGTCATCTAGTCGCCTAGTCAGTTATCAGATCCACTGCAGTATATCACATTGCTTGTGCTCAAGTCACTTTTATTTTCTTAATAACAGCCCCAAAGCATGAGAATAGTGCTGGCAATTCAGATATACCAAATGAGCAGCTATAATGTGCATCCTTTAATTAAAAAGGTGAAAGTTGTCAAGAAAACAAAATCATATGCTGAAGCTGCTAAAACTTATGGTATGAACAAATTTTTTCTACCAATGAAATTGTGAAGAAAAAAAAGAAACTCATGCCTGTTTTGTTGTTGTACCTAAAACTACAAATATTAAGGCCACAATTCATGAAAAATCCTTTGGTAAAATGGAAAAGACATTGAATTATAGGGTTCAGTACCATCTGCTTTTTAAGGTATCCACTTGAAATGTATTCCCTGCAGATAAGGGAGTGCTGCTATCTACTTTCAAACTAGTGATTAAACTAAAAAAAGTTGCAAACAAAATTTGAACCCTATATACATTAGCTTGGGTTAGCAATACTAAAACTGATTTCTATAAATTCTAAATTAAACAAATACATAAGAAAAAACTGTAGTACTAAATTAGAACTGGAGGGGCTGGAGATGTGACTCAAGTGGTAGCGTGCTTGCCTAGGATGTGTGAGGCACTGAGTTCGATTATCAGCACCACATAAAAACAAAATAAAGATATTGTGTCTATCTAAAACTAAAAAATAAATAGAACTGGAATTACCACTATGCTTTTAATTAGAGATAATTATAGAAATAGACATAGATATGTGTGTGTGTGTGTGTGTGTGTGTGTGTGTATTTCATACCTCTGCTAAGAGGAACTAAAGCAACGGCACTGTTGCAGTAATAACTAATCCTAGTATTCTGATTTTGTAATCGAATTTTTATTCCTCAAAAAGAGGAATCAGGTAGGCACAGTGGCACATGCCTGTAATCCCAGCAACTTGAGAGGCTAAGGTAGGAGGATTTCAAGTTTGAGGACAGCCTGGGCAACCTGGAGAGATCCTGTCTCAAAAATCAGAAATGAAAAGGGCCAGGTCTAATCCTCAGTACTGCAAACAAACAAACAAACAAACAAACAACCCAAGAACCAGGGCTTTTGGAGAAATGACTGATTCCAGGAGTAGAACTGAGAAGTAAAAAAGCCTGGATGGCCTTGTTGGGCCAGAAATAAGGAAATGCACAAAGGAAAATGAGAACATGTGAAAGGACATAGAAGGGAGCTTGACAGGTTTCTGTGGTCAGAATCAGGCACAATTTAAGCACCAAAATAAATAATGACAGTAATGGCCAGAAGATGTAGAGCATGCCTGGAATACCAGCAGCTTGGGAGGCGTAGGCAGGAGGATCCTGATTTCAAAGCCAACCTCAGCAACTTATCGAGGCCATAAGCAACTCAGTAAGACACTGTATCTAAATAAAATATAAAAAAGGGCTACGGATGTGGCTCAGGGGTTAAGCAGCCTGGGGGTTCAATTCCAGGTTAAATAAATAAAGACAGTAATGAGCTATAATACATGGACTCAAATAAGAATCTAAAGGTGAACACTGATATTAATACATGAATAAAAAAGCATAAAGGTGGTATGTTAGCTTTGAGTTACTACAACTAGATACTAGAGACAGCTAACTTAAAAAGAGGGAAAAGTTTAGTTAGCTCACAGTTTTGGAGCTTCAAAGTCTTAAGACTGGGTTGGGGTAGGGAGAGGGGCTGGCAAAGTCATTAGTTTCCCCTCTGGGGCAGAGGACAGTGGCATACCATAATGGGAGTCCAGAAAGGAGCACACAAACACATGTTAAAGAGGAAAGAACAAGGGGCTGGGGATGTGGCTCAAGCAGCAGTGCACTGGCCTGGTATGCGCGGCCCGGGTTCAATCCTCAGCACCACATACAAAGAAAAGATGTTGTGTCCGCCGAAAACTAAAAAATAAATAAAAATAAATATTAAAAAATTTTCGGGGCTGGGGATGTGGCTCAAGTGGTAGCGCGCTCGCCTGGCATGCGTGCGGCCCGGGTTCGATCCTCAGCCTCACATACCAACAAAGATGTTGTGTCCGCCGATAACTGAAAAATAAATATTAAAAAAATTCTCTCTCTCTCTCTCTCTCTAAAAAAAAAATTCTCTCTCTCTCTCAAAAAAAAAAGTTTAAAAAAGATGTTGTGTCCACCGAAAACAAAAAATATATCTATATCTATCTATCTATCTACACACACACACACACACACACACACACACACATATATATATATATATATATAGAGAGAGAGAGAGAGAGAGAGAGAGAAATTCTCTCTCTCTAAAAAACAAAAACAAACAACAACAAAAAACGAGGAAAGAACAAGCAGGGTCCACCTTGCTTCTTTTATGACAACCTTTTAGTGAGAACTCAAGGGGCCTCATGCAAACCAATTCACTCCCCCAACAACCTAAAACCTCCTCAGGGCTCGCCTCCCAAAGGTCCTACCACTTCAGCACCATGCAGGTCAGGAACCTCTAATCACAATGACCCTTTGGGAGATCTGAGCACACATCCAAACCACAGCCCAAGGGAAAAATCTTCCTTATAGTAGAATGCCAACTAATTAATGTAGAAGGAAGGATGGCATTAGAAATTTACCACTCAGCGACTATTTGTAATTATTAACTTGAGTAAAAATCATGAAGGGATATTGAAACTAGTGGGTAACAGTTGTTTAAAAAAAAAAAACAAAACAAAACAGGATATTTACATAGTCTCAAAGCATTTCCTCCCAGATGGATATCAATGACAAAAAGGAAAATGATAACTTAATAGCAGAGAAACATGGCAGATACCAACTTGCCCAAGTAAAATTACCATCAAATCAGCACCATGGAGATCTTCATATGAGGTAGTAGAACACACAATCTCTTCTATTGTGTTTTTGACAAAAATTAATTTGAATTTTATGAGGAAATATTAGACCAACCCAAATTGATGGACATTCTACAAAATAATCTTGTTCTCTTGCAAGGTCATGAAGGGCAAAGACAGACTGAGCAACAATTAAAGAAATAAAGAAATACCCAACCTGGGATTCCTAACTGACCACTGCACCAGATAAATTTTCACTTTCGTTACTGAGAATATTATTAGGACAACTGATACGGTATGCAGATTATAGTATCATATCACTATTAATTTCCTTGTTTTGATAACTATACTGTTATATATGAGAAACTCTATATTTTTACAAAATGCACACTGAAATACTTAAGGGAAAGAGCATCATATCTGCAACCTACCAAACAAAACTCAGAAATTTAAAAGAGCGTACACATGCAGAAATAGAACAATAAAGTTCACTTTTTGTGAACTTTACAAAAAGTTAAGAGGTAAGTGTTAACATTTGGGAAATTCTTTGTGCTACTCTTCCAACTTTTTGTCTGCAACTATAAAAAAACAAAAGTAAAATAAAATCATTATATTAACCCAGTCATTGCTTAATACGTTCTGCAAAGAATCCACTGAGCCATCACCTAAGCAAGGCTTGCACACTACCAGTGGCTATCTGACTACTCATCACCTTTAGACACTGTGATTGTTAGAGAATTTATATTGAGTCTAAATTTATCTCAGTATATTTTGCATTCGTCAAACCTCCCTGCCTTTTCCTATGGTTAAAGTATTGAGTTTCCATCATCCTTAAGGTTCTTTTTCTTTTTTTTTGATGCTGGTATTGAACTTACCGTCTTGTGCATGCAAGGCAAGCATTCTACCAACTGAGCTATATCCCCAGCTCCTCCCTTAAGGTTTAATTGTAATACATTTTTTTTTTTAAAGGCCAGCCTTCCTGTTCTCATTTCTTGCTTCTGAAGATTCCTTTACTCATCCTTATAACAATGTTACTTCCTCTACTATAAAATGGGGGTCGATGAACCAGGTGACCTCTAAGATCTTGTCATGAGACGGATTCTAAAGATGTAAGGCTTGAGGAGTATATGCATGACTCACACTAACATGCCGAAAATGAAGAATATGCATGTTGTGACGGACCAAACTTCCAAATCTAACTTGTGAAGATTAATATTCATCATCTCCAATATGCAGATCTCTGCACTATGCTACAGATTAAAATACCTTCCAAAATTTGAATAAGAAACACCTTTATATTACTAATGGTTTCCCCATAATCCAATAAAATATTTAGTGTATCAATTCAGGAAACAGCTGTTTGTGAAAACTTGTACATAAATCAAACCTGCTTGGTTTACAGTTTTGAGCCCACCGGAGGTACCCAATTAATACCTGTTTAACAGAACTTTCTACTTCCTTACATTATTTATTCCAGTACACACCTATGAATTCACAGAAAGGGCCATTATGCTAGCTGATCAGCATCTAATAAACCTCCCTCTAGTCACAAATTACAGTTGTATTTCATTCTTCTTGTTTTTTCTTTTAAAAAGTCAACTAGGGTAAACAGAAAGTAGGCAACTTATCCAAAATTACACAGTGAAGTAGATTTCATATTGGAATAGGGCTAGAGATTGTAGTCCAGTCACAAGGCACATGCTTTAGCACTCATCAGGACCTGAATCTGAACCCCAGCAACACGAAATAATAAAGCTGGAAGAGAACTCAAGCCTTAAAGCAACTCTGTCAGAGCTCCTTCTAATCTATCACTTTGCCAACAGTATTAAACTGTTCCCTCTAGGACAATGTTTTCAATACCCTTAACTGCACAATTGTTATCCTATCTTATCTTGAGGGGGCCTTGAGAAATTAAAGCTCTCTTGCTCTCCTTGTTTGTAAAATATCTATAAATATTTACTTGATATAAAGAACAAATTATCAAATTCATGCTTTATTCCTAAATTTTATACTTAAACTTACTATTTTGTGTTTGAGAGATAAATGTTCTTTGTTTATCCCTTTCCAAAGTTAATTAGATCACCTTAACACCCCTCTCCCATAGAAGGAAGATTGTGAGTTCAAAGCCAGCCTTAGCAAAAGCAGCGCTAAGTAACTCAGTAAGACCCTGTCTCTAAATAAAATACAAAATAGGGCTGGGGATGTGGCTTAGTGGTTCAGTGCCGCTAAGGTCAATCCTTGGTACCCCCCCCCCCAAAAAAAACCAATAACAAAAGAATGCCAAAGTGTAAACAATATTTTAAAAGTCACACATGAATCTATAAAGATAAAAACTGTGACCTGTTAGATAAACAAAATGAGTTACCCAATAAGTAGAGAAGAAAAACTAAGCATCTTAAAAACATTTCTTAATATTTTCAATGCTGTCTGAATTAACTCACAAATAGAGCCTGTAATTACAACTATTATTTTAGTAGTTCGTTTTAGGGCTTATTAATATAATACATTTCTAAATGTTTTCTAAATTATCATGTCATTTTCCAAAATTAACAGTTTTCTTTTTGTTGTTCATTTTAACCTTGTGAAAAGATGAAAGTACAACTATTTCATTTCATATATAAAAACAGTAGTTCTGATTCAAAATCATGAGATAAATGTATAATCAAATACAGTATGTATGAGTATGTTACCAACTGAAATCCAAAACTGCATTTCATTAATTATGTATAATTCCAAAACGCTCTTATACGTAAGTTTATAACTAATACCGTACCATATAGTTTAATTATAATTGGTAAAGATAATTTCTTATGAAGTAATAATATTTTTTTCTTTTTGTACTAGCGACCAAACTCAGGGGTGCTTAACCATTCAGCAACATCTCCAGTGCCCATTTTATTTGTTTTCATTTTTGAGATAAGCTTTCATTAAGTTGCTTAGGGCCTTACTAAGTTGCCGAGACTCGCTTTGAATTTGTGATCCTCCTGCCTCAGCCTCCAGAGTTGCTGGGATTATAGATATGCACCACAGTGCCCAGCAAAAAATAACCTTTTATAATAAAAAGGGCAAAAAAGAGAAATTAAAAAACAAGGATGCCTCATTGCTATCAGAAAACAGTATTTAAAAAATTCTACACATGGACATATTAAACACTTCATAAAATTATGAATTTTTAAATTTATCACATCCAAAAGAATTTCTGGATAGTACTGGAAACAACCTAAATGTCTAATGACCATAAATCAGTTGCATTAATTATAGTGTATTTAGAGAAGCTAGCATCCTCTGGGTTCTTTACTTAGATGAGCCCCTTCCAAGACTACATACTTTATTCTAAAAATTTTTACTAAGTACAAGACACACACACACAAAGTACATCCATTCTACATATGCAGCTTGAAAACTTTTCACACACTGATCACACCAAGATCAAGACAGAGAGCTTCACCAGCAGTCCTCTCTTTTCCAATCCCCACTACCCTTCCCAAGCAACCACCAGTCTTTCAAGGGCAGAAGTGCTGCTTCCACCTGGATTCTTTCAGTCAATTCGATGTTTGAGGGATTTTTTCGCACTGTGTGAAGCCAAAGATCCTTTTTCATTGCCAATAATGGTTTAATGTATATACTAAGTATATTTCTATCTGTCTATACACACACACACACACACACACACACACATCCATTCTAATGTTGACTGGCCTTTAAATCCACTTTTGTATTTGCAATATTTTTTATTACTTTCTTTAAAGAGGCTACCAAAATTGTAAAAGCTTTAGGCCTCACAAAATCAAGATCTGCTCCTAGGTACAATCATATGATTAAATATCTGACATCTTTTTTTTTTCTCTTTTTTTTTCTTGGTACCAGGAATTAAACCTGGAGGCATTTTAACCATTGAACCACATTCTCAGTCCTTTTTTACTTTGAGATGGAGTCTCATTAAGTTGCTTAGAGCCTCACTAAGTTGCTGATGATGGCCTTGAATTTGGGATCCTCCTGCCTCAGCCTCCCCAGCAGCTGGTCTCACAGGCAGGGCTCTTACATCCTTTTTGAAATAATGTTTTAGAATAATTGATAGCATGAGAAAGTCAGATGCACAGTATTTGTTAACTATCATTGTGCACACCAGTGGGAAATAGTATGTAAATATATAAGTGTACACAAATATACCAAACTACAAAGTACACTCTGGGGGGTAAATTTGCTAAACTGAATATATCTAAAAGGACCATTGTTCTACTTTTAAAGCTCTAATTTTCTTCAAATTGCATTAGACCCACCACATAGAAACATTAGCTGCAATGTATTTTAGATTTGAATTGGCATTACAGTACAGGAACTATCTCTCTAGCCAATCATTCCCTTCTCAAAATAACAAACGATGTGAAAGTAATACTCAAAGGAGAGATAGGGGCATTTGTTATATGGGTTAAAATATGTAAATACTAAGAGACCTTAGTCTATTTCTGTTACAAACTAGCTTTTATGACCTTGGTTAAGTCATTTCATCACTGAGTTTCAGGTGCTTTATTTTTTAAATAGTAGGGATATAATCTCAGAGGTTACCTCAGCACTGTTTTTTATTTTACTGAAACAGCATTTGAAAATTTCAATAATGTATTATGCCATACTCTCATTATATTCCCATTCATGTTGAAAATGTTTAGAAATTAAATAAATATTTTCATAATAGTTTTTCTAAGTATCTTAAAAGAAGTAATCAAGAAATTCCAGCTTTGAGATTGGGCTAAGAAATATGGCTACTTATTTTACTCAAAATTTTGAAAATACTGAGAAACTAATTATGTGAAACACATTCAAATATGAAAGGAAAACAAATGGTCCTAGGTATCCACATTCCTACCTCCAACACTTTAATTCCTAATGATGATTCCCAAAGTTGCAAATTCAAGTACCTTTCAAAAAATTATGAAATCAGTATTAATGACAATAAAGACTCACAAAGACTAGTAATTTATTTGCTCAGGAATTCTATAAGATTCTCAATTATGGGGCTGGGGATGTGGCTCAAGCGGTAGCGCGCTCGCCTGGCATGCGTGCGGCCCGGGTTCGATCCTCAGCACCACATACAGACAAAGATGTTGTGTCTGCCAAATGCTAAAAAATAAATATTTTAAAAAAATTTTAAAAAAAAGATTCTCAATTATATGTGTGGTTACAAGAGAGAGGTAAAAGTTGAATTATAAAATAAAATAATTTAAAAATCCAGATAGTACAATAACAGTAAGAAATAAATGTCAGATGTGGAATCTTTATTTTTAAAAAGGAGTAGTGAGCAGATAGAAAAGTGAGCAATTTAGGTTAAAGAAGTTTAAAGAGAGATTTAAAAATCAGGATGACAGTTTTATTTAGATTTGCCAAAGATAAAGGAAGCAAATCAAAGTAAAAGTGATAGGTTTCGCATTGTCCTATTTCCAGTAAAAGAAAAAAGTCTGGAGGAAGAATCATGCACTTCCCAAAGTTTTGGTAATCCATCTGAGGAAGGGGAAAACAGTTTTGCTACGTGGAAGAAAATTTAAAGCATATATGAAGATTTCAGTAGAAATAATGATTTTGGCTATTCTCCAAAGATAAACATAATTAACCCAAAGAATTCTCACAACTATTAGTATTATTTTCAAACAAGCTGAGTAAATAAACAAAATATGATATAATAATTGACACCATGACTTTCTATACAGCTCTCACATGTGAGTTTGTAAGACTTCTTTCTCCTATGTGGACAATAAGTTCATTTCTAATAACAGCTAACTTTAGTAGCTAATGTTGCAATAAACAAGTTGGTTTTTTACATTTAATTCATATAAAATCAACAGGCAATTTTTTAGAAAATAATACATACAGTAAAATACTTGCATACCGCCCATTTCACTCAAAATCAAATGAGTTCCTAATTAAATTGAGAGAAAGCCAGGTCCACGGTCTGAAATACAGGGACCCTAAGAATGAAACTAAAGTATTGTTTTCAGGCAATACTCAATCTTTTAAAAAAAAATTTTTTTAAGAAGCACCTTACATTATTTTAGAAAGTTAACCGTAAACAATGGTCTCATTTTTCTCTTATTAGAATTTTATATATCATGACTACTCAAGAACAAAGAAAAGCAAAACATAAAGACTGCAAAAACTAATTTATCATACGTAAAATTTTTTCTTTAGGTCATTAGGTATCTCCCTTTATTATGCAGAAAGGTCAAATCATAAATAAGGAAAAACAAACTTCATTTTTATAAACATAAATTTGAAAGTTGAATAGTAATATAAGGTTTCTATCACTTGTTCACAGTTTGACTATATTCTGTCAGTAAAATTAACCTCATGAGAAATAAAGAATTTTAAAAATTTGCTTCTTTTATTGCCCTAATTAAAGTAGAATTAAAATGTTCTCCATGAAGCTTGCTTGTTTTTGCACTGTATTTTTCTAAAAGTAGATAAAGATTTCTCCTTTTTCTTTTCTTTTTTGAGTAATTAGACACCAGAGACTCTGGGGGGTAAATTCGCTAAACTGAATATATCTAAAAGGACCATTGTTCTACTTTTAAAGCTCTAATTTTCTTCATATTGCATTAGACCCACCACACAAAGATAACTTTTGAAGAGAGACAGTCTGCCTCTGTCACACCACTTCTGCACTGGCCGCCCCGCACCCTTCACGCCTGCCCGCTCCAGCACAGGCGGGCTCAGTGGAGGCCTCCAGCGCTTCCCTTACCTGTGGGTTTCTCTTTTTTACAGCAAAGTCTATCTAATCCAGCAATAAAATAAACCGACCTAATGTTGAGGAAAAATTGTCATTCCTCAGGCAGAAAAAGAAATGGCTAAGTAAGGGGAAATGTAGCCTCATATTATAAAGATTAATAAAAGTAAGTCTCAAAGAGTATCACTTATGGGAAACATTTACTATTTTCCAGAAATGGTGCCAAATGTTTATATTACTTTCAATTTGAATGGTAAAATAAACAACATATAAAGTGGTGAGAAACTGAGGGAAAAAACAGGAGGGATGATTATGACAGCAACAGAGTCTACTATCATGCAAATGACTGATACATAACACCCAAAAAGCAATGTGAAGACTGGTTTCAGTCTCCTTTATTCAATTATCAACTATAATAAGAAAACTTCATATAAAATAAGGAATACCTACAAACTGATCTTAGTGAACACTGAGGAACAAATCCATTTCTGGAGAGTAAGAAGCACAAATACAGACAGGCACAGAAAAATTCCAAACTATAAAGTTTAGAAGGTTTTCTTTTTAATAGTAATAATAAAAAAGGAAATAATGTGAGTTCAATACCCAATGTCTTTAGTTAAAAATGTCAATGAAAATGTTTAGGATGCCTTTTTTTGTCTTTATATAATCAGTTCAGAACAGAAATTCTAAAATAATGAAAATGTCTCATCATCGTCTCTTGGTATGTGTGAGATGTCTTTTTTATAACCACCATTCCCAAACTAAGGAAGCAGAAATCTGATTTACGCATCAAGGCCTATGGGTAAGATACATATCTATATAATGTCAAAAAATGATTATCTTAATAAGTAATCTCAACTTACGTTTGTAATTTATAAATGCCTCCTAATATTTATTCTTTAAAAAAGAAAAAGAAAAAAAAACTACCCCCTAAGACTTTAACAGTACAGGTTTAAATCTAGAGTAATTAATAATTTCCAAAAATGTCACTTAAATCTGCTGTTTCTTTACTCTTCAGATGTCTATAAAATTAATTGTATTCCTAAGCTCCATTCAAATAAATAAAAGCAATAAGAGGTATATTTTATTTGATAAGCTCACAGCCTTAAAAATTCATTAAGAGTTTGGCAATAATATTTTCAGTACATTTTACTATTACCTATCGATCCTGATGCACTTGACTTATCTGTAGAGATAAAACTTATCTTGACCTTGCTGAATACAAATAGCCTAGACTAAAATCTGTGATGGCCTCTCTGGGGGAAAACACAGCGATAATCGTTACCAAGATGATAGAGGGAACTGTGCTCAATACAAATGCTTAACAAAATGGAAATTCGTTTTATTCTCACTTTGATAATAAAGAATGAGAAAACAATAGTTTTAAATCTATAAATGAGTAAGCATTAAGTTATTGTCTTTAATTCACCCAAACATATTTTAATCAAAAAATCAGTACAGCCTCTGTAGTAGTCCTCTGTTATTTGGCTGGTTCTCCAAAACACCTGGCCTCATCTGTCTCCTGATGTACCCTAAAGCACAACGAGTATGGGGAAAAAACTAGAATGTCTTTCTTTGGGGGCATCTATAACATTAGAGAAACTTAGAAAAAAAAAAAAACAGAGCTTTCATAAGGTGCACTTAAATTCTCAGCTCACATTTTATTCCAATTTCACTAAAATATTCTAAAATTATTCCCATAGCAACTAATACATAAAAGATATTTCTAAATGTTTTCTTTATGTTACATGATAGCATCCCTAAATGATTTTATACCTGACTCTCTTATTTTACCCCTACATTTTTATTATCAAAGCAATAGCTAAGTAAAGTTAAATTACCTATTCTGCTTTCCTAAGTCTGTAATATACAAAGTTAGCCAATGAGAGTCCTTTTCTACCTTTTATTAAATAAAAGCATATTTTGAGATACAGAATTAGCAATATCAGAGTCAACTGGACCTCTACCTAAAAGTAATTCATAAAGTTAAAAAAACAACTACTTTATTTATTTATTTAAAAAGGCCCATTCCCTAATTTTACATGGTCATCAATAAAGAGTAAAAAAAAAAAATCACTAAGATTTCTGATTCTCAAATAATTTTTGTAATGTCAAATAATTTTCTTTGGTGAATATTAAAACACAGAATGAAATTAATTTAGAACACATTGAATTGTTATGATTTTTTCAGTCCCAAATCATACAACAAATAATTTATAACATGATTTGGAAATAAGATTCCTGTTTGTTTTAAACTACTTATGAAGACTTTGAGATTTATGGATAAATTATAACTTCATGAATTATACCTCTGACAATAAAAAATTCAGGGTTGGATACTGTCTAACCTCACTGTCCCCAAACATTTCCCAAGATAGCCAAGCAATGAATGTACATTTAATATTATTTCATGTAACATTTGTGTCTTTTGAGAGATATAACCTTAATTTGCCTTAATATTCACTATTTTAGTAGTCTGATATCCATATAAATATTGTGAGATTTTAAGGACACATGAAAAAGAAATTATATAGAGAATTTACTAAGTAGATGAGTGGTTCATTAAGCAATGCACTAATTCAGATACATTTTTTAAAACCCTGCAAGAATTAGTTGTCTTCTATTATTATTCAGGGCACCTGAACACAAGATATTATTATTATGGCACATTAACTCTCCTGTTTCTCAAGATAGAACCAAAAATTTTAAACGTTCCCTATTGAATAATCTGCTCAAAGCACCTAAATGAAACATACTGTAATTTTACATATTTCCATCTATAGTATTGCTTAGTGCTGATAAACAGCAATAAAACTTTCTATATTTTAATAGGCAAGTTTGGGCACTGGCTATAGATGAGCACAGACTAAAAAATAACACCATCCACAAACTCTGCCACAAAGAATAAGGCTCGATTGCTAATTATACAGAGAACTGATTTTAATTACACAGCGAACATTGCTTTTAAAAACACTTTCTAAACTGCAAAGACAAACTATGAGAAGCAATCGAACAATTCTATCATGTTACAACAGTGCCATCTACTGGCGAGTATAGCACTTTGTAGGTTAAGAAATGACATTCTAGAAAATAAAGCCAGGAAGAAAAAACTTTAATTATGGAAAATTTGCTTCCTTTCTTTAATGTAAATAATGAAATTCATCTTGTATCATTTTAAAACCTAAATCAATATTTAACTTTACATCGAAGAGCTTCCTGATTAAATTTATAGTTTTGAAATAAATAGAAGTTGAGAAATTGGTTTCCAACCATATACCTAAGAGACAAAATCAGGTTTAAGTGATGAACAAATAACAGAAATATATGGATAATTCAATATTTCTTAATATAAGATTCAGATACTTCATAAGAGAAACTAAAATCTCATTCATTAAATGTTTTTGTTTTATCATTAAATGTTTTTGTTTTGTTTTGAGACATGGTCTAGCTAAGCTGCCCAAGTTGGCAGTGAACTTGTCATCTCTCCAGCCTCAGCTTCCCAAGTAGGCAGTGAACTTGTCATCTCTCCAGCCTCAGCTTCCCAAGTAGGTGTTATTACAGGTGTGTATCACCATGTCCAGCAAATGTATGAATTTTTACCTCTTAGCCTATTATAATACAATGTATGACTACACATATGGCACGATGCTACATCATGTACAATCAGAGAAATGAAAAGTTGTGTGGCAATTGCATACAACAAATCAAAATGCATTCTGTTGTCATATATACCTAATTAAAATAATTAATTTTTAAAAGGTAAAATCAATTTAGATTTAAAGAAAATTTACTTCTCTACTTATTTCTCTTAATTAGCATGTATTTCTTTTTTAATTATTTTTATTTTTTATTTGTTTTAATTAGTTACACATGACAATACAATGACTTTGACATATCATACATTTGAATCAGATGGGATATAATATCTCATTTTTGTGAGTGTACAGGTTGCAGAATCACATTGGTCATGCATTCATATATATATATATATATATATATATATATATATATATATACACACACACACACACAGTAATAATAATTCTATATTCTTTAAACCAATAAATATTTTTGTAAGAATATTCTTTGTTTCAGCAATAATTATCAATTAGCACACAAATACCAACAGCAAAAGAGCCATCATTACCAATATACTTCCTTTGTTGAAATAAAAACTCTATCACGCTTGGATTTATTAGTAATCAAAAGACAAGAATTAAAATGACATGCACCTTGAACATCTTTGAATTTTATACTGTAAGACAGAAAATTTAAAAAAAATTAAACTAACTGCCAGGCTTAGTAGTGGACACCTGTAATCCCAGGGACTTAAGAGGCTGAAGCAGGAGATCACAAATTTGAGGCCAGCCTTGGCAATTTAGTGACACCCTGCCCCCAAATAAAAAATAAAAAGGGCTGGGGATGAACCTCAGTGGTAAAGTGCCCCCTGGGTTTAATCCCTAGTAACCACTTCTTCCAAAACACTGAACTTATAAACTTTATGAACAAGCATATTAAACATCTCAAATTAATTACTACTTGGTATGCTTAAAACTACAGACCGTAGTCTTATCCCTTATATTAACAGATTATTTCTGAGAGGCACACGATCTAAGTCACAGAAATTTTATTTTTAGAAGCAATACAAGAACTTCATAACTGTATAGGAAACCAATTTGTTTTACATAACATGAAACCAAACTTCAAGAAAAGTAATGCTAGGCGCTGGGGATGTGGCTCAAGCAGTAGCGCACCCGCCTGGCATGCGTGCTGTCCGGGTTCGATCCTCAGCACCACATACAAACAAAGATGTTGTGTCCGCCAAAAACTAAAAAATAAGTATTAAAAAAAAGTAATGCTAGAATATATTCTTTTAGTATTTTAAGTAAGGGGAATGGGCTGGGGAGGACAGGAGAAGGATAGGATCAAGAACAAAGCTAACATAGCAAGAAGTTTTCTGGTAAGAGGATGAAGTCTTAGGGCAGAGGGTGGCTGGGAAAGGACTTTAAGAAAAAGAGAAGAAAGCTCAAATCTAACCAGAAGTGTGTCAAGTTCTGTGGCTTGGCTGGGGCTAAAAACTTAAATGAGAAAAGTTTGTTGAAGGTTTAGTAACTTACTAACCTAACTCTTTTTTTTACCAAAAGACCCCCATTTCTCACCAACAGTTACATTTCCAATTTTATACAAAACATCAATAGAAAAATGAAACTTACATTGAAAATTTTATTTTGTGAACCTGCCTGAAAGTATCTTCTATTAGGAGACAATAACCATGTAAAGAAATCATATTCCAAATAACCACTAGAAGAAAACCAGAGAGCAAAACTAATTCTGAAAGGAGCAGAAAATTACAACAGAAGTAAAAATGGAGAGAATATAATCATACCCTGATGGATATGAAGTTTTTGTCTGTTTTTTTTTTTAATGGAAATACTTTCCATAAGTGCCAGGACTGGTTTCTGAAATACAGTAATTCTAAACCACAATGACTGATGAGAATTTCAAATGTACAGGAGTGATGGATTACAAAAAGGAAAAGGTCCAAGCGAATTTTCTTGGGATCAATTTTATTTCCTATTTATAAAATGAGTTAAATTTGTATATCTATTCAACATATAAGGAAAAAGACAAAGACAAGTTCTTAGAGCACGATTTTTTAAGGCTGATATCTAAGTCTGATATCTACATTACTATGTGTACAATATTCTAGGCCATCTTTTCTTTCTCCTAATTTTCTAATTCTTTTTTTTTAAATGCATGCCTACATTGAAATGAGCAAAAAATGAGATTAAAAGCAGTCCACAAAGAACTTAAATTCATAAAAACTATTTATTTTCTGGCAAAATTTAAGAGTCGGGTACAATAAAAGGGACAAAAGGTGTGTGTGTGTGCATGCAATTTACAATAGAAAAAATACTAATACTTCATAAACATATTCATTGGTAATCAATGGTATGTAAGACATAACTATTTTTCACCAATCAGTCCAGCAAAGATCAAAACAATAACACCCATCAGAGAAAGAGATGCGGGGAAAGGCGCTATCCCCATGCTGCTACAGGAGTGTACTGTATAACCTTGCCGGGGGGCCATTTGGAATATGCATCAAAAGCCTTAAAAATGTGAAAACCCTATAATCAATCCAGCAATTCTACTTCTAGAAATTTCTCTTACTGAAATTACTAGAAAATACAAATAGATTTTTGGATTAAGTATGTCAACAAAAGCACTGTTAAAACAGGGGAAAATTTGGAAAAATCTAAATGACACAACAGCAAACTAGGTAAATGAATCATGACATACCTATATGATATAAGCTATGCTGCTACTAGGATAAGTTAACAATGACATATGGCAGGGAGGAGACCTGAATCAGAACATAGGATGTATGGTATGATCTCACATTATATGTGAAATCAACATGTACGTGTGTGTGTGTGTGTGTGTGTGTGTGTGTGTCTGTGTGAGCCAGTAGATAGATAGATAGATAGATAGATAGATAGATAGATAGATAGATAGATAGAGAGATAGACAGATAGATATCCCAATGTGTAGTGGGATTATAAGATGTCATTCTTTTATCTGTAAAATTTTAAAATTTTTCCAAAATTATATTTTTCTTAAAAAAGTTTTTAATCTTTAAAGTAAAAATAGTACATGAAAGTATTAGTATTTGAAATCTTCAGATAAAACAACCACCAAAAAAGTCAGGACATATTCTATGATGTATTGGTTTATACTCAATACTCTTAACTCTGTGATCTGAGTCCCAATCCTAGAAGAAACTTAAAAAAAAAAAAAAAAAAGCTTATTCTTTCTTTTTCTCTTTTTATGTGGTACTGAGGATAGAACCCAGTGTCCTCTACCACTAAGCTACAACTTCAGTCCCTAGAAGGAACTTTTTAGAAGGCAATATGGAGTTATAATTCAAAGCATGAATTTTGGAGTCAGATCTTCATGTATTTCCTAGCTGTGCAATCTAAGGAAAGCTTAAGGTTCTCTGTTTTCCATCTAAAAAATCCAGCTATTAATATTAACACTTGCCCCTGAGGTTATGAATTTAAACAAAAGCAAAACCATAATAATTATCATACTAAATGTTGTTATCATCTTTGTTCATTCTTTCTAGGTGTCAAAAGACATTGCACTAATTGGTGCAGCCAATATGGAAAGCAGTATGGACATTCCTTGGAACACTTGGAATGGAACCACCATTTGACCCAGCTGTCCCTCTCCTGGTCTATACCCAAAGGACTTAAAAACAGCATACTACAGGGCCATAGCTACATCAATGTTTATAGCAGCACAATTCACAATAGCTAAACTGTGGAACCAACCTAGATGCCCTTCAGTAGATGAATGGATTAAAAAATGTGGTGTATATATGCAATGGACTATTACTCAGCAATAAAAGAAAATAAAATCATGGCATTTGCAGGTAAATGGATGCAGTGGGAGAAGATAATGCTAGATGAAGTTAGCCAATCCAAAAAAACAAATGGCGAATGTTTTCTCTGATATAAGGTGACTGACTCATAGTGCAGCAAAGAGAGGGAGCACTGGAGGAATAAACAAATTCTAGATAGGGCAGAAGGGTGGGAAAGAAAGGGAGGAGTCAGGGGGTTAGCAATAATGGTGGAATATGATAGATATCATTATCCAAAGTACATGTATTAAGATATGAATTGGTAATGAACACACTTTATATACAGAGATATGAAAAAATTGCGTTCTATATGTGTAATAAGAATTGTGATGCATACCGCTGTCATGTATTTAAAAATTAAAGCCAAAAAAAATTTTAAAAAGAAAACATTGCACTAAGAACTTCATAGAGTATTATTGCATCTTTCTAGCTACATGTGAGGTACCACTTGTGATTTATAATTTATGTATGAGGAAATGAGACAGAATGTTTAAGAAGCCCTCCAATAAAACATGGCTACTAAAATGTTACTCAGAATTCAAACCCAACAAGGCCTTGTGTACCTATTAGGTTTAACCACCATGATATACATGATATACACCATGATATACAGCCTCCACTCCTAAAATGTCACTATAGTTGTACCAGTGTTGTTCCTGTTGTGTAATTGGATGATGATTTTCTACTGGCCTTACTTTAGAACATTTCCTTTGTCAAACAATAAAAATGTAACTTTTAATTTTGGCTAACAAATAGGCCAGTCTTACTTCCTATTAAAAGCTATGCAATCTGGGTGCAGTGGCACACGCTTTATTCCCAGTGGCTGGGAGGTTGAGGTATGAGGATCCCAAGTTCAAAGCCAGCCTCAGCCACTTAGCAAGACTCTTCATAACTCAGCAAGACCCTGTCTCTAAATTAAAAAACAAAAAACAGGTGGTGATGCTGGGGATGTGGATCAGTGGTTAAGCATCCCTGGGTCCAGTCCCCAGTACCAATTAAAAAAAAAAAAAAACCTATGGAAATCTATACTATACTCCTCATTCTTAAACTTCCAGGAGCCATCTGCTCCTCCATATTCAAATAACAAATGAAATGAGTATATACCTTCCTCAAAGTCTACAAATACTATAGTACACTGTGGAATATACTAATGGTAAAATACAGGCAATTTAGCTCATTCAGAGCTAGAGTGTGATTTTTAAATAAGTCAAGAAATATTTGTGTTTTGTTTTAGGGTTTTTTAAAAAAAATTTTTTAGTTGTTAATAGACCTTTATTTTATTTATTTATATGCAGTGCTGATAATCAAACCCAGTGCCTCACACATGCCAGGCAAGTATACTACCTCTGAGCTCCAGCCCCAGCCCTGAAGAAATATTTGGTTTTGAGCTCTAATTTAAATGATTTCTGGAAGCTTCAACATCAGCACTATGAATCTAAAAGAAATGAGAGAATTAATAAGTAATAATTCCCTCCCCTACATACAAAACAGTTTTGTGTACTTGAAATCACATCTTTATTTTTTTTTTTTAAAGTGATATGCACTGGTACTGGACACATGTATCCAACATACAGTGAGGGCTCAACATATTTTTTTTTTAAAGAAAGAGAGAGAGAGAATTTTTTAATACTTATTTTTCAGTTTTTGGCAGGCACAAGATCTTTGTTTGTATATGGTGCTGAGGATCGAACCCGGGCCGCACGCATGCCAGGTGAGTGCGCTACTGCTTGAGCCACATCCCCAGCCCAAAATCACATCTTTAAAACTGTTTTTAATTTTGAAATTTTAACTGCATATTGATCTAAATTTTTAAAAAATTTTGTTTTTGACTGCTGAAAATTGAACCCAGGGCCTCGTGTGTGCTAGACCAGTGCTCTATCACTGAGCAACACCTTTACCCCTAAAATTTAATTTACCTTTTAAGTTTGGAGTACCATTTCAGGTAAATTACATTTTAGTGTATTCTAAAAACAAATTTATAAACCTCCTTTTGGTCCTCAAACTCAGCATTAACTGGATACACTCAACACCTCAGGGTATTCTTGAAACTTACTTTAAATCCAGTTTTCTAGGTTCTCTCTTTAATCTGGCAACTTCAGCTTTTCAGATCGCTCTATCTTCTTTCTAATAACTTGAAACTCTTCAATGGTGTCCCATGGCACTTAAAATCCTCATTCTTCTCCCTGATTACCAGATAAGGACTGACCCCTGCTTCGTCTTATTCCACTCTCCCTTGAAGCAGATCCTAGACACGCAGGCGTACAGCTGTTCCTTGAACACATCAAGTTTAATCTTACTCCAGAGCTTTTGCACTAGCTCTTCTTTTGTCTAGCACATTCTCCTTTGTTGATCTTCATGACTGGCTCTTTGTCGTGTCACTGAGATATCGGCTTATGTGCCCCCTTCTCAGAGAAGGCTTGCCCTGAAATTCCATGGGCAGTTGGCATTGCATGCCCTTATTTACATTCTCTACATATGGAACATTAGCATCATTTGCTCTTTTCTTATTTGGTGACAATTAGTCCACATTAGAATGCAAGTACCTGAAAGAAGCACCTGCCCTTTATTGCTACATCCCAGTGCTCAAAAGTGATGGCACAGAGTAGGTATGTATTTAAAGAATGAAATTTAACTTTTTAAGTTTACTAATCATAAAAATAACATAATGCACAATGAAGGAACTCATAAAACAAGAGTATTTTAAAATTATTTCACAATCCAAGAAAAATTATTAATATTTCCATGTACCCATTACTAAAAAAGACTCTCAAATATATATAAGTGTATGTATAAATATATATAAATATTTGGTGCTAGGGATTGAACCCAGGGCCTTGGGCTTGCAAGAAAAGCACTGACTCTACCAACTGAGCTATACCCCCAGCCTCTCAAATATTCTTAATTACCTACCTATGGGCAAAGATTGACAGAATATACTGTTAAGTAAAATAAAAACTCAAAGTGAAGAACACTATATGTTGTGTGATAGTCTAGGTAAGAAATGAAGGTAGAAAGAAAATACAGTTGCTTTTATCTGCATAAATAAAAACCAACACTATGTAAGAAAAACAAAGGAGCAAGTACAGGGAATGAAATGGAAAGGAAGTGTGGCAGAAACCTTAATGCTGTTTTGATTTTTGATCAAAATTAAAATATTGCCCATTCAAGGCAAATACTTTTACCAACTGCCACTTTCCACGTGCCCGCACCCAAACTGGCAGGTGCTACTGAAGAGAAGTCACAGAAGCAGGCCTGTTACTATCACTGACTTCCTCTAGGCCTCAACACAGCTCAGCAAGCTGCACATTCTTAGCTTCTTGCTTTCCTACTTTGCAAACCACTATTTCACCTTCCCCACTCTTTTTGAATTCTGACTCCTATCTCCCGCTAACTTTACTCCCAGTACAGCACTGTTTTATTCTGTGTTGTGTTGCTGAGGACTAAACCTAGGGCCTTGCACATATAAGGCAAATATTCTACCCTGATGCACATTCCCGGTATATCACTCTGAATCATTTCAGTCAGAAGGCAGGGACTAGGAACTTCCTAAAGACACCACTAAGTGTATGAATCTTTGTGGAAATCCTCCCATAACAATGGAAAAATGTCTTATCAAAGAAAATCTCTCCACACATACATGGTCAATTAATTGTCCACAAAGGAACCGGGGCTGTTCAATTGGTACAGAATCATTTAATATCTACCTGCAAAAAGAGACGGGGTAGGGGAGAAAGGAGGGCAAAAAAGCACTATTCTGACACTACAAAAATATTAACTCAAAATGGATCATAGACTTAAAAGTAACATATAAAACTAAGAAATTTCTAGAAGAAAATATAAGAGAAAATCTTCAAGATCTTGGATTTGGCAAAGATTTCTTAGAACATAAAATACAAATCAGACACATAACCCCAACATTCTACTCCTGGGCATTTATTTACTCAAGAAAACATGAAAACACAAACCTATACAAAAACCTGTATGTAAATATTCTTAACTGTCCTACTCTTAGTTGGAAAAAACTTTCAAAGAAATGTCCATCAACTGGTAAATAGATATGCAAGTTGTGGCATATTCAAAATAAGAAATATGACTCAGCAATAAAAGGTAATGACTGCTGATACACACAATATTGATGAATCTCAAAAGCATTGAGCTAAGTGAAAAAAGACCAATAAGGTTAAATACGAAATTATTCTATTTATGCAATATTCTAGAAAAAGTAAATGGGGGCAAGAGGACTGAATATAAAGGGGCATGAGAGAACTTACTGAGGTGACAGAAATATTCTATATTCTGGGTCGGAGTGTTTATTGCATAGCTGTATATGCTTGTTACAACCCATAGAACTCTATATCTATGAGGTATGACTATTACTGTATATATATTACAATTCAATGAACCCAACTTAAAAAAACACAGAACAGTCTAGTCTCTCTTTATGTGTTCCATATTCTATATCATCTATAGCATCTTAGAAACCTCAGCCAGATTCTTTCCATTATTAGCATTCAAAGAGGCTGTTTTCATTAACCTTTTAAAAAAATCTTTAATCTTTAAAAAATACAAAATGTTGCCAGGTTTGCTGGCTTGTAATCCCACTGACTTGGGAGGCTGAGGCAAGAGGTTCATAAGTTCAAGGCTGATTTCAGCCACTTAATGAGACCCTATCTCAAAATAAACAAAAAAAAAGGGCCAGGGATATAGTTTATTGGTAAAGCATCTCTGCAATCCCTAGTACTGCCCCTCCCCATCCAAAATCTTCTCAGGGCTCTTCCTAACCAGCCACTACTAAGCTACTCATGTCTCACTATTCTCATGCACAGCTAAGTTTCAGAACAAGTTTTCTAGATGTGTTGTCTGCACTGTCTTGTTAAATTCACTTTTTAAAAGACATATTCTTAATTGTTCACAAAGGAACTGGGGCTGTTCAACTGGTACAGGAATCATTTAATATCTACCTGCAAACAGAGAGGGGGTGGGGGAGAAAGGAGGGAAAAAAAAAGCACATCAACCTATTCTGAAACTACACAAATATCAACTCAAAATGGATCAGAGACCTAAATGTACCATCTAAAATTAAGAAACTTCTAGAAGAAAACATACGAGAACATCTTTGAGATCTTGGATCTATGAAGTAATGGTGGTAGCAGCGTTGCTTTTAGGACTTCATAAACCTCCCTATGAAATGAAACAATAAACATAATAAAATAAGTGATAATATTTACAATTAAAGGAGTGAAATAGGTAACCCCACCAATACTACATGTAGGTACAGACAAATGACCAAGAGACACCTATTATCAACATCTGTTCTGTAAAAAGTAGAGAAAAGCACACCATTTGAATTAACCTGAGAACAAAAGGACCCTATAACAACCAGCAGGCATTTACCAGAAAGAGCAGGGGCCAGTGAGAAGAGTGGCTGAAACCAGAAGGGGTTCTGACATTCTGGCACCAGATGAACACAAAGATCCTGAGAGAAATTTAAGTGGCTGATGAACTTTCAAAACTGAGGGCAAGAAAGAGAGAGGTCATATGCAGTAGAGAATGATGACACGGCCAGAAATTTTCAGAAATCCAGCTGTCATATTTTTAACACTACATGAAAACCAAAAGAGGGAGCTCTAGGAAGTTAGAAAAGCTTTCTGCGCCAAGCATTCTAAAAGTTCAAGAAAAATAATCTCAATAAAACGAGCATCAGAAAAGCATCAAGCTCAACACCCACCACAGCCCAAAAAAAATACTGTAAAAAAAAAAAAAAAAAGAAGCAACGGACTAACATCACACTGAAAATGAAAGACACAGTTCCATACTGAAACCTGCTATTCCAAAACAAGTTGAGGAATATTTAAAAATTATATAAAGTATAAAAAAATTGAATTAGTAAAACTCACAAATAAGGTTACAGAAGTAAAATAATTAGAAATTTAAAAAAATCATCTTTGAAACAATGACTAAACTAGAAAAGAACACAATTGTGAATAAATATAATAATATCTTAAGAGACATAAAAGTTGAAAAGATGCTTTAAAAAAAAACAGAAATAAATTAAGAGGCAAGAAAATAGTCAAAAGAAATGGTAAATACGATGAAAGGTGAAGAAGCCCCAACATATTGGTTAACAGAAGTGAAAGGAAGGAAGGAAGGAAGGAAGGAAGGAAGGAAGGAAGGAAGGAAGGAAGGAAGGAAGGAAGGAAGGAAGAAAAAGAAAAGAAAGAAAGAAAAGAAAACCAAGTAAAGATAGCAACATAAAGAACAAATTCTAAGACAATACTTTTGTAAAGTTTTCTTGAAAAAAACTTTTAAACTACTTTTTAAAAGAGGACACAATGTACCCGAAAAATATCAACTCGGAACAACCAATACCAAGATATTCTGATAAAATCAGTAGACTTTTCAGAGAAAGTGGGGAAAATCATTTGAGCATGGAAAGAGTAAAAAGAACTGTGACTTACAAGGGAAAGAAAAAAATCTCCAAACAGACCCAACTAACAGCAATGAGTATTCTGGCACCCAGATGATGGTACTGAAATGTCAGTTCCCAAAAGAGAAGCTATTGATTGGAGTGTTCAGTTTCCACTAATGGCAGAGAACTTTGCATCAGAGCAAGCCTTTCTCAAGATAACTAGGAACTCTGAATAAAATATGAAAAACAACTGGTTGAAGGTACTAGAAAGCAACGAAATGCACATAAAACTGAAAGGGAGTCACAGCTTGGAAAAGGAATAATACTGGAGAATTTCCCATTTCTGTGGCTTTCTGACTGAGGGTAGGCCCTGGTCTGTGCTTTGCAAAATCACTAGAGCTCAAATAAAAACCTGTAGTTTTACTGTATTGAGAAATCAGAGGCCAGAGTGTGGGAATTTATAGCTGAATCCTATGAACAACAGAGCCACAAAAGGGAGCCCAGAGTTTTTGCTTATAAATTCTGCCCAAATCTCAGACTGACCTTGGAACTATGTGCAGAACAGATTCCATGAGTTAAGGTAAGGATTAAAAAACTGCATAGTTTCCAAATGAGTTGAAAACATGCCTACACAAAAACCTGTACATGGATATTTGTAATAGATTTATTCATATTTGCCAAAACTTGAAAGAAACTAAAAAAGTTCTTCAAGAGGTGAATGGACAAATAAAATGTAGTACATTAACACAACAGAATATTATTCTGTGCTAAAAAGAAATGAGCTTTTAAGCCATAGAAAGACAGAGGAATCCTAAACATAATTACTAAATATATCCTAAACATATACTGTATAAAAAGCTAATCTGAAAATGACATTCTGGAAAAGGTAAAACTATGGAGATAGTAAAAAGATCAATTGTGGTCAGCAATTTGGAGGGAGGGAAGGAGAGATGAATAGGAGGGAAGAGAGTTTTCAGGGCAGCGCAACTATTCTGTAAGATACTATAATAGTGAATATTCAACATTACACATTTGTCAAAATCCTCAGAATATACAAGAATGAATCCTAATGTAGACTATAGACTCTGGGTAATAACAATGTGCCATTGTAGATTCATCAAAGTTACACTCTAGTTTAGGATGCTGACAATGGAAGAAAAACATATGGGAACTCTCTTTACTTTTTGTTCTATTTTGTTGTGAACCAAAAACTGCTCTAAAAAACTGCTCTTAAAAACATGATGTCATATAAAAACAAAATATGAAATATGTATGGGTAAGTTTATAAATTATGCACAAGAGATGCACTGAAAACTACAAAACTCTGCTGAGAGAAATTATAGAAGATGTAAAGAAATGGAGAGATATACTATGTTCATTAATTGGAAAACTTAATATTGTTAAGACATCCATCCTCTCCAAATTAGTCTATAGATTTCATGCAATCCAATAAAAATTCCTTCAGACTTTCCTGAAGAAATAGATATGCTAATTACATTCTACAATTTCATTTATGTAAAATTCAACAAATGTAAGCCAATTTATGTTGACAAAAAAACATGTCAGTGATTGCCTGGGTACAGAGCTGAAAAGGAGGGAAGAAGGCATGAGAAAACTTTCTGGAATAATGGATATTCATTATTTTGACTATTTTAATGGTTTCAGAAGTATGTCCATATGTGAAAAACTTTATCAAATTTTACACTTTAAGTATGTAGAGTTTACTGAACATCAATCAGACATCAATTAAGACTGAAAAATTGATAATAGTTCAAAACACACACACACATGCAAATACATCCCCAAATCAAAACCTAAACAAATTTCAGCAGTTGCCCAATGTAAGAGATAATGATGAGTTTGTGTTGAGCAAAATTAACTTCCTGCTGAAACAAATAATATTCATTAGAGAAAAGTTAACAGAATCTATAGTCCCTACAAAATACCAATAAGAATGTCAAGAATATAATAAAAAAATTATCAGGCATAGAAAGAAACAGGAAAATCTGATCTGTATACCAGAAAAAAACAATCAAGACCAATACTAAAAATATTACAAGAATTACTACATTCAAAACATTAAAGAAAATAGCTTACTGGCAATTTCAGAAAAGAAATAAAATTATAAGAACAAATCTCACGGTAAAATAACCAAATAAAACAAGACAGAAAGTCAGTCTCTCTCTCTCAATTTTTTTTTTGTAGTTTTAGATGTAGTTGTAGATAATTTTATTGGTTTATTTCTATGTGGTGTTAAAAAATGAACTCAGTGCCTCACACATGCTAGGCAAGTGCTCTGCCACTGGGCTATAACCCCAGGCCGGAAAAGTGTCTCTTTGTATAAAATGATCCCAATGTGTAAACCAAAAGTATAGGGATCACTTTCAGAGGGAGGAAGAGACTATAATTGTGAGAGGCAAAAAAACTAATAGACAATTTCTATTTCTCATTTTTAAAGATTAAAGATTATTTTCAAATTAGGTAGTTAGAAACTTTAAACTTAAAAATATCAGCAAGGTGGCCAGGCACAGTGGCACAATCCTTAATCCTAGTATGCAAGTACTGGGATTTTAAATTTTCAAGGGAAACATTTTGTTATTAAAATGTCTTCTCTTGAAATTTTAAAATTTCCTATGGCACCCCTGTGAGTTCACTGTGTCACACAAGATAGACTCAACAAAGAGTTTTTTTTTTTTGAATGGTAAAACTAATCCACTGTGTGCTTACTCTTAAGTTATCAATTAGCTATATGAATTAATACATATTTTAAAGATAATACAGTCATGTTTTTTAAACAAGTACTACCTTATGGGATCACCAATCCTTATTCACACAATTTTTTAAAATGTATTTTTCAAATAAAAATTCAAATATTTAAGGATTCATTTATTTTTTTCTTTTTGGGTACCAGGGGCACTCAAACCACTGAGCCACATCCCCAGCCAGCCCTATTTTGTATTTTATTTAGAGACAGGGTCTCACCCAGTGCTTAGTGCCTATCTATTGCTGAGGCTGGCTTTGAACTCTTGATCCTCTTGCCTCAGCCTCCCGAGCCACTGGGATTATAGGCATGTGCCACTGCAACCGATAAGAATTCATTTTTTGAAAACAAATTTCAAAGAGTGAATTTCAAACTATTTAACTGCCATTGTAGCCATTTTTAGTATGAGATAAACTGAGATATTGTGAAATCAAGGATGCTAAGACATTACATATAATAAGTGTCATGAAATAAATTCTCTAGGAGCCATATGTTTAATCCACATTTAATGAGCACCTGCTAGACATTACATGTAAGTGCTAGGAATGAGAGAGAAAGAAAAAAAAAAGAAACAATAAATAAGATGGATAAGAGTACTTTCTCACAGGTTACATTCTAGTAGAGAGGGAAAACAAACTAAATGAGTAAATTAAAGTGCAGCCATAATGTACCATAGTGGGGAAAAGAATGAACACAATTAGCAAATGAATCCTTTTTTATTTCCTTGTCCCATTCTCAAATGGAGGATGATCCAAAGTGTTCTTTATTAAGGGCAAAGACGGAGGCAGAGATAAAAGAAGTGAGATCAGGTAAGTAAACAGTGGAAAATCCCATCTCCAAAATGATTTCAGGAATTGGCGTTATTGGAATATGGGTCCTCACTAATCTCTAGCCCAGTCTGAAATGGGCTAGCAAAAAAGTCCAAGTCAGATTATTTTGGAAATCAGTACCATCCTCTGGAACTTAGAACTCACATAGCAGGATTTGAAAACAGGATGTATATATATATATATATAGAACACCTTTTCAATAAGGTGTCCCAGAAAAGCATCAATGAGAAGATGACATATGAATAGAGACCTGAAGAAAGTGAAGAAGCAAGCAGTAAAGACACTGATGTCATCCTCATCAAGTCTCAGGCCCACTGACAAAGCTGATATCAAGGGCCATAAAACAGTGTCAAGTGCTGTATCTGTTTGAAATTTGATATCAGGTCTTCGAAATCAAGTAATGTCTGAAGACACTGTAGGTCACAGTTTTATTACAACAAGAGCATAAATTTTTGTGTGCTTATACTGGCCTTTAATATACTGTATTTGACATACTATATTTCTTATAACAAGAGGGCTAAAAGGGATTTGTCATTTATGGTTGGATAGCACTGTCAATGAAAACATAAAGGAGGGAAAAGGTTGAATTGTTTCTTTATAATATTAATAAGAGCAACTCATTTTAATAAATGTGGAAGGCAGAAGAAGGAATAGATTGTTTATTTCTCGTTTCTTTCCCATTCGAGGGTGCTCAGTTTTCTACCTCGTACCCATTTTGAAGAGAACTGGGTTCAGATATGTAGCAGAGTCAAGAGTATAATCTATGAGCATTTTCTCATTTTTCTCATTGATAGGAAAAATGGTTTCTTGGATGAACAAAAATCAGAAACAGGACTAGAGACATAGCCAGTTGGTAGAGTGCTTGCCTTGCATGCACAAGTAGTTCCATAACTTCTCTTATTTTCTTCTACCATTTTTTTTCCTGACCTTTCTTTAAATCCAGCACCACACACACATACAACAACAACAACAACAAAAAAAAAATCAGAAAAAAAAACAAAAAAAGAAAAACAACAACAATAACAAAAAAAAACCCTATCATGTACCAGTGGATCTGAAGATGATGATGATGGCAACATTAAAACAATTAATAGCTGCTGCTCTTGACATATCTGGACACTACTCTAAGTATATTGTTGTGTTTATGTATGTGTGAGTATAAATAAATTAAATTCCACAACAACCCTAAGGTAAGTTCTCATTAACAACTGATGCACTGAGATTCAAAATAAATAAGACCACAATTAATGAATTAAGACACTGCTCACCCATGACACAGCTAAGAACTTAGGAATCAATTTTAGATTTCTCTGCCTCCCAGGTCAGTAGAATAAGAAAGCCTGGAGTGTTCTAACTAATCAGTCAGACACAGAACTGGTGAAAAACTAAGAATATTTGAGAACAAATGACCCCTGTCAGTGATAACTATAGCCTCACTGACCTCTGGGATTATGTCATCTAGGAGGTTCCAAAGAATCAAATGCCAAAAAGAAAAATGAAATATAAAATAAGGTAAAACAGCCAGAACCCAAATTCATATGATACAAAATTACTAAAAAATCACTTGCAATATCGCTCATTTATTTGATTTATAAATAAGTAGCTTTAGAATAAAGATTAAAATTTTATTATTCTCCTATCAAAATTCTTTGAGAAAAATCAGCGAGCAACCTCTAACAACCAGGCCAATTATTACTTTGAAAAAGTAGTTCTTTCACTATCAGATATAAAGGAAAATAATATGATTTCATGTCCCTATCTGTAACAGAACAGAGCTCAAGCATTAATATGGTATGAAGTAATTCAAACCTATTTGTAATCTGTCAACCCCATAAATCCTCAAATTCTACTCTTCCCTACTCCTATCTCCCCCAAATAATTCCATTGACAGATAAAGTTTCTGAGAAATCCCTAAGGTTTGTAATTTAATATATATATATACATATATATACACACACACATTATATATATATATATATACACATATACATACATAGATAGATATAGATACATGTACATATATATGTATGTGTATACACACATACATATTTCAGAAACTCTGGAACGACTGTGAGGTATGATATAACTGAAAATTAGTTTTCCCCCAGTGAATATAGAGAGCTAAGAGTAGTTCCATAACTTCTCTTATTTTCTTCTACCTTTTTCTTTTTTGACCTTAACAAAAACATCACTTAAGATACTGAGGTAAATAATCATGTAGAAAAGCTAAAAGAAAGCTAAGAGCTTTTCTTAGATATTTATATCCGTGTGAAAGAAAAAAGTCA
Organism: Ictidomys tridecemlineatus; assembly: GCF_052094955.1. Taxonomy (NCBI): domain Eukaryota; kingdom Metazoa; phylum Chordata; class Mammalia; order Rodentia; family Sciuridae; genus Ictidomys; species Ictidomys tridecemlineatus. The sequence continues at coordinate 72,753,650 of NC_135486.1, read as the reverse complement.
TTATTTCCCTCAAATCAAAATACAATTACCCTTTCATGAAAAAACTCACAAATAGGATGAAGAATTCAAGCGACATAAAATCAAAATGCCTTTTAAAACCTTAGAACCAGTCTGAGTAGAGTCCTGTGACAGTTCATCAAATAATACACTATCCGTGTCTACTTTAATGTTCCAAAGACTTGCTGGCACCAACTCTCACTCTCTGGGAATACCCATTGCTATTCTACAGGCATCCTGCCAACTTCTCCTCCAATTCCAGAGAACTTTCTCTGGGACAAATCATCTGAGGGAGCAGTGGTAAGAAACAGCTCTAACTTGCTAATGGTATAAAAACCACATACCTGTGATAGGAAAGACAAACTTTCAGAAAGAAAATTTGTTTAAGATCCTGCATTTTACTTCAGTTATCATTGTTTTATTCCTTCCTCTTCCTTCATTTTAGGCATCAGCATGATCATCAAGTTATATCACCTTAGAAACAAGTGCCTACTTGTACTAATTGTTACTCAAACAAAAAGAAGTGTTTTGATTCCTTTAAGAAGTAAATTCAAAAGAAATTTCAGAACATTAGCTAGGGAATTTATAGTCCCCAAGGTACTCTTTGGGGTTAAAACTAAAACATCATTATCATAGAGAGAAAAAAAGTCACCATTAATTCCTTGGTTTTTGTGCTCTTAGTCATGAATAGGTGTTCCTCCAAAAACTAATCTGAAATTGGGAGATAACTGTTTTATAGAAGAACCCTTCATTTCACGAAGGACTCAGGGCAAGTTTCCTTTAAGTAGAGAGCATCTGTCTTCAGTTCTATTTTAAAAATTTTGAGTAGTATCAACTTTTCCAGATCCACATCTACTGCAAACAGTGAGATCCACCCATGGTATGCTAGAGTAGGTAAATGGTTTAAAATTACATTTAAAATTAAATCATATAAACTCAAAATTCAGTTACATTGAAAACAAAATAAAACTCACCACTCTTAAGCATGTTATTCTGTGACTACTCCCATCTTGTATGATGGAAGCACTGTACAGACTGTAAGCTACACTTCTCTTCCAATACCACATTCACTGGCATCCCATTGAGGACTTGAAATTGCCCATGGTAACAGTATGTAAATGGAAATCAACATATGCTACAAAACACAGAATGTCCTACTGTTGTATTGATTATCAAGATGTAACAAAGTCATGGAGAAAATGTTGAAAATTCAGATTAAAGTGTACCGTGTATGTAGCCAATCCATGTGAATAGCAAAAAACAAAAAAACAAACCTGAGGAACTATAAAGACTACTATCCTACTCGGAAAAAAAACAACAACAAAAAACTCACTCTTCATTCCCAAATGAAGTTTCAACCTATGTCTGTTGTTTCACTTTTTGTCTTCCTCATTGATATAAAGGAAAATATCAATCAACATTCAAGTTGGAACTACACTTTTTCAGTTATAACACTGGTTTCATTACAGATATGAGAATTCAATAAAAATTAACAAAAACATTCTTTAAGAATGCTTAAATTTGTATATCTTCTTGTACCTGGCATAAGAGTGGGCACAAAGGATTTGTTTGTAGGGGGCACATGTTTCCCTCCAATTATCTTCTGGAGGCAGTTTAGAGACTACTGCTTACAAAATCAATAACAAACTTAAATATAAACTCTACAAATGTTTCTAAATATACATTGGTAAGAATTTCTGTGCCACACTAACTACTCCTGATAAGCCTCAGATATATTTTCCCTATAAACCTGATGGTTCTTGCTTTTACTTAATTTCCATATCCCTCATTCAAAGGGCAGAGTGATTTTAGTAATGAAATCAGTTACTGGCTCCTTTTGCTAGAGCAGTTCAACTGGATCAAGCAGTGTGCTGCTAAATGTAAATGGTAAAATAATGCTTTCAGACTGGGATATGTGTGTATGTTTCAGTTTTATAGATATGAAGCATGTATAGAACATAATTTAAAATAATAAATACATAGTATTACTTATTATAAATTCCATAAAACCATTTAATTTTTACAAAATGTTTTCATTGATATTTGCCAAACTTATATGTTAGTTGCCAAACTATGTTTGTAACTGTTAAACGAATGTAGTTCTGACATGAATGTCAGTTTAGACCAGAGGACAGCAAACTAAATAAGGACTGGACGATAAATATCTTAGGCTTGTGACATATACAGTCTATGTCGCATCTACTCATCTCTGCCAATGCAGCATCAAAGCAGCTGTAGACACCATGTAAATAAATGTACAGAGTGAGGTTCCAATGAATTTATTAACAGAATCAGGCTGCTGGCCAGGCACAGTCTGCTGACCTCTGGTTTACTCCACAGCAAAACAAGGAAGATGTATGTCAGAATTTTGCTTGTCAATTATGTAAACTGTTTCTTTGTTTAATTGTGTAACAGTTTTAAAGTACTGGAAGAATATGTTATCATTTTTGATACTACTTACAATGAAGTAGCTAAAGACTCTATACATTTTGAAGTTTAACATACATTTTCAACATTACTTTCTAAATCTAGAAAATCAATAAAACAATAAATCAAGCCATTTTATTTTAATACAATTTATTTGATTGTAAGTTCATATGATTTAATTTTTAATAAGGGCTGTGTTTCACAACCAGTTCACAAACTTCTTGCATATTTAACAATATTTAGCAATCAGCTCTCACAAATGGAGCTAACTCCAGCAAGCCACTGGACCAGCTGTCATCAAATTTGTTTAAACCAATGGTTCATAACAATACTTTAAAAAAATACACAAGTAATTGGTCACTATTAGACAAAGCTACGAAGCCAACTCATTATTTTAAAAATTGCTGAATGAGAGGGAAAGAGAGTAAAATCAACCATTCCCATTGTGTGGATACTACTATTTGGATTCTAATTCAAACAAACAGTAAAAAATAAACCAATTTCTGATATTTCTGAGAAAAGTAAAAATTTGAAAAAGGTCTCATTATCTCATGATATTAAAGGATTATTAATTTAGAGGTATGATAATACTATTGTAATCGTGCCAAAAATAGTTTTTGATCTTTCAGAGAGAGATACATTTATGATGAAATAATACGATATTGGAGAGTTCCTTAAGATAGTAGGAAAGAAGAAGCAGTAAATGGGAGTCTTGATGAAATAAAACTGACCATGAACAGATATTGTTAAGCTGGGCGACAGACATGAACGTTAATTATTCTAGTCCATTTACTTTTTTGTGTTGAACTTTTTCTATAATAGAAAATGCTTTGAAATATTAAAATGATTCTATCTATCTTACTGACAGTAAAAGTCAAACTCCTACTGCAGGCCTCCAGTAAGGATCTCTGATATATCTCCTGACCCCTCCTCTAACACTGCCTTCACCACCATCCTGCTCCAGTCACACTGACCCCAAGCAGTCCCGCAAACTCCCTCGCCACATGCTCTCCTGTGGGCCTTGCACTGGTCATCTACCTGCTTTAAGTGCTCTTTCCCCAGGCATCCTACCCTTATCTCCTTTAAGTCTGTTCAAATGTTCTTTTCACAATATTTCACTGACCATTATATTTTTAATTGTATTTTTCTTCCCCACATCCAGCATTTTCATTTCCCCATATAAGGCTCTACATTTTTTTCATAGCACTTATGCCCTTTTAAAAACACTAGGTGAGAGTGGGCGGGTGCTCTTGAGTGCCTCACAGTGTTGGTGGAGAGGTGTTGTTCTACCTAATCCAGTTAAGGAAAGTTTTACCAAAGGGAGTGAACAGAATACATGTAGAGCATTTTGAAATAGGATCTGAAGGCTGTACATTGTTATGAATCGAATCCTTGGCCTCACAGATGCCAGTCCAATGCTGCATCACTGAGCTACATCTCCAACGCTACACTGTATCCCTTTAAGGTCATCAGTTTTCCCCATCATTTGTTACAGTGGCATTCTTGGATCTCTACATTGTAAAGGAATGATTAATCCATTAGGTCAGTGGCTGCTTTCTTAAACAAAATCATAAAACTTAAGTGCAGATGGGCTAATCTGTTATAGAGCTATAAGCTGTGAATTCTTCTTATCCTCTGAGCTACGGTGCAGAGGTCTAAACAAGACCTTAAGTAACATCCACCAACAAGCTAGGCCAGTGAAACCTACATCTAGTCTGTGTGCATGGACTTGGAGGGCTATCTACTTTCATACTTCACATTTAGACCTGAGCTCTAGGGAGGCAGGTTTATGAAGGGAGTGTTACCTTGTGCACCACCTTTACTTTCAGGTCAATGGAGTTTGTGACCACCCTGGCAGACCTCCAGGGAGAATGCAGTTGTCCCATCTGTCTGTATTACTTGAAAGACCCAGTGACCATTAACTGTGGGCATAATTTCTGTTTTGACTGCCTCAATCTGTCCTGGAAGGATCTAAAGGTTTCCTTTCCCTACCCTGTCTACCAATTTTGGTTTCCACAAAGCAAGTTCAGGAGGAAGCCCCACTCTATAATTGGACTGAAATTGCTAAACTAGTCCAGATCAGGAAGAGCAAGAGGAAGAGATAAGAAGAAAATGCTATATATGAGAAATACAATTAATTTTGAACCCTTTTCTGCATGAAGGATCTACTGATTTTATGTATCCAGTGCAGTTTCTCTGCTGAAAATCATGGGCCCTACATTTTGCCCATTAAGAAAGCTGCCACTTACCACAGAAGAATTCTAGAATCTAGCATTCAGCCATTGAAGAGTAATGTGAAACGAATTGAAAAAGTGCTAATTCTGAAAGGCAGGAAATCCCTTGAGCTAAGAAAGAGGGTAGAATATAGAAAAGAAATAAATTCTGAATTTGAGCAAATTAGATTGTTTTTACAGAATGAGCAAGAGGCTCTGCTTAAGCAGATACAAGATGAAGAGTTGAACATTTCATCAAAACGTAATGAAAACCTTGTAACTTTCTCAGGTCATGCTTCCACATTAAATAACACTTAATGAAGGAAATAGAGAGCAAGTGTGTGCAGTCAAACCTGGCATTACTGAAGCATGTTAAGAGTATACGCCAGAGATATCAAAACCTAAAATTCCCTGAACTTTCTTCATGTGGGTTAAAGAAATATGGTTTCCGTCTTCCTCCACAATATTCTGACTTGGAGATAATCATACAGCAATTTCCAATAGATGTAAGTTTAAATCTTGACACAGCATATCCTCAGCTTATTGTCTCTGAGGATAGAAAAAGGGTAAAATATGGAAGAACAAAACAAAGTGTTTGTTATAACCCAAGGAGATTTTATCTCCATCCTGCTGTCCTGGGTTCTAAGATATTTAATTCTGGTATACATTACTAGGAGATAGACGTAGGGAACAAACCTCAGTAGACACTGGGTATGTGTCAAGACTAACTTCCTAGGAACTAGAGGAATCGGCCATCTGTCCTAAGTGGCTTCTCAACATTGGGGCAATATATTGAGAGTGGTTATGTTGTGTTTGGTCCTAAAAACCCCCTGCTTCTGCCAGTACCAAAATTCAGTAAGTTTGGCATTTTTTGGGGGGAAGGGAGGATTGAACTGGATGAGATTTCCTTTTATAATGTGGATGACAAGTCTCTCCTGTATAGTTTCAGTGATTCTTCTACCAAAACCAGGTGGCCTTACTTCTATGTTGGAACAGATTCTGAACCTCTTAAAATCTTACCAGGGGATGATGAAAGATAAAGAACCTGGTAAATTATTATTTTTAGTTTTCAGGGCTAAAAGTAAATTTAATCCCATTTCTAGAACCTTTTTGAGCTTTACTATTGAAAACCAGAATAGATTTTTCTCCCTTATTTTCAGCAACCATAAAAAAACAAGATAGTAATACAATTTCATAGATATTCTGAATAGCAGTTGTCTAGTTCCTTGAATTCTAATTTTAAATATTTGAGAATTAACATGTATAATAAAATATTTTGTTTAAAAAAAACACCATGCAATTTATTTGTTGTTTATTATTTCCTGTCTGTTCCGCCCCCTAAAGTGTAAACATAGCAGAGATTTTTGTCTGTCTTGTTCACGCATACATCTTCTATGTTCACAACAGTACTTGGTCCATACAACCAGAAAACAATAAATCTGTGTTAAGTTAACCAAACAAACAAGTATAGATACCATTTATTTTGCTATTATAATGAAATACCTGACAGAGGCTAACTTTATAAAGAAAAGCAGTTTATTTAGCTCACAATACTAGAGGTTCAAAGTCCAAGATTTGGTGGAGAGTGGAGGTAGGGGCATTGGTTCAGCCTCTAGTGAGATCCTTAATGGCATCTGGTATCACAAGGGTAGGAGCATGTGTGGGAGGAAGAGATTACATCTTGAAACAGGAAGCCAGAGAGAGATTCAGTGGCCAGGCTCACTCATAACAACTCACTCTCACAAGAGCTCAAAAGTCCCATGAGAGGTACCTTGATCCCTTTTGAGGGCAGTGACCCCAGTGACCTAAGGACCTCCCACTAGGCCTCATCTCTGAAAGTCTCACCAACTCTCCCACATCACCACAGTGGAACCAACTTCCAACACATGAACCTTTATGGGACGTATTCTAAACTACCCTAATCATAGAATACCATAAAAAAATATGTGCAAACTACCATAACAACAGAGAGGACTCTAAAACTAACTTAGAAGTCTGGGGAAATTAGAAAACAAATCTAAAACCCTAGAGATAAATTTGTTTTCAATACTAGGATATGTATTGCAAGGCTGATATTTTACATAGTATTAGTGTTTAACTTTATATAGGGTATGGATTTTGCCTACTACATAAGATTTCCCCAAATTGACAGCATGAATTATCTCATCAATCCCAGAATAAACTGAATGCAGCATTTTCTCAATTATGAGAGATCAATGAAAAAGAATAGTAACTGTCCAATTTATTTCTTAATTAAAATGTAGTAAAGATTTAATCTATAGGTACTTCACTGAAAATAGAAACTACCACTAACTTTCACAGATGTTGGCTGAGCAATTTACTATGGCCCAGAGAGAGAGAGAGAATATATCAGAAATTGGAGATCCACATTTGAAAAAAAGTCTATAGTTTGCCACTCAATGGATTTTGACCATTTTTAATAAATAACATGCTCTCCTCCATTTTTATACAAGAAATTTTCATAACCCCCCAATAATTGTTAAATTTTGGTATATACTAATTTGCAAATACATAGCAATAGCAAAAAGTCATGACTAAGCAATACTGAATGAAACTGTATTTTATGAACCACAACTGTTGTATATATTTAAAATATAGTTATGTGTATATGTTTTTTTAAAACATGGTCTATAGACATTCTATGAAATAACCCTAATCTTTTAAAACATCCAAGGCCTATCTATAGGATTAAACAAGTGGCATAATGTAGCCCAAATTTCTTTTCTGGATCTCTGAATCTTCAGGAGATTGTCTTGTTAATGGGATTTCACTTTCCCTGAGTTACTAAAATTTAACCTTAAAAGTTACCATCCAGTGGAGCAAGGTGGTTTGTGCCTAGAGTCTCAGCCAAGTGTTTGAGACCAGCCTGGACTATGCAGTGAGACCCCATCTCAATCAATTAATCAATGAATCAAACCCCCCTCATCTTATTTTGCTAATCTATAAAATAAAGATAACAACAGCAGTTACTTTCTGTGGTTATTATGAAGATTAAATCAGCTAATATGTGCAAAGCCCTTAGATCAGGATGTGATACCTAGGCTGTTGTAGGTACTAAGGAGCTGTTTTAGATACTAAGTTTCATCAAATCCAGAATTTTGCCTCTGATCCCTCAAAGTATGATCTAAATTCACCACATTTTATTTCCTTTTGTTACCAAAACTTAGAAAGACAAAGTTGAAACAGGAAAATGCCAAAACAATCTCGCCATAAAACAACGTTTGTCAAACTCTAAACACATGTTTACTAGCAGGCTGCACTACCACAACAGGTTAAATACCACTCTTGAAGGCTTCACAAACCTGCAGTATTTACAAATAGAGTTATGATATGCATCATATAGATACGTAAAGGAACAATTTTATGCCACTCACTTTATTTTTCCAAAGCACTTTTCTTAATAGTACACAAACAGTTCTAGCTATCCTCTCCTTCCCAACAAAGTCAGCTTTAATAAAAACTAATGCACTAACTACTTCATTTGAAGTTGAACCTTATGAAATCCTTTAAATGCAAAACTAAGTCCATCCCTGTTTCATATTTAATTTGCAATAGGATATCTGGCAGCTGTCAAGGGAACTGGAAAGGGCTGTTAGCTGATGACTGGATGCCTGCTGAGATGGGCTCCACACACAGGTAATACTCAATTGTAGACAAAATCTTCTGACCTACCTCTCACTCTCCTTTAAAGTTAATCTGAACACAGTGTACATGAAAGGAAATGAAAAATGAGTTTTTCTTCTTTACCATGGCACTGGGACTTCCTGAGTTTTTCATTCCGCTGCTGATTGGTCCACAACTACTATTTCCTTCTAACTATTCCCAATTGTATCTGTCAGCCACAATTAGGGTTGTACACTCAAGGAAGGTGTTAAAATGTAATAATGCCATTAGATCTGACAAATATTTTTTTTTTACCTTAACACTCAGTATATCAGGAAGAATTGCCATTAACATTTAACAAATAATAATAAAATCTTTATATTTTAAAGTCATTTTATGCATAATTTATAGAAGTATGTACAAAAAAGTGAAGACAATTTTATTAGAAATTTAAATATGAACTTAAATATACCAAATCCTTTAAATCTTAGTATTTTAAAATACTATCATATATCCTTCCAAAAGAGAAATGATTTAGGTTCTTATCACAAACTTATTACTACATGATGAAGACTTTCCTAGTAAATGACTGACTACATGAGACTGATACGTCTTCTTTGCTTTTAGAATATATCAAGTCTAAATTAAAATAAAAAAATCATTCAGGTTGTTGTCATCTGAAGATCCACAGTGTAGAGTTTCACTAATATGATCAATTTCTTCTCTGTCATCTTATCATTAAATATTAGAATCTTTACATTTATTTTGACTTTTTAAACAACACTGAGCATGTCAATTTTTCTCTTTTCCAATAGTGTCAAAAGAACTAACATTTAACATAAAACTAAAATTTAAAATACTAAAACTTTCAATTGTATTCAAGTGAAAACTAAAAGTAGACTAAAAAAATGATATTCTGATCCTTTTTAAAATACTCTGAGCCCCAAAATAATAAAAATGAAGGATAATAATTTATATCACTATTGGATCATCTTTCTCTGGACAATCTAACCATTTCTTCAATTTCTTACCATTTTAGTTTTTTAAGCATAACTGGGACTAATCATTGAACAATAAAACAATTCTATGATGGGAAAATAGCAAAATACTTTAAGATGCAAGAAAATACATTCTCCCAAATCCAATTATATATTAGGTTAATACCTAATATCATAGCCTAGTGGACATATGGTAATGACAAGACAAAATGAGTTTTATTCAGTATTTTAAATAGTAAACTTCTCTTTTTGATAGCTTCCAAGGAAGAATAAAAATGATGAAATGTTCATCTTTTCAAATAGTCAAAAAAAAAAAATTAGAGTCAATGGATCCTAATAGTGCATCAAGGGTTAAAAACACTTTTTCTCAAATTATGTTAAAATGTTAGTGCCAAAAGAACTAAAAGTAAAAAATGGGAATAGAACATCTATTAAATTAGACACATTATTTCAAAGATGGAATAAAATAGGTATTCTATATTACTAATGGTAACATAATAAAGTACTTTAAAAAAGGAATTTACCAAAAATTACTTTTGAAAACATCATACTTTTAAACTTAGTATTCAAACTTTTTCAATAAATCATAAGAATTCACAGTATTGAGAATGCTATGTGAATAAAAATACTTAGTGTATTGGTACTTGAATAAATTAAAAATTAGAGGAGATCTAAATATTTAATACTTAGGGATAGCCTACCATGAAGTCATTTGAAATGATAGTTATAAAAATTATACAGTAACATGGAATAAATTCTTCACCTCAGATGAGATCTCTCAGTCTTTATATCTAAATGTCTAACCAGGTGCAGTGGTGCACACCTGTAACCCCAGCTACTAGGGAGGTTGAGGTAGGACAACTGTTTGAGCCCCGAGTTCAAGACCAGCTTGAACAATATAGACCTCGTCTCAAAAAAAAAAAAAAAAATTAACAGCTTACTCCTATAAGTATACATTCATAGATATTCACTTAGCATTCTGATAGATATCTAATAAATTTGCATAACTTTATAATGCCAATCTCCCAAATGTATTCTTGCTTCTGCACACCCTATCATAACTGAGAGAACTACCCAAACCAAATCATTTCCGTTCATTTGATACATTTCCTGTTTACCCCTAAACTTAATTCTGTCTAGCAAAAAGAAATGAGTTAATGGCTAGAGTGAGTTAATCAAATGAAACAGTACATAAAATTAATTATTCTATGCTACAATAGGTACTAAGCACACACATGAAATAAACACATACAAACACAAAGACTTAGAGGACTACATGAAAATAGTATCAGAGGTTATATTCCACTGGGAATATTTTTGTAGTTCCCACATTTCAAGTACAAACTTTAAAATAAAAACAACCCTCCAAATGTTTAATCTAAACTAGTAAAAAAATTATACTTTGAAATTAATTCCAGTGGGATTTCTAGGATACCAGTATAATCACACATTCATTATGGCATTGTAAACTGATACAATTTTTTTGGAAAGCAATGTGTAATATGTGTCAAAAAACATAAATGTGTTTATACCTCTGACCTAAGAACTCCTGGGAATTTATCGTAAGGAAATAATATAAAAGCAAAACAGGCACAAGGATATTTGATGATGCTATACTACTTTAAAATAATAAAAAATGCTAACAATACAAGAATAGCTTAGTAAATTATGGTATATTCTTTTTTTAAAAAATAGGAAATAAAATACACAGGAACTGGGAAACCCCATAACAAATATGTTTTTGATAAAGAACATAATGTGAATACAAAGAACAAAACTACAAATCGGATTAATTAGTTCGACTAGCCAAATATTCTATTCATACCAGAAAAAGAGATTGATACACTAAAAATAAGGAAAGCTGCTGTGTTAGAATGAGGGAACTGTGTTAATTTCTAAAGTATCTTCTGATGTTGAAAATCAAAACATGGAAGCAAAGTAGATAATAATGGATAATAATTTCAAATTTTGAAAAGAACATCTAGAATTTCAGAAAGGATGATGTAAGGCCTTTGCTGAAAGGAATTCTGTTCTACATATAAAAGTCTCCTTAAGGCAAATAAATATTAAGCATGTTCATATGTAATCATCCTAAGGAAGTTCCACAAAAGCCAATTATAGACAAAATTGTCATTACCCTTTCTAAAACTAGCCATGATTGATTTTTAAGTTGTATGTTTTTTCTCAAAAAATTGAAAAGATTCTTTGGCATTTAATTGGATATTCACTAACACTTAACAAAGGAAAGAGTGCCACCTACTGAATTATAATCCCTTTTCAAATAAAAAAGAAATTGATTTTCTTATTCATACTACAGAATTTTAAGTTTCTACCAAGAATAAAGTACATGATAATAAAATATTGCTAACAACAGAAGAGTGCATTTAAATATTACATTCTGAGTACATAACATGTAAAAGAAATAAATTGTAAATTGCTGACTTTATAAGAAAAATTATCAATTCATGTGCATTAATTATGCACATGGCACTGTAATAAGCACAAAATATCAGCAATTAATTAATACTAAAACGTAACTTTACCATAGTGTTCACAGTAAAAAAGAGAGGGCAGAGGGAAAAGAGGAGGTGAGAAAGGCAGCAGGACAGGGGAAGAGAGAAGCTTTACTTTTTTCCTGTGGTAAAATGAGATGCAAATAAATAACTACATTTAAGTATTATTTAAAATTAAAAATCTTAAATATGTGTAAGACTTCAAAAAAATCTTACTAAAGCATACAAATAAAATTCAAGTACAGCATTAAGAAACAATGAAGGCAAATATAGAACTGAAAAGATAATTGGTAAAGATCCACATATATCTTCATTTTATTTTTTTCACAGCTAATCCCTTCTCCAAGACTAAATTATATTGTGGGAAATAGTTTCTGTGGGAAACAGAGGAAAACCCCCTTAAACATAATGTGGGAAAATCCCATCAACAGGCACAGCCAAGTCCTACTATGTGCCACAGCACTTTACACAGCACACAGGATGCCCAGCCCAGAATGAATCAGAGTAGACAATAGTACAGGTCTGGGATATTTATTGTACTGTGTTTTTCCAAGACATATGGTATGTCAACCATTAAACTTAGTATTGAGACTTTCAGGAACAAATTGTAAATGTAAGGCTGTCCTCAGAAGATCATATCTAACACCTATAATAATAGGCTACATTTATATCTCACTCAATTATAACAACAATTCTAGGGAGGTAATAATTCCCATTTTACAAATGAGGAAAATGGTACTTGATATAGGAAATAACAGACATACCATATTTGGGGTAGAGTTAAAAAAATGACTTTAAGGCTGGGGTTGTGGCTCAGTGGTAGGGCGCTTGCCTCACATGCCTGAAGCACTGACTTTGATCCTCAGCACCACATAAAAAAAATAGATAAAATAAAATTATTGTGTCCATCTACAACTAAAATTTTTTAAAAGACTTTAAACTGTCACACATCAATGAAATGTCAAGTTATACATCTTTAGTAGTCAAACATATGACAATGGTTGATATTATGCATCACTGTACAGATGTTGTTAGTGATTTAACTTAAAGCCCTAATCCAAAAAACTAAGGATTGTTTAATCTTTTGTAATAAAACTTATTTTAGGTTTTTAGCAATTTATGTTCAAAGAGTCTAAAGATGAGCTAGTGAGCCTCTGTTTCAAGCGTGAGGCACGGTGCCTGATACAGGGAGGCGCTTACTCACTACCCAGACCATTGCCCACCTGCTATAAACCAAGTGCACCTGCTGCCCTTCACAAGCAACCAAGTGCACTCTAGGTCTCAGGTTCTAGTCTCATTAGGTAGTCTTGAATTCTACCTGATTACTATTTTTATTTATTTACTTATTTTTATGTAGTGCTGAGGATTGAACCCAGTGCCTCACACATGCTAGGCAAGTGCTCTAGAGCTTCAACCCCAGCCCTGATTCCTATTTTTAAAAAATAAATAAAATGCTGCTAGAGCACTCCCTGAGGGATATGAGTTCCACTGTAAATTCTGACTCCAGATCTGACCAATCTGCTTAAGATCTGGATGTTTAGATTTTGGTTACCCACACAGTCTCCCTAGCTTGAACCTTGGCTCCTCTTGGTATCACCTCTACAACTCTTCCATCACCAAATCCTGTCCATTAAATACTTCCCCCATACGCTCCTTTCTATGAGCTCTTCCCTGGATAAGAGCTGTAACAAACTCTATCAAGTCTTTCAGTGGCATCTCCTCCCTGAAGTCCATCCTTGTCACTACCACTAGAATTTATTAAGGGAATCATCTCCACCCCCATACTAAAAAAAAAAAAAAAAAAAAAAAAAAAACAAAAAACAAAAAACATTGATTTCATCACCCTTTATAGCATACTATATTAGAAACTCTTGATACTTAGAATTTGACTGCCTACTCTACTTTCCCTTAAATAGCCCAAATTATAATTTAAAATAATATATAAACAATAGTCTGATTCTTTCTCAAGAGGCTTGTAGACATTAGAAAAGCTAAAATGAGATAAAGGGAAAAGATCCATGTAAAAGTAGTAGAGGAAAACAAGAGATTAAAAATGTCACTGGGTATGTGGCTCAAGCGGTAGCACGTTCGCCTGGCATGTGTGCGGCCCAGGTTAAATCCTCAGCAGCACATACAAACAAAGATGATGTGTCTGCCGAAAACTAAATAAATAAATTCTCTCTCTCTCTCTCTCTCTCTCTCTCTCTCTCTCCTCTCTCTCTCTCTGTCTCTTTCTCTTTAAAAAAAAAAAAAAGTCACCAAGTGAGCTACCACACTTTTGAACATTACACAAAAAACAACAGAAGAGGGAACACTGCAAAATTAGAAAGACTACTTGAACTTCCTTCCAAACTTCAAGAAAAATTAAACAGAGTCCCCAGCTCAATGATGGTTCAGCTTATAATTTTTTGACTTATTATGGTGAGAAAGTGATACAAATTCAGTAGAAATTGTACTTCAAATTTTGAACTGTTCCATTTTGAGAAGTGGTATAATAATCCCTTGAGTGCTGCACAGGGACAGCAAGGCATAGCTTGTGGTCTGCCACTAGATCACAAGGGGACACAACCAATGCTTTACAGTGTAGTGTGTGCTAAGCTAGGATATTTGGCAAATGAGCTGTGCTAAATGCATTTTCAACTTACAAGGAGGTTATCGGGACATGGCTCCACTGCAAATCAAGGAATTCTAAAGTCACACAGCAATTTCTTTTTTTTTTTCCCCCACACAACAATTTTCATAAGGAAAAGCAGATTAAATACCAAAATAATATCCCTGCAGACAATGAAACTAAAAAATAGAAACTCATTCTCCAAAAACAAATGAACACTGTAATATTGTGCCATGGTTTAGATGTGGTTTGTCCCCCAAGGGCTCATGTATTGAAAACTTGGTCCCCAGTGTTGTGAATGTTAGGCCACAGGGACTAGTGGGAGGGGAGGTCATTTGAGGCACTGCTCTGGGAAGAAATTAATGTACTTCTTATGGGACACTGGATGGTTGTTATAAAATAAATAAATAAAGTAGACCCATCCCCACTTTCTGGATTCCTGTCTGGCCATGTGTTCTCTCCCTTTCATAGGTACTCCCACTATGATGTCACCTACCATAAGGCCCTCATCAGAGGACAAATCAATGGAACTCAATCTTGGACTTGTAGCCTTTAAAACCATGAACTAAATAAACCTCTTACTTTATAAAGTACTTAGCCTCAGGCATTTTATTACAGCAATAGAAAATGTGCTAATATGTTCTACTTTAAAATGATCTAAAAGACATAAGAGAATACAAATCACAATTAGAAAAAACTCAGAAATAAGGAGATAGAACTCAAGAAGCAGCTATATCTAACAATGTATTTATAGAATAATTTTAGAAAATTGGGGTAATAGGAGAGCATAAGCAAAACAAAAAAATCCACTTGTTTTAGTAATCATAAGTGATATTTTCAATATTGTACATGTAATATGGGATAAAACGAATGAGCAATTACAGAATATTCTAATGTCACGATCTTCTTTATCCCTGAGAACCAGAATTCTTGGTATAGACAAAAGTATTACTTACATAATTTGAAAAGTAAAAATTCTGTAGTCCTGAATTTGAACTGGAAATATCTATATGACCTAAATGGATATTTCTCAAAGGAAGACAAACAAATGGCCAACAGATATATGAAGAAAATCTCAGCATCACTAATCACTAGGGTAAGCTATCACCTCACACCTGTTAGAAGGGCTGTTATTAAAAAAAAAAAAAAAAAAAAGATAAGTAGGTCAGGCAGAGTGATGTATGCCTATATTCCCAGCAGCTTGGGAGGCTGAGGTAGAAAGATCCCAAGTTCAAAGCTAGTCTAAGCAACTTAGCAAGACATTGAGCAATTTAGTGAGACTCTGTCTCAAAAACAAACAAGGGCTGGAGTAGCTCAGTGGTTAAGCATCCCTGGGTTCAACCAGCCATGATACCAAACAAAAACAAAAACAAAAGCAAGGATGTAGAGAAAAAGCAGCTTTTACACTGTTGCTAGAAATGTAAATTAGCATAGCCATTATAGAAAACTGTTATGGTATTTTCTCAGAAAATTAAAACTAGAACTATCATAGAATCTAGCAATTCAACTTTAGGTATTTACTCAAAAGATTTGAAATCACTAAGTCAAAGAATTGTCTGCTCTCCCTTGTTCACTGAAGCATATGCACAACAACCAAGTTATGAACTCAACCTAAATAAGTTGTCTATCCACAGACCAACAGGCAAAGTAAAGGCAGCATTTTCACACAGTGGAATATTATTCAGCCTTAAAAAGAAATCCTGTCACCTGCAACAACATGAATAGAATTGGAAACACTATTCTAAGTAAAATCTAAAACAAACTCAAAGAAACACAGTGTAGAATGTCACCAAAAGCTAGCTAGAGAAGGAAAGAGGGAACAAGAAGAGGCTTCAGGGCATAAAGCCTTAATTAGGGGGAAAGTTTTCTTTTCTTTGGGATATAGTGCACAATGTTAATATAGTAAATAATAATGTTTATACATTTCAAAAGCACTGAGAATGTTTACACATTATCATATTATATTGTTAAATATATTACATATATTATTACTATACATATACTAATAAATTTCAAATATTCTTTCCACAAAAATGGTTTGTGTGGTGATGGATATCTTCTTAACTTGATTCAGTCATTCCATACTGTATTCATAAACCATAACATCACTTTATACTTCATAAATATATACAACTATAATTTGTCAAGTTACAATTTTAAAAAGAAAAATTGGGCCAGGGGTACAGCTTAATGGTGGAATACATCCTTAGCAGGCCCTGCGTTCAATCCCAGCACCACAAAACTAATAACTAAAATTAGAAAACAAAATTATCTGGGTGTGGTGGCATACATCTACACACCCAGCTAAGCAGGAGGCTAAGGCTAGAGATCAAAAAGATTTCATAATGATATTATTTAAAAAACTAGTCACTCTCTAAGGATGACAAGGGACCACTTTGTTGAAAACTAGGTATACAACATGAAGAAAACAGGTACTTATTTTGCTTTTCCTATAAGAACTAGACCACTAAGTTACTAAACAGTGGACAGGTTAAGGATTTTCTTATGAAAGTACTCCAAGTGAAGAATAAAGTAAAAACAAAATGATAGATATCACTATTTCACAACCCCTAATGAATGAAGGGATCACATTACTGAGCATCAATACTGCTAATATCAAAAAAAGTGAAAACCACACATTATTAACTTCTGGATGAACACAACATTACCTATATCATGCCAAAAGTATCAAACCAGAGTCTGATCAAGTCTCAGATTTCACTGCCGATTTTGAGACATATACATTGAACTGCACTGAATATGCAATCAATGAAAAACAACTATGGAAAATTCTGTCAAATGACCCAGGTTTTTCAACAAATAAATCATAAGACAAAGAAAGAAACAGGGGCTGGGGGTGGGGAGAAACTTGTAAATTAAAAAGGACTTTAAAAAATATGAAACAAAAATGGAAGGAAGGTGAAGAACATAACTTAATGAGTCTAGGGAATACACATTTGACTGATAAAACTCTCAGAGAAAGAAATAATTCCTATTAAGCCAAGAGAGTGGTTATTTTTGGAGGGGTGGAGGAGGGCTATGAATGGGGCTGAACACATGGAGGGACTTCTGAGATAAATGGTAAAGTTCTGTTTCTTAAACTGGGATACAGTTTAAAAGGTATTAAATATTCATTAGATCAGCCAATTAGATAGTAATTTGTGATCTTAGTGAGCACTGTTGAGAAAAGGATGGTCTGTTGCTACAACAAAATACTTGGAAAAGAAAAGGAGAGGAGCAAAAGTTGGATTACAGCAGCAATCCAATAAAATAATAGGCAATGAAGTGAACAGAGTTTTGAGTCTAAAGAGTTTGAAAGTTTCACATGAAAAGATCTAGAAGGATTCACACCTATTAAAAAGGATTAATCTTGGGAAATGAGAACATGAGGAAAGAGAAAAAAACATTCATTTTAAGCTTAATATACTTGGGGAATATTTTTTTTTTCAAGAAGCTTGTATGTGTTTATTTTTCTCAAATCTGTAAATGTTTACTTTTTAAAGGGCTTCATAATAAAAACAGAAACTTCTAGCAGAAATGAGACAAATACCCATGCAAAAGATTTCCAAATAATTTATGTAATATTTCACATTCAAAGTGGGAGAGTATCCCCATTCCTTAAGAGTGGGCAATAACTACATAGTGACTTCTTCCAAAGAATACAGTATGGAAAGAGCGGGAAAGAGTCACTTCAATGAGGAGAATACTACCTTGGCCAAGTGAACAAGGTCAACTTCAACAGAGACAAATCACACTGATTGACAGGGAATATTATGTCCTTGACACGAGGCTCATACTTCCAGTCTAATCATGACAAAAACACCAAAAAAAAAAAAAAAAAAAAAAAAACTCTAATAGAGGGGCATCTTATAGTATATGTGACCTGTAATCTTCAAAACGGTCAAGTTTAACAAAAACCAGAAAGTCTGAAAAACTATATTTTGAATGGGACCCAGGAACCTAAAAAGGACATTATGTAAAAACTAAGGATAGGTGGATAATATATGGACTTTTATTAAAAATAATATATCAATATTGGCTCATTAATTATAACAAATACATCATACTCATGTAAGATATTAATAATATTATACTCCGAGTACAGAATATAAAGAAACATATTGTCTCACTCTTTCTGTGATCTAAAAACTGTTATAAAAATCCTTTTATTTTCATTTTTTAAAATAAAAGCCTTAAAGGTAATAACATTATTGTATTTTTACCAAGTTTAAGTTAAGGTTGTTAAGTTTCCTGCAATAAGTAAAACATGATTTCTATTTCTGTGTTTTCTTTCTCAAGCAAGTATTATAAAGCAATCAACAGACCACCAGAGAGACCCTCAATGACCAGGGCCTACCAATCATACCTTGAGAATCAAACAATGGCTTTGACATAGTATGCTATTTTCAGACATTCTTCAGCACAATATAATAAGAAGCAAAAAAATAAATAAACAAACAAAAAGGTGGTACTGGTATGAATCTGAAAAGATGTATGGAAAGCTGGTTCTTCACATTGGGTACCAGCCATGAGAACTCTTAACAGTGCAAGCAACAAATACATGTATAAAATATTTGTGAAAGGTCTCATTTCTGAACATATAATAGGATACAGCAGGCAAGAACTTCTTCTAATCATCTCCTACTCTATTCTCTTCACATTGCTGATAATCAAACAGCTCCTTGAACAACTACACCAGCCCAATTGTTTAGTGGTCCCCTGACTCATAAGTATGTGACGTCAACACTGTTTTACATTTATATTTATTGTAGAGTGCCTTGAGAAAAATATATTATATTTCAACTCAGAGGCTAATTTCCTTAAGAGTAATGATGGAAAAATGGGAAAAGCATTAACATTTACCATTAAGTGTTTTGTGTATTTAAATAAATGTCTCACAAAATATCTCTCTTAATTCTTCCCAGCACCTACCATAATATAGATGATAAATATAAAGTCAGAAAAATAGAGTTACTTGGGAAAACCAGAAACTCAACAACAAGTTGAGTCACGTGTGAAAGACTCTGTGAGGTCCAGGTCTTTCTGTCACAGCGCGCTGCCCCTCCAGGCCTCTGTTCCTGCATACTCACCACTGCATTCACAGGGCTGAGCACACTTTTTTTTTGACATGAATCAACTTGAATGATTGATAAGAGGGTAGTCCCTATGACAGCACTCTACTAATAATATTTTATGAGCAAATTTGGCCCTGCCTGTGACCCGTAAGGAAATAAAAGGAAAATAAAGAACTTGGTGAACCATGTCATTGTCAAAGTTGTTCACCTCTGTACATATCACCCTTTGCACCACTGATCAGAATACTAGGAACTTTCTAACATGCTGTACCCATAAAAAAAAACTCAGATTGTAAATGATTTATTAAATTGACTTGTGTGGCTATATTAAAAAATGGTAACTACAATGTTGCATTTTATATCTTTTCCCCAAGAATAGGAAAAAGGTTTTGATAAGCATCTTATTGTACTGCCTTCTACTTACTGTATCCTTCTGAACCACATGCATATCTTATGAATCAGCAATATATTTGCTCCTTAGATCATCCATAAGTGTTAGCTGAAATAACAAAATCAGACTGAGTAGG
Organism: Ictidomys tridecemlineatus; assembly: GCF_052094955.1. Taxonomy (NCBI): domain Eukaryota; kingdom Metazoa; phylum Chordata; class Mammalia; order Rodentia; family Sciuridae; genus Ictidomys; species Ictidomys tridecemlineatus. The sequence continues at coordinate 72,733,665 of NC_135486.1, read as the reverse complement.
GTGGCACTCATCTGTTGCCCCAGGACTCAGGAGGTTGAGGAGGGAGGATCATTTGAGCCAGGAGTTTGAGACCTGTCTGGGCAACATAAGACCCCATTTTACAAATAGAAAATGAAAAGAGAAGAGAGGAGGAAAGGGAGAGGAAAAAAAAGAGAAAGAGAAAAGAAAGAGACAGAGAGAAAGGAAGGAAAGAAAACAGTGTTCTCAAGCTTATATTATTCCTCCTTTAAAGTAATTACAGTGTATATTGCATAAAAACTTTATTATTTTTTGAAATCCAGAGTTGCTCTACCATAGAACTATTAACCCAGTCCTTTTTATTTTTTTATTTTGTATTTTGAGACAGGGTCTCACAAAGTTGCCCAGGCTGACCTTAAACTTGCAATCCTCTTACCTCAGCCTCCCAAACTGGTGGGATTGCAGGTATGCACCACTGTGTCTGACAACATAAAAATCTAAATAAGATTCTTCTTTTGCTTCAAATAATACAAAAAAGAAACCCCTAAATTTACTGTAATATAATAATTTCAGCCCACAAGTCTATATCTAAAATCTTAAACTTTTTCTCACATTCACTCACTATCCAACATAATAGTTACATTACCTCAGCAGCATTTAAATGTGATAACCCTAAACTTATGAGAATTTTATTGTGTAATACTTGCATGCTATGAAAGTAAAACAAGAAGAGCCAAGTGATTATGAGTAAATTATTATCTAAGAGTTTTCTTTGGTTTTGGATGGTCAGTTTGATAGGGTTTAATACAGTATTAAAAATACTTACATAACTCTGTTAGTAAACAAGTGCAGGTTATGCATGGACCAATGATGAGTGTATCATGAAACAAAGACTAAGATTAATCTAGGAGCTGGGGTTATACCTCAGTGGCAGAATATGTGCTTATCATGCATGACACTCTGGGGTTCAATCCTCAGTGCCAAAAAACAACAAGAATTAATCCAGTGTTGTCCATCTAAGTCCATTTCTTTGTATGTGTGTGTGTGTGTGTGTGTGTGTGTATGTGTGCGCACACATACTTGTGCATACATGCACAATGGGGACTGAACCCAGAGCCTTGTGCTTCTTAGGCAAGTGCTTTACTATTGGCTATCCTCCCACCCAGGAGTGCAGGTTTTTGTTTTTGTTTTTGTTTTAATTTTTAATATTTATTTTTCAGTTCTCGGCGGACACAACATCTTTGTTGGTATGTGGTGCTGAGGATGGAACCCGGGTCGCACGCATGCCAGGTGAGCGTGCTACCACTTGAGCCACATCCCCAGCCCAAGTGCAGGTTTTTTTAAGAAGCCAGAAAAAAAAAAAAGCACCCAGAACCCCAAATATTAACAATGTAACTATTAAATAGTAGATAGTAAGATAAGCAAACCACAAAATAGATTTAGAAGGCTCCAAAAGGCACAGAGAATGTGGAATAAAATTTTTAACATGAAGAAGGCAAAGTTCTGAATCATTTCATTTGATGACACACAGAAGTCTTAGTTGTTAAACTAGACACACACACACACACACACACACACATAATTTATTTATTTATTTTTATATGGTGCTGAGGATTAAACCTAGTGCCTTGCATGTGCTAGGCAAGAGCTCTACCACTGAACCACAACCTCTGCCCTAATTCACTGATACAAAATCCATGATCTCATGCCATTCTAAAAATCACTGATGTAACAATTACTTATAAGTATCTTTTCTTAAATTTCTTCTACTATGCTTCAAGTTTCTTCTTAGCATTTGATTTCATCTCTTTTTAGCGAAATTACAAATATTGGGTACTAATAAGTGGCCTTCCAGCAAAAATATTCAGAGCCTTATAAGATTAAATCTCAAAGTACAACAGGATGTATCAATAGACTGATAACTTAGCACTCCTTTTATTAAGAGATAAATAATGCTTAATAAATCACATTTAACAGCAGCAACAAAGAAGGAAATTCCAAGACCACTTGACATACATGGCCTTCTAAAAGAGAAAAAATTAGTTATTTTCAATCCACCTACTATCATACCTCTGCTCAAGAAATCCTCCTTTGATAATACTGGTTTTTAAATTCATTCATTACATTTTAATTTTATTTTGTTGCTGTTGTTACTGTTGTTATTGCAGTGCTGGGGATTGAACCCAGGGCCTTACGCACATATGTCAAGTGCTCTACCACTGAGCTACATTCCCAGCCCTCCTCACATTTTTAAAGTAATTAAATTTCAATTTTAGAAGTTGTAACAAAAGGAGGTTTCTAAGATCAAAACATTAAGTAGTGGGGGGTTTTAAGGGAACAACTTTACATAGGAGAATTTAAACAGTAAGATTTTTCTCAAAGATAACAGTAACAGAGGCTATAAATACAAATAAATTCAGAGAGGAAGCAGAATTTTAAGCAGTTACTAAAGGTAGTTGAGGATGACTTAGGAGTATCTTAGATTTCCAATAGGACTGAATAGGAGGAGAAGCAAGGAATTTCTGTAAGCAGGAACCACAGTGTCTAACTCAGTTCAAAAACATTTGTTGAGGGGTACTAATTCCTTGCTTCAGTCAAAAACCTAAAGTGGAGAAATCGAAGGTATTGAGAAGCATCTATTTCCCAAGAGCTTAAACCAGAAAACTTCAGTAATATTCCAAAGGGTATAATGAGCTCTTTCTGTATCTCCCATGGCTATTAACAAGCATGGGTAAGCTTCACTTTCAGTAGACTGAATTACAGCACTAGTACTATTCAGTCCAGTCCACTGAGCCTAAGATCCAACAATCCACAATAAAGCTCTATAATTTAGGTCCAATATTTTCTCAGTTTCTCAGATGAGGCAACATGGATACATAGACTGTAAAACAATTTTAAGCAAATTTAAATCAAATCAGTGAAACAAATTTAGGTAACACTTTAAACTGCTAGTTAAGTGGAACAAGAAATTGTAAAAAATGAATTGCAAGAAACTGCAACCTTTGGGCATTTCTGGTAGAAAGGTAAAATGGTGTAGCTGCTATGGAGAACTCTATAGTGGTTCCCTGAAAATTAGATATGGGGCTAGGGGTGCAGTTCAATGGTAGAGCATGTGCTTAGTATACACAAGGTATTGGGTTTAATTCCCAGGACCAAAACAAACAAAAAAAATTAAATGTAGAATTACTATGTGATCTAACAACTCAAAAGAATTGGAAGCAGGAATGTGAACAGATATTTGTACATCAACATTCATAGCAGCATTATTCCACAAAAGCCAAAACGTAGAATCAACCAATGTCCATCAACAGATGACTATATAAATAAATGTGGAATACATTTATATCATAGTATGATTCTGCCTTAAAAAGGTAGATAATTCTGATACATGCTACAACACAATGAGCCCTAAAGACATGCTGCTAAGTGAAATAAACCAGTCACAAAAAGAAAAATACTTCAGGGCATGATGGTACACGCCTATAAGCCCAGAAACTCAGAAGGTTGAAGTAGGAGGATTGCAAATTCCAGGCCAGCACAGACAGTTTAACAAGACCCTGTCTCAAAATACAAAATAAAACATAAGAAGACCAGGTGTGGTGGTACATGCCTGAAATCCCAGGGATTTGGGAAGCTGAGGCAGGAGAGATCACAAGTTCAAGGCCAGCCTCAGCAATTCAGTGAAACCCTAAGCAACTTAGAGAAACCCTGTCTCAAAATAAAAAACAAAAAGGGATAGGGATGTGACTCAGTAACCACTAATGCCCCAAGTTCAATTCCCAATACCAAAAAATAATAATAAAATAAACAGAATGAGCTGGGAATGTAGCTCAATGGAGAGTACCCCATAGTTTCATCCCCAATACCATAAAAGAGAGAGAGAGAGAAAGAGAGAGAGAGAAAGAAAGAAAGATTGATTTATAGAGACAGAAAATAAACGACAGTTTCTAGGGCCTGAGAAAAGTTGGGAATGGGGATTTATGCTGAAGGAGGACAGTCTGAGTAGATAAAAAGTATTGAAGATAGATGAAGGTAATGATTGCAACAAGAATGTGAATGTGTGAATGTACTTAACGTCACAGAATGATACAACTGAAAATTGTTAAAATGGTCAGTTTTGTATTTTATCACAATAAAAAAGTCATAAGTAAGATTTATTTCTGTTATCATTTACATTAATGAAGTATACATGTGATTCTAGAATTTTTAAAATGGAAAGAAATTGCAACTTTCTCATTTTTTTTTTTTTTTTACAAAAAGATATATGTACACATACAATGTAAGTTGGAGACGACAAATTTCTTAGGTAACTCTTTTAGAAGCTAAGTGAACTTAATGATCAACATGATGAAAAATCATGCAGGAAGAACTGAACTATGCAATGGGATTGACCACTAAGACTGATTACCTATTACAATATTTTAGGAAAATTGTTGAGATTCTATGCCAATTTTTTTTTTTCAAAAAAAGTGGGTGTATCATTATCTGGAGCTGTTCTTTTTTTTTTTTAATGTGCTGATATTATTTAAACATCATTTATTACTAAACTGTCTTTCATGCAAGATTAGGATGCACTTAATACTTGTGAACATCCATTAATGCATCGATGATGATTATACAGTGTCACACAATATTTTATATTCAACAATTCTATCTGACAAAACAATAAACATTTATACCCATCAAAAAAAGAGATTAGTCTGTATAGTATCAGTGAATATTCACAACTCATTAGTTGTTCCTAGTAAACAATAATGGCATTGAACTTACATTACTAATAAAACACCAAAGACTTTCTTCACAAAACTACAAAAAAAAAAAGTCCTAAAATTCATTTGGAAAAACAAAAGACCCAGAAGAGTCAAAATAATTTTAAGCCAAAAAAACAATGCTGGAAGCATCACAATACCTGATTTCAAATTACACTACAGAGCTATAGTAAGAAAAACTGCATAATGTTGGCATAAAAACACATACATAGACCAATAATACAGAACAGAAGACACAGAGACAAACACAGATACAGTCATCTGATCCTTGACAAAGATGGAAAAAAAGATAATCCTTTTGACAAATACTGATGGGAAAACTGGTTATCTATATGTAGAAGAATGAGACTAGATCCTTATCTCTCACCCTGCACAAAAGTCAACTCACAATGGATCAAAGACCTAGGAATAAGACCAGAAACTATGCAACTCCTAGAAGAAAACAGGGTCAACACTCCAACATACAAGTGCAGGCAAGGGCTTTCTCAATAGGACTCCTAGAGCTAAGGAATAATCAAGAATTAATAAATGGAATGCTATCAAGTTAAAAAGCTTCTGCACAGCAAAAGAATCAATAAAGAATGTGAAGAGAAAACCTTCAGAATGGGAGAAAATATTTGCTAGCTATTCTTCTGACAGAGAATTAATATCCAGGATACATAAAGAACTAAAAAAATTTAACACTGAAGAAAAAATAACCCAATTAATAAATGGGCAAATGAACTAAATGGACACTTCTCAAAATAAAAAATACAAATGGCCAACAAACATAGGAAAAAATGTTTACTCTTAGAAATTAGGAAAATGCAAATAAAAACTACACTGACTTCATCTCACTCCAGTCAGAATGGCAACTATGAAGAATGCAAACAATAACAAATACTAAAGAGGATGTGGAGAAAAAGCAACACTTTTACACTGCTAATAGGATAATAAATTGGTACAACTACTATGGAAATCAGTATGGAGGTTCCTCAAAAGACTAGGAATGGAATAACCATATGATCCAGCTACACCACTCCTTGATATTTATCCTAAAGAATTAATTGACACATTACAGTGATACATGCATGCCTCTGTTTGTAGAAGCTCAATTCACAACAATCAAACTATGGTACCAGCCTAGGGGACCATCAGTGGATTCATAGGTAAAGAAAATATGGTATATATATACACAATGATGTTTTATTCAGCTATAAAGAAGAATGAAGTTATGTCATTTTCAGAAAATGAAAGGAACGTGAAACATTATGTTAAGTCAAATAAGCCAAATTCAACATCAAGATTATATGTTTTCTTCCATATGCGGAAGCTTAGAAGGAAAAAGGAAAAGAAAGTTGCAGGTATGGGTCTAATGAAAATTGAAGGCAGATCAGTAGAGTGAATAGTACAAATGGCCAGGGGACAAGGGGGAAGGAAAGAGGAAACACTGGGGAATGATACTGGCCAAATTATACTGCTACATTGTGTGTATCTACAAATACGTAACAATAAATATTGCCATTATGTATAATTATAATACACCAATAAAAATGTGGAAAAAATAATAAGGGGGTAGGAAATTTTTCTTTTTGTTTTAAAGGTTCTCTAATTTACTTAACATTCCATTCTCAATTTAAAACGTCTATTGAAAGTCCCTCTGTGGTCAAATTTTTTCTCCCCTACTTAATATTTACAAAGGCAAAAGATGCCTAATTAGACATAACCTTGATTATAACAATGCTCTAAGTAAAAGCGCCAGGGGCCAGGGGGATGGAAAAGAGAAAACTTGGGATGCCAAGTGACATGTTTCTTAGTTTAAGGGTTAGAATAATTTATAAATAATGCTAAAATATTTTGATTGCATTCTTAGAATTTATATGTAGCATAGCATATAAAGTTAAAAAGATTAAAAATTCATTAATATAGTCACTAATATATAAGGAACAAACAACCACAAACCTTCTTGAGAAGACACAATGGGTGGCATGTAATCAGGAATGTATTCTTTTCTTTCCTCTGCATCTTTACTTCCAGGTTGAGGAAACTGAAGTACATTGTTCTTGCTAACAGGAAATGAAGGGATCTGATGTGGGAAAGTAACAGGTTCAATATTATGAATATAGTCTTCTAGTTCATGTAGACTAACTCCCATGAGTTGGAAAGCTTCACCAACATCATCCAAAATAGGATCTGTTCGACCATCTGAAACAAAGTAAAAAGCAAATCAAATTAGTTTTTTTAAACTACATAAACATTTCTAAAAATATTAATAAAAATGTATTAAGTACATATATAGCTCAGAGTCAAATATATTAAGTATTTAAAACCTAATTACTGGAAAAAATTAATAGATTTTTAAGCAGAACAATACATTATTTAAATAATAAAAAATCTGATTCTTTTTTTTTTTATTGTTGGTTGTTCAAAACATTACATAGTTCTTGATATATCATATTTCACACTTTGATTCAAGTGGGTTATGAACTCCCATTTTTACCCCGTATACAGCTTGCAGAATCAATCAGTTACAGTTCCATTGATTTACATATTGACATACTCATGTCTGTTGTATTCTGCTGCCTTTCCTATCCTCTACTATCCCCCCTCCCCTCCCCTCCCCTCCCCTCTTCTCTCTCTACCCCCTCTACTGTAATTCATTCCTCCCCCTTGTATTATTTTTCCCTTTCCCCTCACTTCTTCTTGTATGTAATTTTGTATAACCCTGAGGGTCTCCTTCCATTTCCATGCAATTTCCCTTCTCTCTCCCTTTCCCTTCCACCTCTCATCCTTGTTTAATGTTGGTCTTCTTCTCGTGCTCTTCTTCCCTAGTCTGTTCTTAGTTACTCTCCTTATATCAAAGAAGACATTTGGCATTTGTTTTTTAGGGCTTGGCTAGCTTCACTTAGCATAATCTGCTCTAATGCCATCCATTTCCCTCCAAATTCTGATTTTGTCATTTTTTAATGCAGAGTAATACTCCATTGTGTATAAATGCCACATTTTTTTTATCCATTCGTCTATTGAAGGGCATCTAGGTTGCTTCCACAGTCTTGCTATTGTGAATTGTGCTGCTATGAACATCGATGTAGCAGTGTCCCTGTAGCATGCTCTTTTTAGGTCTTTAGGGAATAGACCGAGAAGAGGAATAGCTGGGTCAAATGGTGGTTCCATTCCCAGCTTTCCAAGAAATCTCCATACTGCTTTCCAAATTGGCTGCACCAATCTGCAGTCCCACCAACAATGTACCCTTTTCTCCACATCCTCGCCAGCACTTGTTGTTGTCTGACTTCATAATGGCTGCCAATCTACTGGAGTGAGATGGTATCTTAGGGTGGTTTTGATTTGCATTTCTCTGACTGCTAGAGATGGTGAGCATTTTTCCATGTACTTGTTGATTGATTGTATGTCCTCCTCTGAGAAGTGTCTGTTCAGGTCCTTGGCCCATTTGTTGATTGGGTTATTTGTTATCTTATTGTCTAATTTTTTGAGTTCTTTATATACTCTGGATATTAGGGCTCTATCTGAAGTGTGAGGAGTAAAGATTTGTTCCCATGATGTAGGCTCCCTATTTACCTCTCTTATTGTTTCTTTTGCTGAGAAAAAAACTTTTTAGTTTTAGTAAGTCCCATTTGTTGATTCTAGATGTTAACTCTTGTGCTATGGGTGTCCTATTGAGGAATTTGGAGCCCGACCCCAAATTCACTTTTCTTAAAAAGTGAATTTTAAGTATAATTTAACAACCAAAGCATTACTGAAAATTACACAAATAGCGGACAAAAACATAAAAAGTAATTTACAAACTGAGTGTAGTGGTATATGCCTAAAATCCCAGAAACTCAGGAGGCTGAGCAGAAAGATGGCAAGTTCCCAACCTCAGTAATTTAGCAAGAGCCTCAGCAACTTAGCAAGACCCTGTCTCAAAATAAAAAGGACTGGGGATGTACTCAGTGATAAAGTACCTCTGGATTCAATCCCCAATATTAAAAAAAAAAAAAAAAAGAAAAAGTAATTTACAAGGCCAGAGATTGGTAGAGTGCTTGCTTGGCATGTGCAAGACCCAAGTTTGATTCTTAATACCACAAGAAAAAAAGAAAAATAATTTACAGATGGTTGAAAGCGTCTAGAACAGTGGCTGACACAAAGTCAATGTACGATAAATATTGCTATTATTATTTTTATCATGAAATAGCTAATATGCTATGTTGACTAAGCAAATACCTATAACATTTTCTCTGTTATTCACTGATGCATCTCTGGAACCTAAAACAATGGCTGGTACATGATAGGTAGTCAATAAATATGTGTTGAATTAAATCACTGAAAATTTTTATTTTATTGGGGGAAAGGTACTAGGGATTTAATCCAGAGGTGCTATACTACTGAGCTACATCCCCAGCCATTATTATTATTATTATTATTATTATTATTATTATTATTATTTATTTTGAGACAGGGTCTTGCTAAGCTGCTGAAGCTGGCCTTGAATTTATGATCCTCCTGCCTCACCCTCCTGAGTTGCTGGGATTATAGGTATGCACCGCTGTGCCCAGTTCAATTTTTTAAGTCCAAGAATATTTATAAGAAAGAACTTAGATCATAAAGGTAATTTATATATAAATTTTCAAGTATAAATCAAAGACATTACATAAAATGGATAGGAACAAAAAGATAAAAGTTAGATAATAGTTTCTTAACAAAAGCAGTTTTTTTCCTATGCCAATAGCAGAACATTTTTCCTACCTTAGCAGAACTGAAGGTTCCTAATTCTTTTAAAACTTCTAGGAAAATTCCAGTTCTCAATTTCCAAAGACCCCAAAGAATATTTTTTACCTGAGATCTTTTATGAATATCTCAAACTCAATATATCCGAGATTAAATCACATTGTAAAGTGGAAAAGAAGAATCAAAATTTGGCAAGAAGAAGACAAACATGTGCTCACAGGAAACAGGAAAGTCTGAAAAGACATCCAGTCGAGGGTTAACAATTCAAAAAGGTAGAAGCTGCAGCAAGAGGAATAGCATGGTTGAAGTAGAAGACTTATTTCTTTCTTTTTTTTTTTTTTGGTACTAGGGATTGAATTCAGGGGAATTCATCCACCGAACCACATCCTCAGTCCTATTTTGTATTTTACTTGGAGACAGATTTCACTGAGTTGCTTAGCACCTCGCCATTGCTGAGGCTGGCTTTGAACTCGAAACCTTCCCATCTCAGCCTCCCCGGCCACTGCGATTACAGGGGTGAGCCATTGTGCCCAGCAGAAGAGTTATTCCTAAATTCAAACACCTGCAGTCTGAATTTTTCTACAGTATGGGTTACTTTTGTCATGTGTAAAAAGTAAAATATAAATATCATTATTCTTACTGAACATAGACATGCACTTCATTTCCTTATTAAAGTCATTATTACTCTCAATCAAAAAATAGAATCATAATTTCCTCCACATGCTATGTAGCTTCAGTTCAAGAACTTCTGGTGTTTCCCTCTCCCCACCCTTCTTCTTGCCATAGATGTCAGATTTTTATCCATGGGTATACATTCCAGATTCTTGGTAGATGCTAAAGCCTCATATAATACTGTATACCATATATACTACTTTTTCCTATACATACATACGTATGATAAAGTTTAATTTGTATATTAGGCACTAAAAGAGGTTAAAATAATAACTAATTAAAACAATTATAACTAGATAGTCTGATAAGTTATTTAAAACTTACAAATTGTTATTTCTAGAATATTCCACTTAATATTTTCAGACCCTGAGTACCTAAAATCACAAAAAGTAAAAATACAAATAAGGGAAGCACTGCTATATCTTCAAATTCTGCCCACCTGAATATCTTCTGCACTGCATCTCCAGAATGATTCTGTTAAAATATCACTTTTAATGCAGTACCCCGCACCGCGCCCAATTTAAAGTATGCAACATTCTCTACCATGTTTTACTTCTCTTATAAAGCTTTTAAGTCCCTCTCTAACCCAACTTCACTCTTTTGGCTATTTTCCCTGAACATTCTCCAAATGACTTGCTGCATATGTCAAGCTGGTCACCTTAGTGAGTACTGTTATTAATCTCACTTGTACATCTTATTTTATGCTATTCTCCAACCCAGAATTCTCTGTACCTTTATATAACCACACATAGCTCAATTCAAATCTCATCTTTTCTGTGAATCCATAGCCCACAAACACCTCTACTTTCTCCTACTCTTTTTGCATTTACTGTCCATACTATGCAATAATTAAGAGTACTAGTGTTGAAGTCATTTTTTAAAATTTAGCACCTGCTTTCGGTGCCTGTACACATATTTCACACATAACATAATACATAAAAAAATCTGCTCCTGAATACTTGAAGAAACTGTCACCTTAGGAAAATTTAAAAATTATTTGTTGAATTAATAACTTCCACTTCTTGCTTTAACTTGAGAACTTTTTTTTTTTTTAAGGAAGATGTACTATCAGTTTGTTTCAGTTGACATGTTAGAGATTATGTCTTATAATCTGTTTCCAACACAAAGTACAAGGCTTAGTTCATAGTAGTAGTCAATCAATGTTTGTCAAAAAGAAAAAGGATTTAAAGTAAGGTAGAATACAAGATTGCCCAGTGGTAACTTAAGGTTACAAATTCTATTTTAAATAAGAATAATAATAAAAAAAGAACCTAAAAATGTCTGTCTAGTACATATATCTGAATAAGCATTTTTAAAGTCACCAAACCACAATGGGGAATAATGAGCCTGATAATCACATTCTCACTAAAATGAAGAAAAAAGACTAGGAAAAAAATGGATAATTAGGAATAAGGTTTATATTACAGTGTTACAATGATCCTCAATGACTTTAGAACACCTAATAACATGAAGTGCCAGTGCATATTCTAGTTCTGTATATAAATCACGAAAGGTAACTATGTATTCAGAGAATATTTGAGTACCTAAAAGTATAACATCTGTCCTTATATAGCAAACTTGGTAGCAAAAATACAATCTGGACCTGCCTCAACGGTAACAGTATACTCAAGGATCATGGAGGGGGTCCTGACAGGAAAGAAGCCAAGGTCAGTAGAGTATCTACTGGTATTATACTTACAAGACAACAATGAATGTTTGCAGATCCCAGTTTAGAAGTACTGGTGAAATCAAGCATTCAAAAAAATAAAAATTTTACAAATTCAAAAGGTGAAATCCACAATAGCTATTATGATAGTGGAGCGTTCATTCGTTAATTTATTCCACAAATATTTTCTGGGTGCCTATTATATATTGGCACTATACTAGGTTACAGAATACAAATACAATCAATTTGTTTCTGGAAAAGGGGAGACATACTCAGACATTTACAAGACAAGAGTTTAAATAAACTCAACAGAAATATGCACAGAATTATGAGAGCAGATAACATAAGTTTCCTAGAACAAGATGGACAAGGGTGGGAAGGACGCTCTAGCAAAACAACATGCATAAAAGAGTGGATAGCTTAAAATGTTTCAGAAAAGGCAGGTAGCTCAGCATGGTTGCAGATTAGTATGGCGGTGTGGCAGAAGATAAGAGAAATGTTGGCTCTCAAAAAAGTACTATGTGATATTAAGAGTTTAGATTTTTAACCTGTAATCAGTGGAGTGCAACTTTAGTATTTATAAGAAGAATGATAGTATCAGATTTGTGTTATAGACAGCACCATGGAAATAAGAATCAAACTTGGGGCCTCAGAAGTACAGCATATCTACAGGTCTCAATTGTTTAATGGTAACAAAACATTCATTGAAACACTTCATCTAGTTCTCCAATTTGCCACGTTAATAATCATAACCTGATATGTAAATGAGTGCTCCTCCAACAGATGTATTCATATGCATGCTTCACACATCAACAAAATGATTCCAAATTAATAAATGACACCAGCTCCAGATACTTCCAGACATTCACTTAAAAGACATAAATATTGTATTCCAGATTACCTTGAGAAGCTCTCAAATAACCTATGATCCCTCTACCACACTTTGATAATCACTGACATAGAAACAGAAAGGAGAAAGCCATTGGATAACTGAGCTATAAAAGTTAATCTAACTAGAGAAAACGACAAAGTCGGTCTTGGGAAGTAATAAGTGGAGATGTTGTCTGTGAAAGGGACAGATACAGAAAGAAGAGGCAGTGTCCCTAACGTAGAAGAGCTGTCAACGAGTCTGTAGTTAGGAGCTCAAGAATGGCCAGTCTTGTAAGAAACGGCCGGTAGACGGAGCGCCTGTGACAACTAGTTGTAGTAGTTTGCGGGCAAAGGAGGAAAAGGACCAAGGTAAGAGGTGGTGTAGGGCATTCTGGGGGTGGTTCTACTCACAGCAAACAGGAGACAATGAGAAAGAGCGAGGCACACTTCAGAGCCAAGCAAGGTAAGGGGTGTGGAGCTGGGAGCGGAGACCGGCTCCCCGGCTGGTGGCGGGAAGTTAGCGGATGAGGAAGAGACACCCAAGGGATGACTTGAGTTTGCAGGGGCAGGGGAAGCCCAGGGGCATCGGAGGCCGAGAAGGTGGCACATCTCGGGGCCGGGTGCAGAACGCGAACCCCGGGGACGCCGAGAGAGGGACGGGGAGGCTGAGGTGTCACTCGTGACTTGCCGGGGCAGCCCTCCCGCACCCAGCCCGGTACTCACAGAGTTCAGAGTACCGATGGCAGCCCCGGCCCAACTGCTGCAGATATCGCTGCAGCACGTCCGTGAGGAGGTGGCAGGCGCTGAGCTGCACCGAATCCCAGCCCAGCGCCTGGCAGATCTGCGCCACCGAGACCCTCAACAACGACCTGGAGTAACTCTCGCACATCCCGCTGCGTGGACGCCACCGCAGCCCTTGCTGCCACTTCTCTCCAGCCCCGCCGCCTGACCTTAGCAGAGCCCCCGATTCATTCTCTGGGGCCCCCGCGGCGGGGAAATCGTCCCCCCGACCCCCGGCGACCACCTCAAAGCCCCAGCAGCACGGAGCGCGCCAGCCTGAGAGCCGCCATTTTGGACTCGCTCCGCCTCCTGCTGGACGGCCGCCGGGGCGAGGCAGCACGAGACGAATGCCGGTAGCGCCGATGAGAAAGCTCCGCCCCGTGGGAGCAGAGCGATGGGCTCGTTATCGACTCTGGGGCCTGAAAGTCGGCCGGAAGCGGACGTGTTGAGAGAAGGTGGAGGATGCGCCCCGGGACAGCAGGTGTTGGGGGGTTTCTGGGGGTCTGGCTAGGAGGAAGAGGGAGTGTTGATGTTCTAAGGGGCAAGCGAGGGAGCTGGTATAGGACGTTGGAATGTTAGACATTTGATACTCATGGTGTTGATATTAGAGAGTTCAGTGTTAAAAGTTAGGGACGTGGGAATTTAAGGTGCTACCCATACGCAGATCTAACCTGGTCTTGCCTTTGCTAAAACATAAACTAAATACAAGTGCTGCTTGCCACTGTGCGGTTTGAATAAAGTACATACTGTTCAGCACGCTCTGTGCCCAACTAATGGGGACGCCACAAAAGCAGTGACAAGATAAGCAATATTTTATTATTATTTCTTTTTAAAAATGGAATCTCATCCCTAAAACTCCTGTCCTCATTCACCTTATTGTGATCCCAACTCTGTTTCCGATACAGCTTCGCAGCTACAAGCACGCAAAAACAGGTGGGCCGTTAGTGGGCGGTGGGGTTTGCCAGTTTGAGGATCCCCGGGCTCTGTGACCTACCTAGAGTTTAGATAGGTTTCCTACAAAGGACAAAGCAGTACCATAAATGCATGATATAGGCAGAGTGCTGGGAATGGTTGCCTCCAGAGCCTTCTTCCAGCCCCAGCTGAGTAATTGCTGGATCATTCCAAGATGCTGGAAATGGGGGTGTTGAAATAAATAGCTTGATTTTTAAATATTGAAAACAAAAATTTTGTTTTATTTGAATTGGGATTTCTCTGTGTTGTCCAGGATATCCTCAAACACTTAGGCACAAATGATCCTCAGCCTCCGCTGCCTAAGTACCTGGAACTTCTTACTGCAGGTGCCCACCAACAGGCTCAGCCTATTTAGGATGCAGTTTAAAGTGTTAATTTGCCAGCCTAAAACTAATCCCAGAGCTAAATTGGATTTAGCCTGTGAGTAGCCACTTTGTAAGGGCTGATCTACTTGGTTTCTTAAATATTCCCTCTGTATCACACAATATTTAGTACGAGTTTTTGTAGCTTCCCTCAATAAATTGTTTCTGAATAGTTCCATATAGCTTCTACAGGAACTATTCCAGAACCTTGAACATAATGGATAGTCAAGTTTTTATTTGTTAATTATTTTATTTATTTATTTGGTACTGGAGATTGAACCCAGAGGTGCTTTACCACTGAGCTATATCCCCAGTCCTTTTTATTTTTTTGAGTAAGGGTCTTACAAAGTTGCTGAAACTGGCCTCAACTTTGATTCCCCTGCCTCAGCCTCTTGAGTCACTGAGATTACAGGCATGCCCCCACCATACCCAGCAATATTTCAGTTTTTAGAAGTCTTGAAAACCCACCAGTTCTGAAAACATGGTACTTTATCCAAATGACAATCTTCATAGAAAGAGCAAGATATGAGGTAGCATAATGTTGACCTTAAACTCCACCATTCACACTTCTGTCCCCAAGATTGTGAGGGACCTTTTTAATGTCAAATCTTTGGGATGCTTTTCAGTCCTAGCCTTACTTGACCATTTTGTAGTTATTTGATAATGTTGAACAATTCCTTAATTTTGAAACTAACTATAAACACAGGTATACACTTCATCTAGATTCACCAGTTAACATTTTTGCCACATTTAGTATATATTTTTGTACTTATATGTACAAACCTTTTCCCCAGAAAAAGTTGAAAGTAAGACACAAACTTCAGGACACTTAACCCTGAAATATTTCAGCATGTATCTCCCCCAAAACAAGTATAGTCCCCTGTATAACCATATGTATGACTCTATGCAGCACATTTGGTTCTCCAGGAAGCCAACTCAGAGAGGTAAGCCTGGGTGTGTCTAAGAGTGCTCTGGCATCCACCTGTGGGAGGGAAGGGATGGAAGCAGGACTGCCTTGTGTTGTCAGGAAGACCTTAGCCGGTCCTAGAGTAAGTGCTGAAGCTCAGGTGACCCTTCAGAGTTGTCTTGAGTCCGGACAAGTACCTTAATATTCCCATGTTGTTAGATTACTGCATGAGGGAAAAGAGTTTGTGATCTGAGGCCAAGTTGCTGATGGAACTGAGTCCGTTCCAAGGGAGGTTGAAATCCTTCAGACCTGAGGATGCTGAACAGGTCATGATGATGTTCACCATAATCTTCCCTCAGGTCCACTTCCTGGTATAAATCTGAGGAACTCCTCTCCCAGGATTGGGGTGGGGCTTTTGGGGAAACTGTTAAAGTGGAAGGTTGGGAGATAAGTTACAGCTCGTACTGCTACAGATAGGCCTTAGTTGATACTCATGGCTTTTCCCTCTACCCTTTATTCTAGATTTCTCTCACTTCTGGTCTCAGTGGCTTAGCTGGGCATAACCTAGACCTTCATGTATAGGTATTTAAGTCCGTGGTTTCGATGTCCTTTTCAGACTGTGGCTGCTAAACTTGTCAATATACCTTCAAAGTTGAAGAGTCCCAAAAGGCACACAGACACACCCCTTGCATGCCAAACATTCCTCCTTGTCCTCCTGTAGTATAAAGCAGCTGAGCCTTCTAATTAACCAGTGTCAATCACTCCTACCTCGATGATGACTTCTGCCTTTTCTGCTATCTTTTGGCTAAAGGTACCCAAGAAACAACTGTAGCTAACATTTCAACAGGACTGTTGCTGTGTTCCCTAGTAAAAGCATTGTCGCTTTTGGAAACAGCATCTGTAAACCTAGAGAACCCAGAGTTGCAAGAACAGGAACAATTTCCCAAGTAGGTCACTTTGAAACTCCAGCTTCTGCCCCTGTCATCTCCCTGTTGAGATTTCCATACCACAGAAAAGTCATTGACTTAAAGTGTACACAGCATCCTGGAGGATCGTAGCCCACCTCGTGAGGTACTGCCTGTGGGCTGCTGCTTTATTTATGTCTGCAAAATAATACTCCATTGCACTACTAGGCCCATAGCTTTTGTGGTGCAGTATGACATCACCAGTGGACTTCATTGCCTTGTGCCTACTCCCACACCTCCTTTGTTATAAAATGAGTCCCTTGGGCTGATGTAGCATGAGATGAGACACCATTAGATCAGATACTCCAAGCAGGAAAGGCACATCCAAACTCAGAATATGTGTCTGTTACTTACTGAAACAAATGGTTGTTTTTTCCAGGATCAAAGAGGCCCTGTATGGTCAACTTGGTCCTCTTGGAAAGTATTAAAGAATTGGGGAGGGGGGCATTCTAAAGCACAATGCCACAAGTAGGGTGGCTTAAACAACATGTACCTCACAGTTCTAGAGGCTAGCAGTTTGAGATCAAGGTGCTGGTGGTTTTGGTTTCTTCTGATGCCTTCCCCTTTGGTAGAAGGCTACCTTTTCAGTGGCTCATGAGGCCTTTTCTTACTTATTTATTTATTTTTTGAGAGAGAGAGAGAGAGAGAATTTTAATATTTATTTTTTAGTTTTCAGCGGACACAACATCTTTGTTTGTATGGTGCTGAGGATCCAACCCGGGCCACACACATGACAGGCGAGCGCGCCACCGCTTGAGCCCCAATGAGGCCTTTTCTCTGTGTTCACACCTCTCATATCTGTTCTTCTCCTTATAAGACAACTAATCAATTAGGTCAGGGCCCCACCCTTATGACTTTATTTAACTTTACCTCTTTAAAAGCCTTAACTCTAAATACAGTCAAATTCTGAGGTGCAGCTGGGATTACACATTTGAGGGGACATAGTGCACTTTATCAAAGAGAGTCACTAGGCCTCTAAAAATGTTACTAAGGTGGTGGTCCCCTGAATCTTTTATTTTTTAAAATAATGTTTTTTAATTATTGTTTTATGTGGTGGTGAGGATCGAACTCAGGGCCTCAAACATGCTAGGTGAACACTCTACCACTGAGCCATTGCCCCAGCACCCCCTGAATCTTTATCATAGAGTTTCTCTCCCACTTTCTGAAACACATGCTTTTTATTGTAGCCTTTAAAGTACTAGCTACTTCTTATTTTTCCTGTAAGATTAACATGATCATGTCAGTGAAGATAGATGATGTTTTATGCTCATCCAACCAATAGAAAACCCATTGACTCTATGGCAACAGAGAGTAGGGGAATTAACACAGATCCAAGGCAAGACCAAAATGTATACTGTATGCAAGACCAAAAAGCATGTGCTCAGCCCTTCAATTCTCATACGTCTTGCCCTACAGGTCAAGAACCACCATGGGTGCTTATGCCAACATTCCATACATCTGTTCCATTGATGCATTCAGAAATCAGGGAATTGGCCACTGAGATCCAATGTGAGCTGGGGTTTGGGCCAAGATTCCAGGGATTGTTTGACTTCAAATGTCCCCATTACAAAAGAGGGGCAGGTGGGGTCCACAAAGACTCTGCATAGCCTAATTTCATTCTTACCTTAACCCCTCTGTTCAGCAGTCTGCAGAACATGTGGGTACTCCCTCCAGTGGTTGGTGACCTGAATAAATGGCTACCAGTTCTTTGGGCAAGGTGTCGGGGAATCATTTGTTACCTTATCCATTTGGTGTTGCAGTGTCCTTCCCCCTGAAGATCCTCTCCTTTGGTCATAGAGTTTCAGGATGAAAAGTGACTTGGATCTTGAGACAATATAAGGGTCATGGCTGTTGGTGTGACTGCTGTGAACTACCTGATTATCCATTCTTAAATTATTTTGATTATGCAGATCAAGTAGCCTACTATTTGCTGTCTATTTCACCTGGGGATTCTTTGTCCATTAACCATCTCTATAACTCCTTGGGCAAGCCCAGCTCATATATTCATTACATACATTTGTATATATGTGTATATATATATGTGTGTGTGTGTGTGTGTGTATATATATATATATTTGGGGGGTTTTTTTTGGAAGGGGGATCGAACCCGGGCCTCGAACATACAAGGTCAGCACTCTACCACTGAGCCACAACCCCAGCCCCTACCTCCTATTTTTAATATCATGATAATTGCATTCACCTGACTTAACCAGTAAGCAATTCAGCTCTGTGACCTGATCTTTAGAATTTTAAGATCATTTTTTTGAAGGGCAGGCTTGGAGGGTACCAGGGATTGAACTCAGGGGCAATTACTGAGCCATATTTTCAGGCCTATCTTGTATTTTGTTTTACAGACAGGGTCTCACTGAGTTGCTTAGTGCCTTGCCATTGCTGAGGCTGGCTTTGAACTCAAGATCCTCCTGTCTCAGCCTCCAGAGCCACTGGGATTACAGGTGTGTGCCACCACACCCAGCAGAACTTTAGGATCTTGTGATTCCCACATTTCTAGAATATCTAGTGCATTGAAACATCATTACCAGCTAGTTTCATTGTTAAATGATACGAGTTCATCACTGGTGAAAGTTCGTTTGGGAACTGCTGTTATGCAAGGGGTATCTGTGCTCCATCCCTCACCAGTGCTGAAATCTTTAGAGCCAGCCAGGTGGGTGAGCCAGCTTCAAAATCCCATCTTAATACTTGCTCTCTTAGGCCCCCCAAGTACAAATTGTCCCAAGTTGGACAGCCCTGGAGGCAGTCTTTGAGATGTAGATTAACCTGCAGAGACACCTTTGGAGTCACCACTTAGGAAACGGAAAGGGAGGGAGGAGGGCAGGATGTAGGATGGGAGGAAAGGAAAGAAGAATGAGGACTGGGATGTAAGAATGAGAACAGAAAGGAAGAAGCAAGATTTGGGCGGGTAGGGAGACCATGGGCTATGCATAGCCCACACTCAAACCAATCCCACAGAGAGCGATAGAGTTAAAATGGCACTTTGAAGTTGTCCTGAGTCAGGTAAAGGGACCTGGATGTTAGCCACTTACATTGACTAGGCATTGAAAGTGGGCTGTTCCACATCAGGGAAGTCACATTGTCCCATTATTAGTAACAAAATTCGATCACTTGTAATTTTTGCCTGCCAAATCTCACCATTGTAGACACCCCTTTTCTTACTTTGAAATTAATCTGTAAAGTGATAACTTTCAGACTGAAAAATCTGCTTCTGCTGGGCATGGTGCCTCACAGTTGTAATTCCACCCACTTGGGAAGCTGAGGCAGGAGGATCACAAATTCAAAGCCAGCCTTAGCAACTTAGCAAGTCCCTAAGCAATTTAGTGAAACCCTGTCTCAAAATAAAAATTAAAAAAGGGCTGGGATTTGGCTCAGTAGTTAAGGACCCCTGGGTTCAGTCCCCAGTACCAGAAAAGAAGACCCAAAACCTGCTTCTTTATGACTTTTAACACCTTTTTTATGGCACCTTTCTGATCTCTTTTGCAAAGTGTTGATTTTTCTAAGTGTTGATAATTTCTTCTCCATTTATTACCAGGCAGTCTTCTATAAAGAAAAGTTCTTCCACCTTTTCTAATATCACTATGTGGTCAGAAATTCTTTTTTTTTAAATTCAATATGAATGTGTTCTAATCTATCACATTTCTTTATTTTGATGATTAAATCATCCTCTATTTGACCAGTAGGAGCCTATACAAGCCATGGTATTGGTTTTTGTGTTTTATTCCATACCAGAAATTGAACACAGGGGCACTGTAAAACTTAACTACATCCCCACTTCTTTTCATTTATTTATTTTGAGACAGGGTCTCAAATTTAAGTGGCTGAGGCTAGCCTCAAACTGCAGTCCTCTTGTCTCAGCATCCTGAGTCCCTGGGATTAACAGTATGCATCACCACACCCAGCACCACAGCCATATTCTTGTACCGTGGCACTATCATTCATTGGGCATTTCCTTACTTGATTTCTAGGCCCCCTTTGTGCTTTCCTTGGAAGGGCCTCATCTCTTTAAGGGGGCCTGTTCTTTCTAGTGAGGAATAGTATCTAGAACAAAGATGTGAGTGCTAACAGACCTCCATTAGCACAGTGGCATTTTTGCTTTGGGGACCTTGAAGGATGGAACATATGTTGTATTTAGTGTCCTAAGTGCATATTGATATAACTAATTGAAATCTAAAACAGCAAGTTCCTTTCCTCCTTCCGTATCAGCTTTATATCTTCCTTCACTCAAAGGGAGAACTCTGGCTTCAGGAATATCTAAAGGTTCCTTTATCCTATAATGCCTCTGCCTACTTGTTAGTCTTTGTTTTCTTTTCATGACTCACCCCAATGGTTTTAATCATTGGCTTTATAAAGCTGACACCTTAATATAACACTATATCTCACATTTTTCCTGAGTGCCATACTGGTGTGGCTGACTGCATCTAATGACCAATGTCTGCCTGGATTTCCTGTATATACCTTAATATAATTAATGTTTGGTGGATACCCAAAGTAAACTCATTGTTCTTTCTCTGTGTTCTTCAGAAAGTGGGAGCTGTGTTCATCTCATTCACTGTTAAGTACCCAGTATATAGCACAGTACCTAGCAGGTAGTCAGTATTCAAATAAATAAAAGCTTTTTAGAATAATTCATCTTGCAGTAATGTATAAAATGGAGTAGAACACAACTCTAAAGATAATAACACTGAACTGTACACTTTAGAAGGGCAAAGTTTATGCAAGATGAATTATATCTCAATGAAACTGTTATTTTCAAATAAAAAAATTAGAAGCAGTAAGTGTGAAGGAAGGCCAGGAAACAGGAACCTACTGCAAGAGTTATTGCAGTGAAATAGAGAGCTGCTTTCTTTAAGGGTAATGGAATCCAAGTAACTGTAGACAGCTTAGTAGGGCACAAGTTATGTTCCTCACCACTACTACTATATGCAGAAAAAACTATCTTCTTGTGTATAGTTGGCAAAGCATATTGAAGCCATATTCAGTTTTTTTCCTCATGATCGTATGTTGGGTCTAGTTAAGAGAAATGCAGAATTTCTAATAAAAGTGCCATTTCCGATGGGTATTGCTTTCCTTTATACATAGTTAATTAGGTGGTGTTTAAAAGCAGAGTAAAACAAAAAATTGATGGTATGTTCATATGAACAGCAATTATGTAAATTTCCTTACTTTAAAGTTGCAACACAATTGAAAAAGTTGATGTTACTAAGATGGAAAGATTTTGTATTTCAATTAAAAACACTCAATTTCAAAAATAAGCAATGAATGAATGGGCTATTACTAGCTTTTCACTCCTCGGATTGTTAAGATTAGAAAGCACAGTTTTAGAGTAGGGGGAACCTATCCTATGCACTGTTGATTCAACTTTACAGTTATTTTGAGAGCAGACTGGCAGTGTTTGTTTTAAAATGTACAGTTTGTACTTTGCATAGTACTAGCAGTATCATAGCCAATGAGGTTTATCCAAGGCACAATTAGTAACTGAAAATTTACATAATTTGAGTCAAAAGTATTCAATACAGTGTACAAAAGGACTCCTTACCAAGATCATTTTAAACTTTCACAATAACGAGGACAAAGATATCTAAAAGTTTTTGGGACTGGATGGGCATTGAGGGTGTAGCCTGATGGCAGACCATGTGTTCAGTTAACATGATCTAAGCCCTGGGTTTGTTCTCCAGCACCAAAAACCAACAACAACAGAGAAGAAAAACAAGCATCCCAAAGTTCAGATATCAAATGATTTTAAAACTTTTGAAGTGTCACATGGAGGCAGGAAGATGAAAAAGCCAAATCCCTTTAAAAATTCAGAAGGAAATCAATTTCAAACCTAGAATCTTTACCCAAGCAAATACTTCTAAATGTGCAAAAAGAATAGACATTTTAAGGCACAGGTCTTAAGATCTTGGGAGCCTTTTTGTTGGAAGCAGTACAGTACTGATTTCTTTACAGGTTTGCACTTGCTAAGTGATTTTTTTTAAAATCAATGTTCAATTCATTGTTAAGAATATAGTTGATAGAAAAATAAAATGCTTGAATCCTTTCTAAATATATACACTTGCATTTTTAATGGCTTTTAAAAGTTATATACATCAACTGTTAAATATTTGAGAATGGGTTTTATGTTTTTATATAGTTTATATCTTTTGGAATTCACATATTTTTTTTTATTACAAAATAAGTGCCCTACAAAGCCAACATGGCACATAGTCTCAATTCAGGCATCCAATCTGATGGTTATATGAATGTGAAGATCATACTTAAATATTTTCCTAATGTTTGCAAAAGGATTTTATTAGAAAATTTATTTTGGGTCAGGGATGTAGCTCAGTGGTAGAGCACTTGCTTAGCATATAAAAGGCCTAGGTTGATCCCCACCCAGCACTGGAAATAAATAAATGAAGTGAGTATATGCCTAGAATTCTGTATCCCATGTATGAGGAAAACCAAATGCCTCCAGTAGCATTTTGCTGAAAGACTGCAAAAGGAAATTTTTTCAAAAAGAATGGCAGCCAGGGTTGAAGGTGTGATGTACAACCCCTAGAAAGCTGGCCCTAAAGAAACTAGACTTTTTAAGGCGGGTAAAATTTGAAAAGCTTCTTAAATTTCTTCCAAAAAATAATTTCATAGTATCACACTAATATTTTTAAATGTTTTAACGCCTCATTTTGAAAGATGTAGTCATTTTTCCTTAAGAGACAAGGGACAATGATTTTCTTAAGTTGTTTATTGTAAGATAATTTACAAACATCTTGCTGTCTTTAGTAATTCAAACAATGAACCACATTTCTTCTGACAGACAGCAGTAAGCTAAAAATAAAATCAGCTCACAGAATTTTCCTTCTTTATCTGAAAAAGAAAAGTAAAAAACAAGTAAAAACCATATAGTATTTTTTTGGGAAAATAATGATGTCAAGAGATAACATTTTAATTGGAACATAAAGAACTGAGTTTATAAACTATTCCAGTGGTCCTCAAATTTTGGTCTGTGGAAACTTTTTATAAGGGCAAAACTATTTTCATACTACTGTTATTTTTTGTTTTATTCTCATTTTATTCATAGAGTGTAACATGATTTTTCAGAGGCTACATGATGCATGACATCACAACAAAATGAATACAAAGCCAGATGAAAATCTAGCTGTCTTCTGTTAATCGGACATTAAGGTGTTCTTTGACCATAAATTTTGAGAACCACTCTTCACTAACCTACACATAATATCTCAAAATAATGTTAATTCTCAATCCTTAAAGTTTATTTCCTTCCATATACTTTTCTATAATCAACCAATTTATTTAAAAAAATCCTTAAAGTTTATTTCCTTCCATATACTTTTCTAAGACCAACCAATTTATTAAAAAAAATTAATAAATGTAAAAAAAAAAAGCCTCAAAGCCCACTAGCTTTCATAAATTGGCTACTACTACAAATTGCCCTGCTCACCTAAAATCTCTTAGAGAAGCAGTTTTGTTATTGATAAACTGGCTTTAGTTTTATCTGGCTAGGTTTCTTTTCTGAAGGAATATGGAAGAGCAAGTGCACTTTACCTCTCATCTGGGGATGGAACTTGATCATTAATCCCTGGTTATTATATTAGAAGAAAAAGACAAACACAAAACAAGCACGTTAAAAAGCAATCCATGCTAGTTAATCACAGTCCATTTCTTTACATGCTACCTTGAGTATATTATATAAACACTAACCCATGTATTCCTTTATAAAAAGCTATAGATTTCACTGTAATTAGAAGCAAAAAAAAAAAAAAAAAAAAAAACAAAAAACATGTTCATGCAAATAGGCAAGACTGAATATATAAATTTAAGTTACTATTTTTTCCATAGTTTAAGCTTGCAAATTGCCACCTCAAATATTATGGTTTATTCACGCATTTAATTTTATTTCTAAGTAGTCAGTGTGTTTGTAATTACGTATTACAATTTTGAATCATAACTGATGAGTTATAGAACATGCAAGTCCAGTCATATAAACAATCCAACTTTGGGACTGCACAGCTAACTTTTAAAATAAAGATTTAGATAACACTTCTAGAGTAAAAAAGTAATAGTCAAGTTCCAATTATCTAGATTATGTCCCCCCCCTAAATTCTTAGTTTTATGTCCCAATCCCCCATTCCTCATTTCCATCAATAAGAGCCTGATTCTCACTTTTGCACAAGTTTTATCATCACAGTTCATAACATCATCTCTTCAAGAGCAAAAAAGTACTTTTGAGTCCTCTGGGTGATCTCACACAGCACCCAGGCCTTCAAAATGCAGCCCCCTCTCTCCCTCCTCTCCCTACCTGGGCCTTCTCACAGTTAACTTCCAAGAAAAAATCAGCTTAGAATCAACACAGGACATATGACCAGGAGAATAATGACAAATCATTTAATCCCTTTATTAGACCAATTTTATAGATGACAAAGGTGAGTCACAGAGTATGAAGAGAGGATTCCCCTAGCCCAATAGGTAAGGATAAACAGGGAAGCAATTAGATAAAGAATCCAAAGGTCAAGGTGAAGATAAGAATGACATTTTAGGCAAAATCACAAACCACCTCTTTGGAGGTGAGAAAGAGAATGATGCATTTGAAGACCTGAAAAGAGATCAAAGTGACTGAGGTTCAAGCAAGCAAGAAATAATTAGACTGGAAAGAGTGTTGATGGCCAGAATACATAGGATCCCTTATAGTAATGCAGAATGATTATATTATAAAGAATGGATTCTGTTATTTTCTTAATAATGTACTAAAGATCAGCAAATTTTTTCTGTGAATCATATATTGTCTGACTTTTTATAATCCCTTAAAAATGTAGTTATGGGCCACAGTTTGCTAACCCCTGTGTTCTATTCAACATCTGTTTTCTCTGTTAAGACTGTACCACGCATGCTACAAACAGTTTCTGTTTGTTTCCTTTAAGTGCCTGTGAAGGGTCAGGTGTAGTGGTATACACCTGTAGTCCCAGTTACTTGAGAGGCTGAAATGGGAAAATTGCTTGAACCCAGGAGTTCAAGGTCAGCCTAGACAACATGTCTTAAAATGACAACCCTGTCTTAAAATAGAAGCAAATACAAAAACCTTATTCCCCACATTTTCTTGAGAAGGGTTAGTACTGGGCACTTTACCACTGAGCTACATCCCCAACCCTTTTTATTTTGAAACAGGGTCTTGTCAAGTTGCTGAGGCTGGCCTCTAACTTGCAATTCTCCTGCCTCAGCCTCTCAAGTCATTGGGATTACAGGTGTACACCACTGTCCCAGCTCAACCCTTTTTTAATTCAGGAGCAAAATCTATGTTAAATGGGCCTAAAATATTACATAGGTATTTAAAAGGTAAAACTTACAGAATTTGGTAAGCAATTAGTAGGAGGTTAAGATGGAATAAGTCAAAGTTAATTTGCTATACATTTCATCTTTTGTCACACATATATTTTTCTTTTTTTTCTTTATTTTTTTCTTTTTTGAGAGAGAGAGAGAGAGTGTGTGTGTGTGTGTGTGAGAGAGAGAGAGAGAGAGAGAATTTTTTAAATATTTATTTTTTAGTTATCGGTGGACACAACATCTTTGTTTGTATGTGGTGCTGAGGATCGAACCCGGGCCGCACGCATGCCAGGAGAGTGCGCTACCGCCTGAGCCACATCCCCAGCCCATATATTTTTCTTATCCTATTAAAATATAAATGTCTTGAAAGAGGATCACATCCTTAACACTGTGCCTAGCATTGTACTTTGCACACTGTAGATTTCAACTTAATAATTTTTTAACAAAATTCCCATTATCTTATCCTTTGTTTCACAATCACTAAATTTTCTCAACCAATTTTCTTAAGACAGTATGCTATCTTATGGTACTCGAATAGAAAACAATAATTAAAAAGAATTCCTGGACTCTACCTCTATTCAATGGTTTATAGAGTTATGCAAAACCAGTCCTATAACTCACAAAGCATAGCTTATAATGCTTTAACAGTCAAAGACAGATTTTACAAATGATAATCATTCATATCCTCCTTCCTAACACTTACGGAAGTGAAAGCTAGCATACCATGATTCCTGAACAGAAGAAACTAAGCCTGACTGTTTCAACTGAAACAATAAATTTAGAGATCTCATTTCCATCAAATCATTATATCCTAAGAGTAAGGACAAAAGATTAAGCAATGAATCATTTCAACCTTAATAGAGAAAAGAAAACACAAAACTTTTAAGCAGCCAAGACTAAACAACCACATGCAAGGTGAAGAGTCAGAAAAATCCCTCTGAGGGAACAATCTGTAATTACTTACAGAGCTGCAGCACCAGAGATAATTTCAATCAACTCTTTTGTGATGACAGCTTGTCGGGTTCGGTTGAATGTCAAAGTCAATTTATCAATCATCTCAGCTACCGGAAAAATAAATAAATAAATAAAAAATAAAACCAAACAAGAATAATTGGTTAATTAGCCTCTTGCTCATTTTAAAAATAAAAGATTGTTTCTTTTTTTTTTTTTTAAGTTGTGGATGAATATGCAGTATCTTTATTTATTCTTACGTGGTGCTAAGGATCAAACCCAGTGCCTCACACATGCGAGGCTAGCGCTTTACCACTGAATTATAGATCCAGCTCAAGAGATTGTTTCTTCTTGGATTCCCAAACTGACTTCTCAAAAAAAAAATTTTATGAAGTCATTTTTATATCTTCCATAGATACCTTGCACAGTATTTGCAAATCTATCAAGTAAGATGCACTTCCCTCTGAGGCAGAGAATATATTGTTAATGGTGTCCCCCTGACCCCCCTGCCCACTTATGGTACTAGAGATTGACTCTAGGGGCACTTTAACACTGAACTACATCCCCAGTACTTCTGTATTTTTATTTTGAGACAGAGTCTTACTAAGTTGACTTCAAACTTGGGATTCTACTGCTTCAGCCTCGGTTTATAGGCATGAACCACCATACCTGACTACTATTTTTTGATGCTACTCTGGGCAACATCAGCAGAGGTACACCCTGGGCTCACAAACATTACTGCTAGTTCTGTCCTTATTGTGAGCTTACAAGCGTTTTTGCTGGCATTGTCCATAGCTGTCATTCTAGCACTTTGCTCGCTGGTGGTAGACTCCTTCAGGGAGTAGTAGATGATGTTGGCCAGATTGTATTCTTGGTAATTTTGCAGCACATCAGCATCAATATCATCATAGATGCTCATGCTCTCTGTTAAAATAAGTGATGCATTTCTTTGAAATTATACAGACCAAAGACTAAGTTCATCAAAACAGCTTAATAGTATAAAAATTCTTTATAGACATTTTAAGGTTAAATAAATCTGTTCTAATAATTTCATTTATTTCTGTACTACATTTCATAGCACATTTTCAGCAAAATATGTAAACAAAGCCTTTGATACTCTATTTGAGAAATTTAAATACAAAGAAGCTGACATTCAAAACAATTACTAAACTTCATGGTTGTTAATTTTTCAGGATAGCACCAACCAGAGTACCACAAATCCAGCAAGAACAAGTTTTTTTTTTTCAATAAAACAATTATTTCCCTCACCAGCCACTATAGTGTGATACAATAATTTCAAGTTAGCCATTTAATTATTGAAGAAATATAAATGTCAATCTGGAAAATTAAATGAAAGAATCTTTCTAAGCATAAGAAAGAATGGGAGAACTAAAAGCTGATATGAATTTCAGTTTTAATGTTGTAAAAACTTACTGGCCCATTTCCCTGGGTTGAACCCAGGAGTGTTTAACCACTAATCCACATCCCCAACCCACCTCCACTTTTTTCTTTTAAATATATTTTCAATTGTAAGTGGATACAATACCTTTATTTATTTTTATGCAGTGCTATGGATTGAACCCAGTGCCTCACTCGTGTGAGGCAAGTGCTGTACAACTGAGCCACATCCCCAGCACCTCCAGCCCTTTTTATTTTGGGACAGGGTCTTCCTAAGTTGCTTAGGGCCTTGCTTTAATTGCTGAGGCTGGTTTTGAGCTTGCAGTCTTTCTGCCTCAGCCTTCTGAGCTGAGGTATTATCACTGCGCCAGGTTTGTAACAGGTCATTCTGGACAAATAATACGTTCCTTAGTGTACAACTCTCTCCATTCCATATTTAAAAATATTTTCCATATAAAAACTACTTACCAGCACTTGCAATAGTATTAAGAGAAAAGATGGGCTTTTCTTCTGTCTTATAGGAGATTACAGACCTAGAAATCATAAAAGCAAATATAAATCTCAACGATTTTTAATGTGAGACATTTAGTTATTTGAAAACATGAATAGAAAAGAACTTTGAATTCTAATTGTTTCTTGCCTGAATCGATTAAAGATGATAGAGCCTTCATCAAACTCATATCCAGAATTTAGTAATTCAAGAGCAATGACCGATGCATCTCCAAAAGTAGGGGGCTTTCTTCCCACGTCTTTGAATGTCACCAAAAACTGATCTGAATGCGTCCTACAGATCACATAAAATAGTTTAATAGAATATTTGTGTTGAAAGAAAACATGGAAAAAGAAAAAAAATTATCACCAGGGAACAAGTGTTTAGGGAAATATGAGTGGTGATGGCTCTGAGTTAAGTTGTTGTGCGTATTATCATGATATGTTGTTATAATATGTTGTGCATATTATTAGTCCTTTCCTTAAGTACCTGCAAAGTTTGGACTAAAAATCCAAGCTTTCTTATTTTATATTCTCTTTGCCTTTATATCTCTTTTAATCCTAATAAACTATTGTTCCTTTCTCACATTTCCAGGCTGTGTCAGCTCCTAAAGTTCTTTGTTTGGCTTACTGCCAAAAACTTTGGACATTCCCGTTGTATTCAACTTATGGTACAGATGAGGGACAAACGGGAAAGCAAGTAAAAAAGGGGAAGGGGAAATATATATTCCAATATATCCTGAAAAAAATAAAATAAAAAATAAAATCTCTTTGTGAGTATGCCAAAAAAGGTAACTAAAAACGATATTTGATTAAACTATCAAAGAAACTTCCATTTCATCATTCTGAACATGAACAACAGACATTTAATGTACCTATGAAGTATGCCTCTGATTTTATCACCAACTCCAACAAGCATAACTTCTTTTCCAGCTGCTGTGAGTGTAGCCACCTCACTTTTCATCTGTTTGGCAACCGAGGAATGAATAGCACCACAAAGTCCTCGATCTGAGGATACACCAATAAGGAGGTGTTTCTTCTTGTCTTCAGGTACCTTAATATCAGCTTTCTCATACAGAGCTTGGAAAAAAAAACGCAATTTATAATAAGATAGCAATAATCCCTAGTTTACCAACGCATGCTGTTTTCACAATATGCAATTAAATTTAAGTGACACTTGACAAGTGTCTGTGTAGGTACTTTATTTACAACTAGGCTGAAAACCAGAAAGGTTTAAATCTGTATGTAAGAAAGTTTCCTAAGGGTCAATTAATGGCCAATTTTCTTAAATATTGACTAAAAGAAATCTCTAGTACAATTAAAAACTTGTAAAGAGCACAGAATTATAGAGGCACCTACTTGTCTAGATACCAGACTTCTACAGAATGCAAACTTCCTGCTCTTCCCGAAAGAGCAGGAAACAAATATTTACTACGCTGCTTATATAATCTGCATATCAAGTTCTTACAAAAAACTACTAATTTTGAAGTAATGAAAGACAATTTAGTTTTGGTATTATTTATCAACTGTGTTGGACTAGTCTTCAAAGAAACAAAGGCAAATGAGATTAAATGGGATTAAAGATACACTATTTTACTATGAAAATACTTGTGAGAGAAAACAGGAAGAAGTCAAAAGAGACTGAAGAGCCATCTACCATGATGCAAGCCTAACCTGCAGGAAGGAAAGGAGGAAAGGCTAGGTAGCAGAGTTCTTCACTACTGGCAGTTTAAGGCTGCTGGGAGCCCCAAGTCTCCCTAAACCAGACCTGCTTTCCCAACTGCCTATACTCAGTCACTGGCTAGAAGCAGCCCTTGGGAAGGATGGCTTGACCAAACAGGGTTTTAACAGCTGGCACTCCCTGCAGTTGCAAGTTACATTTTGCAATCATTACATTCACCCACTTCAACAACAACAAAAACAAGGAACAGAGCACTTAGCATTTAGGCCTCCCAAAAAACAAGGCCCTGGGTTAATCCCTAGCACCACAGGGGGAAAAAAAAAAGAACAGAGCACATTTACCCACTTCAAGAAAATTCCTGCTATTTTCCTCTTCAGTATAAAACAATCACAGGATCTCCCATAAAGAATAGAAAGAAGTAAATACTCAACTTTACAGAGTGGGAAGAATACTTCTTTTAAGTTCTTTAAAAAATGTTTTGCACAGTATAAAATGTCTATTTTAAAATCTTTAACATATTTTTAAAAATTGGTTTAATTTTTGTCTTTGTAGTCATAGATGGAGAGTATGCCTTTATTTTATTTATCTATTTTTATGCAGTGCTGAGGATTGAACCCAGTGCCTCACACATGTGAGGCAAGCGCGTTGCCACTGAGCTATAGCCCCAGCCCAATATTTAAAACTTTTAACCATTTCATATCTAGCAGTTCATACCTTTTTAGTTTAAAGGGCACAGAAACTGAATGGCAGCCTTGACTTAAATTTTCATTTTTATACTGCAAATAACTCTATTCAGCCATCTGAATCAGTTTCTTATTTATTTATTTAGTGGTTCTGGGGATTGAACCCAGGGCCTCATGCACACCAGCTAAGAGCTCCAGTACTGAGTCACATCCACAGCCCCTGGTTTCTCCTTTATTAAATGAGTATTTTGTGGCTATGAACTTTTGGGGGGAACATTATTATATTTATTAACAAGAAAGGTAAATAGTTCAGTGACTTTTTTTATATATAAATAAGTCAAAGAATAATTTTTTAATGAACTCTTCTGTTTGCCAAAGTTAATCTGGCCTTCGTTTTAGCTTGAGAAACTTGGTATGAAAATGCAGTAATATACTACATCTGAAGGGCCAGGGGTACAACTCAGTGGTAGAATCTTGCGTAGCATGTACAAGGACCCCATTTTGATCCCTGGCACCAGAAAAAAGTAAAAGAAAAAAAAGAGAGAGAGAGAGAGAGAGAGAGACTGTGGAGTTAGAATTATTGAATGCCCACTATGCCACAAATTCTACTTAAAAGTTAGGTATCCAATAATATGAGTAAGACATAATCCTATATAAACTGGAAATCACTGACCTACTCTAGGCTAGAAATGAGCATCACAACCAACCTAAGAATGAGTCCTATGAGAGTTAGTGGGTTTGAAATGACTGGATTTAACCTACCAACTATCCTCTGTACTAAATATTAAAGTGAGAGGCCATTTCATCTGAGGCCTGTTCTGTTTTCTTACATAAAATTTTCTTTTGCAGGATAAATGTATGCTTATAAAGGTACAGAAGAGTACAAAAAATTACTGCAGAAGGCAATTCTACATCTAATGCATAGATATACTTTATATACAATTTGCAGATAATGCAAATATATATTATCTTCCATTTGGAAATAGCAAACTTTGCCTTCTAAGTTCATACTTAAACATTTGCTTGTTAAAACATTCTGTTGGGAAGAATCATTTTCCTTTAGTCCTATTCACTTGTACCTTTACTGAACAATGACTGTTCTAGGTGCTGGGAATTCAGGAATGAAGCTTCTTCTCAAGTTGGGGAGTCAAATAATAAAACAAGTAATCAAGAACAGGTAGTGTCATGTAGAAAGAAGGAAATAAGGAAGCATAATCCAATTACATGAAGTACTGCAGAGATGATTCAGGATAAGGTGGTTTAAGAAGGCCTACATGAAATGAAAAGGAGGAGCATTTTGAGCAGAGGAAATTAAAAACAGCAGTGTGGGTGCAGGGAGGTATGTGGGAGGTACAGAATCATGTAAAGCCTTGAAGCCCATGGTAACAACAATTTTATGCTAACTGTAAAGAGATTTTAGGGCAGGGGTCAGCATGAACTGCTTCACAACCTAATCATTCTGGCTGTGGGATGCAGAAAAAGTGGAAAGTGACAAAAGCAGAAGTAAAGATGCCAATTGGAAGGCTTTAAGAAAAGCAGTAGGGACTATCTTCTTTAAAATGAAAAATATTCTTTTGGAAAGATATGAGCCCCAAATTTAAGAATTTATATGATCCTCAGCTGAGACTTTTTTTAAGGCTAAGTGGCAGATAAATGGAGGCTTCCTATATGATTTTCTTCACTTTCAAATTTATGTAAGTTTCATAATAAAAAGTCAGGCACAGTGGCACAAAGGCTCAGGAGGCTAAGGCAGGAAGATCGCAAGTTCAAAGCCAGCCTCAGCAACTTAGTGAGGACCCAAGCATTCATAATAAGAAGTCAACGGTGACACAGTGGCTCAGGAGGCTGAGGCAGGAGGATGGCGAGTTGAAAACCAGCCTCAGCAACTTAGGCCCTAAACAACTCAGTAAGACCCTGTGTCTAAATTTTAAAAATATATAAAAAGGTTGTGGTTCAGTGGTTAAGCACCATGGGTTCAATCACTGGTACCAAAAATAAAAAAAAAAGAAACGTTTCATGATAAGAAGTTAAAAATTCTTTGAGGTAGGCTTAAGTCAATGACACAGAAAAATGCAAGAGTTCAAAGAAAACGGTTACAGGTCATGGTGGGAACTTTCCAGTTCTATCCAATTTTGCTTATTTCTGAGACAAATCAATAATCAAATAAGTATAAAAGCATCTAAAATATAAATTCTTTTTGAAATTATCATGTCACTTTTTTTTCCATTAGGAAGAATAATCAAGAATGGACTACATAAAATTAGTAAAGAAAAATGTGTTAATGCTTTTGAAAGGATAAGAATTGTGATTAAGTGTCATAAAAATGAAGGTTTTTCAGCTATTTTCCCTGTTTCTACATCACAGAGATTCTCAAAACACCATTACAAGTCAGCTCTCCTTTGCAGGGCACCACCTTTGCATCCTCAATCCCCTCATCCTACAGTCCTAAAATACCATATCAAAGGTAACACGATGCAATCAAGCATCTCTCTGTCTCATGTACATGCAATCAAGCATCTCTCTGTCTCATGTACTATATTTTCAAGTGCTTTTGATGGTATATTTAATAATACAGGAAAGACTTCAGAATATTTAAGGTTCCATATATAGTGGTTACACAGTCACTTCTTGCCCATTTATATGTGACCTTGGGCAAGTTACTTAACTTTGATATGCAGGGACCCTAACAGTTCCTATCGCAGGGTTGCTATGAATCTGTGTAGAACGTCTGTACATGAAAAATGAGTACATGTCAAGTATTCAGAATAGGCCCAGAATTACAGAGAGCAC
Source organism: Ictidomys tridecemlineatus (assembly GCF_052094955.1). NCBI lineage: Eukaryota > Metazoa > Chordata > Mammalia > Rodentia > Sciuridae > Ictidomys > Ictidomys tridecemlineatus. Next base: position 72,699,721 of record NC_135486.1, on the reverse strand, counting down.
TAAAGAAAAGTCATAAATAACTTTTATGTTTAAACAGTTCTTCATAATTTGTGAATCAAATTCTTCTCTTACCCAAAGATCCTATTCCATACACTCGAGCTGGTTTCAATTCCCTCTCAGCTCGGGCATATTTCGCTGCTGCTACCATTTTCATAGACTTGGTAATTTTCTGGATGTTTTTGATTGACTTTAGTCGCCTGGTAACTGAAAATTTAAAGGAGTTACAGTATAATTTCATTTGTGAATTCACTGAAATTTTTTCTAAAAAAGTGCAAGGTAGAATAATTAGCACTTAGATCATCAATAATCGCCATGATATTAAACTAGTCTTCAGTTAAAATTAGTACTAATAAAGGGCATGACTAGCTGTTATTTGGACAGAATATGCAAATAGCAACCTAAGAGAAAATAGTACATTATATATTTAAAATATTAAATGACACTAAAAATAGCCTTAACCCCATATTTTATAACATTATGTATATATGTATATGCAAATATTATAAATTTTTCTAGTTATATCATTATTACTCTAAAGACATGGAATAAAAATTTTTCATGCCACCTTATACTTTTCTAAAACACGTCCAACATCTCACATACATAATATAGATTCATTTTGCCAATTATGGGCTCAAGTGGTATATTTTGAAAGTATTTTTATTTGTCAAAATTTAGTTTTCCGTAATTCACATATTGAGACATACAACATACTTACTATCTTTCAGAGTTGCCATATTTCGAATTTGGATCCTGAGAACAAAAGTTTTAAAAACAGTTTAGTTTTCTGAAATATAGCTCCACTATCTAAAAAAAATATTCAGAGTTAATGTTTAAATATCCATGAGAAACAACCTGTCAAATACAGTAGTCTGAATGTACATGAAAAGACACAGACTTAAATTCCCAATAGTAATAACCAAGGCCTGTACCAAAACCTTGTTTTATTTGGCCTAACTATAACATAAACTGTTTGCTTTAGTCTCAATGGTAATCAAAAATTCTCCATTCCCATCTCCATCTTTGCTTATATTACTTCCAGGATAGAAAAGTCTTTTTCCCTCATTAGGCTAATTACTTAAAATCAAGGCCAGACACACCTAAAAAGCAACGCTTGACTTAACTAGGGCAAAGCAATGTTTTAAAGTAATTCTGAGCATCAAATCCAGTGCAGTGGTATACACCTGAATCCCAGTGAGCTGGGAGGGTAAGGCAGGAGGATTACAAGTTCAAAGCCAGTCTCAGCAACTTAGTGAGACCTTACTAAAAATAAATTAAAAAGGGCTGGGGATGTGGCTCAGTGGTAACGTGCCCATGGGTTCAACCGCCAGTATGCAATAACAACTATAATATTAATATAAAAATATATAATAGTTATCAATCACAGAGCCTAACAAGATCACATGGATGTAAGTACATTTATTTAAAAAATTATTTTTACCTTTTTAAATTCAATGAAATAACCTTCTATGTTCCAGTAAATAAGATATGGTTTCTTTTTTTTTTTTTTAAAAGAGAGAGTGAGAGAGGGAGAGAGGGAGGGACAGGGAGGGAGGGAGAGAGGGAGAGGGAGGGAGGGAGAGAGGGAGGGAGGGAGAGAGAGAGAGAGAGAATTTTAATATTTATTTTTTAGTTATCGGTGGACACAACATCTTTGTTTGTATGTGGTGCTGAGAATCGAACCCGGGCTGCTCGCATGCCAGGCGAGCGCGCTACCGCTTGAGCCACATCCCCAGCCCAAGATATGGTTTCTGACCACCAGAAACGTATTATCAACTCAAGTTTTACATCCAATTTAATCAAATATTCACTATCTTGAATATTAAAATGCCAATGCACAAAGATAAAAATGATTAGACTTGATTGAAAGTTAGTGAAAGATGAATAAGAGGATCCTTACCCCAGCAGAAAGACAACATGTTACAAATTATTATCTTTAAGCCTTTGAATTCACACAAAGTAGTCATGTTGGCCAAGAAAGCTACATGGGAGAACTGAAGAATTAGTAAATTATGCATGAAGCCAGGCCAAATGTGGACATTCTCAGAACTGGATGCAGTTTTGAAAGACGATATCATGGGCTAGGTATGCAACAGGGGAAGCAGGAGACACGAGTTGTATTTAAATGTTATTTTAAATATTTAATATTTTTAAATATTAGAAAGTAAAGCAGTATAAATACTATTTTGGAGATAGTACAGAAAAGATGAATCAGTTGAGTTTTCACATAGCAGTGACAAGCATGAAATGAGGCAGAAATATGGATGAATATTCATACTATGGAGACATGGGCTGCTGCAGCTTCCAGACAAGAGACAGCAAGGATCTGGATTAAGGAATGGGCAAAGCAATGAGACTGGACTTAAGAACAAATTCTTAGTGACAAGGAAAACAGTAAGACTAACAAAAGTTTATAATTTGAAGACCTGAGTGCATGATGCTGTCATAATCAATATAGAAAAATTGAGTTGGGATTAACACTCTGGAGACAGTGAGTTTTGAAAAAGAAGCAGTTAAAAAGACTAGGGGACAAGGTGGAACTGTCTCAATGTTTTGAGAGTTGAGATATAGATTTAAAAACTATAACTAGTTGATGCTAAAAGTAAAAACTGCCAGGATCAGTGAGTGGCGCATGCCTATAATCTAAGCAGCTTGGGAGGCTGAGGCAGGAGGATTTAGAGTTCAAAGTCAGCCTCAGCAAAAGCAAGGCACTAAGCAACTCAGTGAGACCCTGTTTCTATGAAAAAGGGGCTGGGGATGTGGCTAAGTGGCTGAGTGCCCCTGGGTTCAATCCCCAGTACCAAAAATACAAAATAAAATAAAATAAAAATTTTAGCAAGTTACTTTGTGGACATCAATGCACTAATTTTAAATTTAATATGGAAAGGCAAAAATCTAGACCAAACAACATCTTTGACAATGGAGCAAAACCAATCCAACAGAAAAATAATACTATTTACAACATAGAATGCTGGAACAATTAGACAAAGTCAATCACAGGTCTTTTGTAAAATGCAAAAGTATAAAATTTCCAGAAGATACCACGGAGAAAATCTAGGTACCTGGGTTTCACAATGAGATTTTAGATTCAACAAACGCATGCTCCATGATTAAAAAAAAAAAAAAAAAGTACATTTAACTATCAAAATCTAAAATTTTGAATCTGTGAAAAACACTATTAAGAGAACGAAGACAAGCCACAAACTGGGAGAAAATATTTACAAAACATATTTCTGATAAAGGACCTGGACCCCAAATATAAAACTCTTAAAAACACAAAAATAACAAACCAACCGAATAAAAAAACGGGCAAAAGATTTCCACACCCCACCAAAGATTTAGATGGCAAATAAGCACATATACTTATTAGGGAATTGCAAATCAAAATAAGATACCCACTGTATACTTAGAAGAATCCATTAAAAAAATAGCAAGGGCAGGGTTTGTGGCTCAGTGGTAGAGCGCTTGCCTCACATATATGAGGCACTGGGTTCAATCTTCAGCACCACATGAAATTAAATAAAATAAAGGTATTGTGTTCTTATATAACTAAAAAAATTTTTAAAAATGATAACAAGTTTGTGGAGCAAGAGGAACTCACATTGACGGCCAGTGGGAGTGCAAAATGCTATAGTCGCTTTGGGAGAAGTGGTTTTGCAGTTTCTCATAAAGCTATAATATCTAATTACACAATCATGCTCATAGGTATTTACCCAACTGACCTGAAAACATGTTCACACAAAACCCACACACAAATGTTTACAGCATTTATTCATAATTGTCAAAACCTGAAGGACATCAATATGTGACTGAATTGATAACCGAACTCTGGTACATCTGCATAGTGTAGTATTAGTCAGTAATAAGAATAAATGAGCTACCAAGCCATAGAGACAGGGAGAGACCTTAAGTGCATATTTACTATATGAAAGAAGACAGTTACAAAAAGCTGTATATTGTGCTAGAAATGACCATAGCAACAGTAAAGAGATCAGTGGTTACCAGGGTTTTGAGGACAGGGGAGGAGGAATTTTTAGGGCAGTGAAACTGTTCTGCATGATAGTGTAATAGCAAATATATGTCATTGTGCACTTGTCAAAACTCATTGGTCTGTATAAGAGAAAGAATGAACCTTAATGAAACTGTAGGCTCAGTTAATAATAGTATCAATAACGGTTCGTTAATTGTAGCACTTATAACACTATAAGATATTAGCAGTATGGGAAACTCTTCAGAGTGGTAGATGGGTACATAAAATCTCCATACTAAATGTTCAACTTTCCTACATATCTAAAACTCTACTAAAAAAAATGATGTTTTATCAATAGTTATTTTTAAATGCAGGTATGAAATGATATGCGTTCTATGGTCTCATTCTTGTGATTGTGTTTATGTGCATAAAAATAAATATGGAAGGTCAAAACCAAACAATTTGTTTTAAAAGTCTTGACTTATCCACCATAATACTAGTATTACTCATTCATAAAGAAAAGAGGAAGCAGACTATATGTAAAATAGGAGGTTTTACACATTTAGTATGAGAATGGATATACTAAAAGATTAAAAACTGAAAAATACTGACAAAGTCTGACAGAGTACAGACTAGGGACATAACAATTATTCTATTAACAATGTTGCTCATAATGGCATCTGAAAAGTAATACCATTTTTGGCTGGCTTTCTTTTTTCAGTATAACGACTTTTTCACTCCAAACACTCTTAAATTTATGGGCTGTCGCAAATGACATTTGGATATTATGGTTTTAGGCAGACATTTCAATTTAACTGACACAAGTTTCTCATTAGAGAATACTGTATGGAACAAATTTGAACTCCATGCCACATTTGGATGAATACACTATTTTCATTTTCCTAAGTATTCCAAGTGAAAGGAATAAAGAGGAAACATTTCTGTAATTCGTTATACTGTGCACATGCTATGATTTCATGTGTCTTGAAACAATCTCATATTTAGCCTTCATTTAGCTCTAAAGATGACTTTTATGTTTTTTGTTATTTTGTTTTTTACCATCAAAATAGCCATGAACTATTTTGAGGGATGTCTTGATTTTGCACTGAGAGGACAAGTTCTGAGTTACTGCATCATGTCCTGAGAAAGCCTCAGGAGATTATTTGTGAAACTTGAAATATATCAAATACACTGGATGGAGAATCATATCAGTCAGGATCACCAGTGGCTACTATAATCATATAGCATTGTTAGATAACCTGAACACAACAGAGGAGGGAATCATGACTGGCTCATTGTTCAATGAAATTGCAATTTGAGACTTTAAAAAAAAAAAACATATAATGATTTATGTTACAAAAATTAAGAGCAGCATTAACTAATTCTCCAGGGAAAATATGAAGTGTGTCTAATTCTAAAACAGAATGCCAGTGTAAAAGTCCATCACCAACTCTACACCAAGAAGTAGTACCTCACACTTCAACCCTCACCCAGAATCTTATCCTCTTGGCAGATAGGATAACCTCCTTACACCTTTGGGGACAAGGGTATTGGATGATGAACCCAGAGGTGCTTTATCACTGAGCTAGATCCCTAGCCCTTTTTTTTTTTCATTTTTGAGACAGGGTTTCATTAAATTACTTAAAGCCTTGCTAAGTTGCTGGTGCTGGTCTCGTACTTATGATCCTCCTGCCTCAGCCTCCTTGAATCATTGGAACTAAAGTCATGTGCCACCATAACCAGTTTGAAGCACTGATGTTTGATGAAGAGTCATAATCTACCTGTTAAACCAACATTCCCAAAGGTCAGGACTATGACCTTTATATGCTGATTGAAGTTCTAATTTAGGTTCCTCAAAGTAGTTGCCTCTGAGAGCCCTTATTTAAAGCAAACCTTTATTAAAATATTTTCAAATTATCTTGTAGTTGTTTTAATAAAAGTTATTTTTAAAATTTTGTCTAAACATATTGTTTCTGGGCTGGGGATGTAGCCCAGTTGGTAGAGTGCTTGTTGCTTGCATGTACAAAGCCCTGAGTTAAATCCCCAGAACCACAAAGACAAACAAACAGGGGCTAGGGTTGTGGCTCAGTAGTACAGCACTTGCCTAGCATGGGTTCAAGTCTCAGCACCACATATAAGAAAATAAATAAAGATCGATCAATAACTAAAAAAATATTAAAAAACAAACGAAAAAAACATATTGTTTTACCTTCACAGCCCTTTATATTTTTTTGATACAGAATCCTGCCTCAGCCTCCAGAGTCACTAGATTACAGGTGTAGTCCACTGCATTGAGCTCTCTCTACTTTTTGTGTTTTGTGTATGTGGTGCTGGAGATTGAACCCAGGGCCTGGTGCCTGCAAGGCAAGCATTCTATCAACTGAGCTACATCTCCAGCCCCTCTCCACTTTTTAAAGAATGTGAACACTGCTTAAGTTTCTAAAAATACTGACAAGATTACATTAATGAACAGCAAGATAGGAAGAAAAACAGTTGATGTTTGCCCAGCACTACAGCACACCAAAAACAGTCACGCCAGGAACCTCAATGGGTGATACTCCTTTTGTTTGCCACTACATTTTAGCACTTTCCACGGTGCCAACTGATGTAGGGTAGGCACTCCACAAATATTTGCTTAGCAGTTAATAAATGGAAAAATCTATACAACTGAGAATTTAATTACTGTGACTTAATTCCCTTGAATGTTCTTTTTCAGAACAGAAGAAAAATCTGACTTCTGAGGCTAATCCACCAAAAATTTTATGTAGATAATTCATACTATACTGAACTTACTCATTATCCTGAAACTCTTGTATATTGCTATAAACTCTCGGCTTAATGAAAAGACCAATCTCTCTCAATCAATGCTTAATAGACTCTTCTCATAAATTAGGATTCAAAAATCTAGTTAAGTGCTGTAGCTCCTTAGAGATTCACCATACTATAAAACAAGGGAATTGCTAGGACACAGCCTGTAGCTAATAATCCCCTCAGCACTTTGTATAAAATTGCCTAGCTTCAAAACATTTCATACCATTATACAATGCCAACCATATAACAATTTTTATCATCTATTACTAGGCCTTCTGATATGTATTTTTCACCCTAGAGAATTTTAAAAATTGTCTAAACATACAGCACCTTTTATGGAGATTCCTTGGAAAACTTGGAATGGAACCATTTGACCCAGCTATCCCACTCCTCTGTTTATACCCAAAGGACTTAAAAACAGCATACTACAGCAATGCAACCACATCAATATTTATAGCCACAATTCAAAATAGCTAAATTGTGGAAAAAATCTAGATGCCCTTCAGTAGATGAACAGATAAAGAAATTGGTATACATCCACAATGGAATATTACTCAGCATTAAAAGAGAATAAAATCATGGCATTTGCAGGTAAATGGATGGAGTTGGAGAGTATCATGCTAAGTAAGCCAATCTCAAAAGAACCAAAGGCCCAATGTTTTCTCTGATAAGTGGATGCTGATCCATAATGGGGGTGTGGCAAGGGGAGCATGGGATAAATGGAGGAACTTTGCATTGGGCAAAGCGGAGAGAGGGGATGGTAGGGAGAATGGAGGTAGGAAAGATGGTGGAATGAGATGAACATCATTATCCTAGGTACATGTATGAAGACAAGAATGATGTGACTCTACTTTGTGTACAACCAGAGAAATGTAAAATTGTGCTCCATATATGTACTATGAAATTGAAATGCATTCTGTCATGTATAACAAATTAGAATTTAAAAAATGAATAAAGATATTTGTAATTACACACACACACACAATCGCCTCCTCTCAGGACCTTTGGACAATTTCATGACCTTGCAGGTTAATGCTTCGACATAATCTTCTGAAGGCGGTGCTATATATCTTTCCCTACTTCGTCAATAGTCAGATCTTTAAAGTGTCTTATGCACCAAGACGCCCATCTGCCATGATAGCACTAATTTTTTTTCACCTTCGTTTCTTCAGTACCTAGCAAAGCGCCCGCTACACTGTGGGCGCTTACTGAGACGATAGCTCTCAAAGGGTCACTCTGTCCAGCACTGGAGTCTTTGAACACGCGTCAAGGACATAAAGCACACCGCAACCTTGCCGAGGCTTTTCCTAGGGTCCTCCCTTCACCTAACGGACCCTGCCAAGAGCTTCCCGAGACTCTGCGCCTCGTTTGTAACAGAAGCTGGATATTTATGAGCTGAATAAATTCCAGGTCGCCCCGTCATTAATTCGGACTAAGGTCTCAGTCCCGAGGTCCCAGATGACCCTTCCAGCCTCAGGGGACGTGGCGTGACCTTGCTCCCTTTGACCCACCTCCAGCCTTCGCGCGCGCCAACCCCGCTTCGGAGCAGCTTCCTGCTGCCCGAGCTGCGAGACTTCTGCAGAACCCAGGGCCTAACTGGGCCCAGCGGCCCCAGGCCGGTCCTACGCACCCCACCCGCGCCCCACCTCCATCCCATTTGACCGAGCTCTTCCCTCCCTCCAATATTCGCAGTCCTCCCGCAATCTACCATACCATTGCGACTGCAAGGCGCGGCCAGACAGCCCAGCGACGCTCGCCCGAGAGAACATGGTGGTGGTACCGGCCTTGCTTGAAGGTCGGGCAGACAGGCCTTACTGCGCACGCGCGGAAGCTTCCCCACGCGCCCTGCCCACCCCGTTTGGTCCTTCAGTCTCGCTTCCTCGCGCCAGAAAGAGGAGTCTCGCGAGCGTTGGGGGCCGGTCCTCCCAGGCCCCACCTATTTCCGACTGTCAGCTTTGCCCCGCCTACTCCATCCAGCCCAGTTCCGCTTCCGGTTGGACGGATTCTGTGCTCCAAAAAGTGGTTGCTGCGGTGGTCACGATGGGGAAGTCAGATTTTCTTACCCCCAAAGCCATCGCCAACCGGATCAAATCCAAAGGACTTCAGAAGCTGCGTTGGTATTGCCAAATGTGCCAGAAGCAGTGCCGGGACGAGGTAAGTGGGCCTGGGATGGCTCCATATTCCCCAGAGGGCCCCGCTGAATATCCAGGTTCAAGTTCAGACGCCGATGAGAGCACAGAATCGGGTTCCCGGCTGCGAGGCTTTGGGGTCTGCACTGGGCTAGTCAACTCAGCCCAGGAGAGCTGCTCTTCCCTGCAGTCTCCAGACCTAGCGGGGCACCAGTGGTCTTTGACACCTCATTCCTTCCCATTCTGCACCCTCCCTCTCCCCCAAAAGAAATTAAATCCACTGATTTTGCGGTTCTCGAAGGGGCGTGGATAATGAATGCAGTGCAGGACGTCCGGGCGATAACAGTAATAATAACCATCTCTGACTTGGCTCTCAAACAGGACAATTAGGATTTACACTTCTTTGTGATTCAAAGAAAACAAGGGAAACAAAGCTCTTTCGCACAATTCATCTAACAAGCATTTATTAAACACCTAAATGAACTAGGACCAGATATCAAAATTATGAAGTCAGACAGCACCACTTAATAGCATATTCTCTTGGACAAGCCACTTATCATTCTCTATACCTGTTTATTCCTCCGTAAAGTGGGAATAATAACTGTTCCTACTTGTAAGATTGTTGTTGAGTTTAAATAAGTGAATTGTAGGTAAAGTGGCTAAAGAGAATCACAAAGATCTTGAAAAGTCTTGTATATTGTGCTACAGAGCTTATACTTTCCCCCATATTGAGGTGGATGGTGGGGGTCCACTGAAGAATTGAGAGCAGCTAATGGTGTGACATTTTTCTTTGGAGATCAGATTAGAAGGGAATGAAAGAACACTGAGGCAACAGGAATAATCTGATCCAGGGCTTCTGAGAGGGATAAGATATTTTAAGTAGGCCTCATAGAATGACATTGATAGTTATTTCATTTCCATTTCCTTCTTTCTATGTAAGTGAAGGTGAAATTCTCACACAGAAAACTAGGGACTAGTACAACGAATATCCTTATATCCATACCCAGTGTCTTAGTCTCCTTGGGCTTTTATAATAGAATGCAATAGACTGAGTGCTTCAAACAATAGAAATATGTTTCTCACAGTTCTGGAGGCTGGGAAGTTCAAGATCAGGAGGCTGGAATGGTTGCAGTTCTAGTAAAAGCTGTGTTCCTGTTTGTAAACAGCAGTCTTCCCTGTGTATCTTTGGGCAGACCTGGCCAGCTCTAGGCTCTTATAAAGGAACTAATACCATCATGGGGCTTTACCCTCACTATCTAATCTAAATTTAAGGCCCCACTTCCTCATGCCATCCTATTGGGGATTAGAGTTTCAATATATAAATTCTGGGGGACAACAAGTATACATTCTGTAACACACAGATGTAACAAAAGTGTTTTGCCACGTTTTCTTTTTTTGGAAATATTTTAAATTATAAACATCAGGGTATTTTACCTCTAATACTTAAATATGTATCTCAAAATTTCAGGATTATTTTCTGTATAACCACAATATATGTCAATAAGTCACTAATGTGACAAAATTATTAAGAATCCCCATATATCATCTAATAACACATTTCATATTTTTTCAGTTTTCCTGTGTTTTTTAAAGCAATTTTTTCAAACTAAGGCCAAAAGTCATGAATAGGATTTGATTATTGGGACTTTTTGTTCTTTTTAATAGACCTTGATTTTTAGAGCAGTCTTAGTTTCACAGGAAAAAGCAACTGGACAGTACAGAGATTGCCCAGTACCTCTCCCTCCCACATGCACAGCTGACCCCAACATCCTGCAGCAGAGTGGTGCACTTGTTATGATAGATGAACCTGCTTCAACATATTAATACCCAAAGTCCAGTTTACATTGTGGTTCATTCTTGATGTTGAATATTTTATGCTTGTTTTTTTTTTTAACCTCCAACAGTCACACCATTCTATGATTTTGACAAGTGCATAATGACACATACCCACCAATAAACTATCTTACAAATTAGTTTCTAAAAATTGTACTGTGGGTTATCAGAATTTTTAATATATTTATTTTAGTTATCCATGGGCACAATATCTTTATTTTGTTTATTATTTTTATGTGGCACTGAGGATTGAGTCCAGTGCCTCACAGATGTGAGGCAAGGACTTTCCCCCTGAGCCTCAACCCCAGCCTGCTTATTAGGATTTTTAATTCTCCAAATTTAATTTTAAAACTTTAGATTGGTGATAAGACTATTTTTTATGATTACCACTAAAAAGCAGATTTTTAGAGCTCAATGCAGTATGTCTATTTAGAGTCTATTTCGATGACCTAAATCAGAAGTTCACTACTGCTTTTGCATCTTTTGTAGAATGGCTTCAAGTGTCATTGTATGTCTGAATCTCATCAGAGACAGCTATTACTTGCTTCCGAAAATCCTCAGCAGTTTATGGATTATTTTTCAGAGTAAGTAATTCAAAGACATCCTTACCTCATAAGCTTATTCAGTTGAATACTTAATAGGTGCTTAGTATTTTATATATTGGAAGTCTGTTATTCCTTATATGTTAACATGATAGCTGTATTCTCTCTCTGCTCAGCTTTTAATTTTCTTTTTCGAAAATTTACCACAGTTTTCTCACAATTATTAGACTTTCCTTCCTTCCATTTTAAACATGAAACTACTTTCATTCTAACACATTTCTGACTAGAATGGTGCTATGCTCCCAGCTTCCTGACCTCAAGATCTTGTCTACTTAGGAGCTGTGGAGGGCGGTGCCTCTGAATGACTCTCAAGGTTTTCTAGCTTCAGTTTCCTTATCTGTTAAGATGACACTAACAATAGCACCCTCTTCCAAGGATTGTTTTCCCTTCACAAGGCTTATAGGAAAATAAGTGAGTTCATATTTCACATGCTTTCAAGAGTACTTGGTACTCAGTTAGGATTTGCTGTTAATTATTATTATTCTATTAATACTTAGTCTTGCTTGTTTCCATATTTTTGTTTCCAAACTTCCTTTTGACCTGAAGACCCCTTTACATGTTTAAAAATGATTGAAGGCCACATAGAGCTTTTGTTTATGTGGGTTTTATGTATCAACAGTTAGAAATTAAAACTGTGAAGACTGGGGCTGTATTCAGTGGTAGAGCATTTGCCAAGCTTGTGTGAGGGCCGAGGTTCAAGTCCATGCACTGCAAAAAAGGGGGGAAAAAAAGGAGGAGGAGGAAAGAAAGAAAACTTAAAACTGAGAAATTTTAAAATACTATTTTTAGTTCATTTAAAAATAGCAACATACTTATTAAATATTAAATAACATTTTAAAATGAAAAAGTATATTTTCCAAATAAAAAGCATGAATGCTTTGTTTTTGCCAACAATGTTGACTTAATAGAAGGCAGTTGGTTTCTCACATCTCCTTCTGCATTTAGTCTGTCATGAATGTTTTGTTTGAAGCACATGAATATCCAGTATTTACATAAATGTATAATTAGAAGGGGAGAAATAGTTTAGTAATATTTTTAGATAATTTTAGATAGTCTTCTTAGATACTACATCAATTAAAATATGTGACAGTTTCTTAAAGCTTAGTCATAATGTAGACTCTGAAATTAGATTAGTGAAGTTTTTGTACTGTTAAATTAAAATTAATTGATTTATCTTTTGTGTGGATCTTATGTCTGTGCATGATTTTGTAACATATGTTAGACATTTGAAAAGTATCAGTTTACTACATTACACAGATCTTCCAAATCATGGCATATTATATCCTGTAATGTCATCAAATCATATTAACCCATTTGTCCCATTGTCCCAGATGCTGAATACCTATCAAAACTTAAATTGATCAACAAATATAGTACTTGTAATAACTTTAAAGTCGATAAATATACCACTTGTGATAACTTTCAAATAATTATTATTTTTATTTTTCAAATAATTTATTATGTTTTGTTCATAGATGAATGATTAGAACATTTGAGAAAAAAACATACACATACACATGCATATATATACACACATATGTTCTTGATTCTGATTTCCAACTTATTTTAATACACCTGTGTCAATTGTGTTGAAATATTTGCAGAATTGGAAACTTGGGACTTCTTGGGTTAATATCAACATTGATGTCACCAGAACATCCCTAAGTGTCAGGAAGCATGTCAAGCCCACAGGAGCAAGTACTAATTCACCAAAATTCTACTTGTTGCTTAAAAGGTCAAATTTCATTATTGGCCACAAATACTGTCAGTTTTTTTCCTCCACATGACAGGTTCACTTTGTTTATATTTAAGAAAATGTATTCCAAAGTTCCAATTTGGAATAGTGATACTTTACATGTCAGGGTTCTTTCAAGAAAAAATAATGTCCTGTGAAAAAGTGTTTCACTTCATAGCTCTAAAACCATATGAGAGAGTTGAGATTTAATACATCTAATAAATTTTACTGTTTCCTCCAAGACATAGTAGATGAAACTCGCCCTGGTTTTAACTGTGAGCTCATGATGTGAAGAATACACTGGCTGCTAGTGTGGTTTGACATCACTGCCCCCTGCCTGGCTTGAGTGCTAAGTTGCTAGCAAGTTTTTCCTCCATTGCTTGTATGCCATCAGTGCAAATAACAGTCACAAAGGCAAAATTGCTGTTCTATGAGTTACCTTCCTCCATTGCTTGTATGCCATCAGTGCAAATAACAGTCACAAAGGCAAAATTGCTGTTCTGTGAGTTACCTAAAACTATCTTGAACATGGCCAGGACACGTGCTACACTTTGGGAAACGCCCTCCTAGCAAGAGCGGTCTACATTCGCTGTTCTGCTGTCTGCTGTGGCTCACTTGTGCCTCTTGAGTCTTCTGAAGAGTTGCTTGTGCCTTTTCTCATCTTTATCTTCCTCGATCTTTCTTCAGTACTTATAATTCTTCATCAAAACCTTTGTTCTGGGGCTGGGGATGTGGCTCAAGTGGTAGCACGCTTGCCTGGTGTGCCCAAGGCACTGAGTTCGATCCTCAGCACCACATAAAAATAAATAAAGATATTGTGTCCACCAAAAGCCTTTAGTACTTTTTTCCTTCAGTATCTACTCTTTTCCTCCCAGCTCTGCAAATGCAGGAAAGTTCTCCAAGGTGCCTTTTGACTTTCACACTCAATTCAGTCAATAGTCTCCATGAATCACCTTATTCTTTTTAACTGTTATTTTTATATTTAGATGCCTCCCAAATCTTGAAGTTCATTCCTAACATCTGTCTCAATTTACAGATTTTTTTCCCCCTTGATAACTCTAATTTTTATTTCTGAAGGCTGTCTCAGTCAGAGTCAGGTTTTTGTTTTTGTTTTTTTGTGGTGCTGGAGATTGAACCCAAGGCCTTGTACATGCAAGGCAAGCACTCTACCAAAGGAGCTAATCCCCAGTCCCAGAGGCAGCATTTTAAAAATTGAACTCACTATCCTGTGTATCAAACCTGCCTTCTGATCTGTTTTGACTAGTTGCTATTTGCTTAGAGTTCCAAACTGCAAACCTCAAGTTCTGTTGGAATCCCTACTTGTCAATTCTTCTACATAATATCCTTGAATTTTAGTAGTATTTCTCAGCATCTCTCACCTGAATATTTTCAGTTTCTTGCTCACTAATCTCCCAACCTTTAGCTCTTGTGTGTGTATGTGTGTGTAGGGCAGGTTGGTACTAGGGATTGAATGCCACTGGGCTATACCCACAGATCTTTTCAAATTTTATTTTGAAAGTAGGTCTCACTAAATTGCCCAGGCTGAGCTCAAACTTAACAATCCTCTTGCTTCAGCCTCTCAAGTAGCTGGAATTATAGACATGCACTACCTCACCCAGCTAACTAACCTTCAACTATGGCCTCTCCTGTACATGTTTTATACCAGTGGTTCTCAGACCACTGTGTGTATCAGAGTCAGCTGGTGGGCTTAACAGAATGGCATACCCAACTTCTGATTAAGTAGATCTGGAATGGGCTAGAGATTTTGCATTTTTATCTAGTTCTCAGGTGATGGTAATGGTAATGCTGATGGTTTGGGGAGCCCCATTTGAGAATTTTTGTTCTCTACTATTCACCACAATTATCTTTGTAGATTTTAACAATTTGCTTCCCAAACTAAATTATTTAGTACTTTTCTAATGCCTGCATAAAACTTGATCTATTTAGCATGACATTCAAGGTACTTAAAAAAATGAGTCCTAACAACTAATTTTCTTAAAATTAATTTTAACCTTATTATTATTATTATTATTATTCACCTCCCCTTATTCTATTCTACCTCCAGTATCATCCTCATTTTTCTCTGCCTTAAACTTTACCTAAAGTAGCATAAGTGTCATCTCTCAAACGTGATGTTTTTATAGCTCTCTGCTAGCTGTAAATGACCTCCTTTTTACCTATGAAAGTCCATTTATACATTTATATTTCACTGTTCATATTAAAATCACCTCTGGGCATCTCCTTCAGTTTATTTATTTATTTATTTATTTGTAAAATTTAACTCAGGGCACTCAATCATAGAGCCACATCCCCAGCCCTATTTTCATTTTATATAGAGACAGAGTCTCACTGAGTTGCTTAGCACCTTGCCATTGCTGAGGCTGGCTTTGAACTCTCCATCCTTCTGCCTCAGCCTCCCAAATCTCTGGGATTATATGCAGGTGTGACACCCTGCCCTTTTTTTATAATATTTCATTCCATTTATTTTTTTAGTTTAACTTTGGTTATGATTGTTATGCTAAATTGTAAACTCCTTAAAGATCAAAATTTGTATTTTGTTTTTTCCTAGCACTTAATACAGTGTACCTACTTAAATGGGACCTGCTAAGTGCCAATTTCATCTGGAATAAAGGCATTTTTGTTATGATAAATAAAATGGGGATATAATACCACATTTAGTAGCACTAGGAGACTTTGTAAAGGACCCTCTCCAAAGATATGTGGTAACTTTTCCTATGGTTGCTTTACCAAAACAACATTTTAATTCCAAACTGACTTTTAACTTTGATCCTTGAAAGCTCTATCTTTTGGAGTTCCTTCCTTGTTCAGCTTGTAAAAGATTCTAACAGATAGTCTGAACATTAAAAGTATATGATTGCTTAAATGTCAGGAAGATATGCTGTATATTTATAGAAAGTACCCTAATATTTTCCTTTCTTTCTTAACCAGGGAATTCCGAAATGACTTTCTAGAACTTCTCAGAAGACGCTTTGGTAAACATCTTAAGTGTTATGTAAATAATAGCTTTATAATCTTACAAACTTCTTAGGATCAACAGTGTTATCTTTTGTTCTCAGGCACTAAGAGAGTCCACAACAACATTGTCTACAATGAATACATCAGCCACAGAGAGCACATCCACATGAATGCCACTCAGTGGGAAACACTGACTGATTTTACCAAGTGGCTGGGCAGAGAAGGTGAGAAGAAGAGGTTATTTACATTGTTATTATGACATCACTGACTAGAGAGAAAGAATTGTCATTTTCTCTCCAAATTCATGGAAAAGAGGATGTATGAGGCAATTTGAAAACTGCAGGAGAGGAGTATACTATTCTAGGATAGGTTTTGTTTATTATAGTTGACTACTAACATCTAGACTAAGTTCATTTGACAGTGCTAAGATTTGTCACTGAAGGTGATTTTTTAAAATTTGCTTTTCTTTTTTTGGCGAATGGGGCTAGTGGGACCTGAACCCAGGGGTGCTTAAACACTGAGCTCAATCTCCAGCCCTCCACCATCCCCCCCCTTTTTTTTTTTTTAATTTTGAGAGAGGGTCTAGCTAAGTTGCTTAGGGCCTCACTAAGTTGCTAAGGCTGGTCTTGAATTTGTGATCCTCCTGCCTCAGCCTCGAGAGCCTCTGGGATTATAGGCGTGCATTACTGCACCGACTAATTTGCTTTTTTTTTTTTAGGAAGGAAAGAGAAAAAGATTTTATAGCATCAAATTACTTATTTAGTGTGTTACTTTATTTTTACAGAGAATCATATATTTTTTAATATTAGATACTTAGATATCGCTGAATAATTTTTATGCAAAATAATACTTTTTTCATGTTTCCCTTGTTTACATATTTTGCTTCATTGTAGCTGTATAAAAATCAAAATAATAGGTTTTTTTCTATTTAAAGAGATAAAAGATTCCACTTATATCTGAATTTCATTAAGTAAAAATATGAAAAATTCATATGCTTCATGAATTTCTGTATTTTAATGTGTATGATTGTATTTGAATGATTGAGTAAATATGCAGAGAAGAAACACATTATATTTACATTTTGCTTGATTACATGCAAATTTATGGTGTTGGTTGTTTTTTTTAAGGCTTGTGCAAAGTGGATGAGACACCAAAAGGCTGGTATATTCAGTATATAGATAGAGACCCCGAAACTATCCGCCGCCAACTGGAACTAGAGAAAAAGAAGAAGCAAGACCTCGATGATGAGGAAAAAACTGCCAAATTTATTGAAGAACAAGTGAGAAGAGGTCTAGAAGGAAAAGAACAGGTGAACAACAGTATCATCCAGAGAGGCGATGTAAAAAATCTAAAAACGTAAAATGGCTTGTTTTCTCAAACAGCAAATTAAGATTTTTAGGTGGTGTTTCTTAGTTAGGGGAGAAAGAGCATGACCAAGTGTAAAAGCACAGGCTTTGGAGTTGAGAGAAATCTCAGTGTATTCCTTCCTAACTTCATGATCTTGAATAATCATAGAATCTGTAAACCTCAGTCTCCTTATGTCTAAAATTGAAATAGTACCTAATGGGAAGACATGTAAATAGATCATTTCAGCTAAAAATTATAACTGTGTGATTAATGCACTGCTGGAAATAAACACAGCATGAGGATGGACTCTTATTCCATTCCCAAAAGGGCAAAGAATGTTTGAAGGTGGATAGAAACTCTGAGCTGAGGGGTTTCAAAGAATCAGTGGGGAAAGCCAGTGAACGGGCAAGGAAGGTAAAGGGAAGGGGTCCAGGTGTTAGGATCACTAGATCAAGGTACTTACTTCAACAAATATTTGTGGGTGCCTCCTGTGTGACTTTTAAAATTCAAACATACTGTTGTGATTTCCTTCATGTTCTTTCTATCAGTGTTTTATTCTTTTAATGAATTTTTAAAATTATACATAAAAGCACAAAATTGTATTAATGGGTGCCATGTGATGTTTTAATACATGGATACATTGGGTTAAACATGTCCTTAAATTATTATTATTTATTAAGATATAGTAGCCCATTTTACGATCATAACACTGTTATTCTGCTGAGGAACATTTGACATATTTTAAATTTCAGGCTATTTTGAGGAGTAGCTCAGTGGTTAAAGTATGAGCATTACCTGAAAAGTAATGCAGGAAGTTGCAGGCCATAGAACTTAAGACATTGATAAGGACCAGTATTATGGATCAGCATTTTTTTTTTCTTTTTTGTACTGGGAATTGAACCCAGGGACACTTAACCACTGAGCTACGTCCCCAGCCCTTTTTTATTTTGAGACAGGGTCTCATTAAGTTGCTTAGGGCCTTCCTAAATTGCTGAAGCTGGCTTTGAACTTGCAGTACTCCTGCCTTAGCCTTACAAGCCTCTGGGATTACAAGCATGTGCCACTGTGCTCAACTTCTTTATTTTTTAATTTCTTTCATCTTTTTATAATTTAAACCTCAGTTTGCAGTAGAAAAAATAAAATTTCATATTGTGAAAATTAATAAGAATCACATCTTCTTGTCCAGAGGAAAGTAAGAAAAATAGTTTAGTTTTTAGAATAATATTATTGTTTGTTAGCATTTTGGTTTAATATTGCTAAAAACTTCAAATTATTTGTTCTTTTCAGATACAAATAGTATTTTATCTTAAAAGGCAGGAGAAATTCTACTGATCAGCCCATCCTCATTATATAAGAAAGCCCATCCTCATTTTATAGGGAAGATTTTAAAAATGTTCTTTTGCCTCACTATGTGAACGCTTATGTGAGCACTACCTGAGAAAAGAATATTTTAACTAGATCTCAAAAATGTCTTATTTTTATTAGTAAAATCAATAATTAATATTTATGGCACACTTACAGTGGCAAGCACTGTGCTGTTTTTTTTTCCATATTATCCTATTTAACACTTCTAATAACACTTAATGTGCATTCTCTGTTTTAAAGATAGAAGAGCTAAGGCTTAGGAAAGGTGATGAGACTGACAAGAGGTTACAAAGCTGATAGGTTACAGAGGAGAATTCGATACACAGTTTTGTTTGTTTAATGTAAAGCTCTTAATTGTTACATTAGAGTTTTGTCTTTGAGCTGTTTGTACCATAGGTAGCAAGTCATAGTGTAAGCTATTGAATATTTATAGTAAATGCACTCTAAATTATTTCTCTCTCTCTCTTTCAAGGAGGTCCCTGTTTTTACAGAATTAAGCAGAGAAAATGATGAAGAGAAAGGTAGTTTTAACTTTTCTTTCCTCTTTGTTAACCATGGATTCTTTTGTACTGACTTTGCTAAAAGTAGCATGTCTTGGGCTGGGGTTGTAGCTCAGTGGTAGAGCACTTGCCTCACACAGATGAGGCCCTGGGTTCAATCCCCAGCACCACATAAAAACAAACAAATAAAAATAAAGATATTTTATCCATCTACAGCTAAAAAAACATATTTTTAAAAAAGTAACATGTCTGTGAACAAGACATTTGATTTGTCAGGGTTGCGTTGTTCTTGTCTATAAAATGAAAAGATTATATGCTATGAATTGGATAGGATGCCTTCAGTCAACAGTAACAAAATTGAATAAAATAAGCTTAAACAATAAGGAGATATCTTTCCATGATAAGAATCTCAGTGGTGATGATTCTGCATGCCATTCAAACACACAAAGTAGCTTTCAGCATTCTAGTCATCACATCCAGACCTGGCATTTTCCAAAGGATGACAGAGAATCTCTTCTGGAGTTCCCTTAGGAGTAAGGAAACTTCCTAGAAGCCCACCAGTGAACTTCCTTTTGAATTGCTGGCCAGAATTAAAAGTAGTCCAGAGGGAATTGTACTGACTGGTTTAGACCAACAGAATTTACCCTAGAGCTGCAGATAGTGTTCTATCCCTAGAACCATGGCCAAGAGATATGACACTCAAAGTTGGAGTGCTATGAGCAAGGAAAAGGAGGGTTGAGGGATGGAATGTCACAGCAGCCAGCGTCAATTGCCACAACAACGTGGCATGTAAGGTCCTTCCCATCTCTACAAGCATCATGTAGGACATTTTCTGGAGAGGAGCATTTTAGCTTCATTTATTAGCATGTTCATGATTTCTTATGTGAACGCCTGTGGAATCTTGTCTGAAAACTTGTATTATATTTTTCCTGAACTCTACATACGTATGTATATGAAATAACCTTTTTTTTTTTTTCCTTCTAGTCACATTTAACCTGAATAAAGGAGCATGTAGCTCAGCAGGAGCAACATCTTCCAAATCAGGGTGAGCTACAGTTACAGATCTGAACACTTTACAAGTTTCATGAAATATCATGTCGGTTACTACATTTTCAAGTATTGTGAGTCATTTTTTTTCTCATTGCAGTTTTCATTTTGGTTTGTTTATTATTTTTCAGCAGTTGTTCTTTTCTCATTTCCCTGTGGTAAGATGATTCTTTTGTTTGAGAAAAGGCTCATTTCATTTTATTTTTGAATGTGATGGGGTCTTGCTGTGTTATTCACTCAGTTCAAGTGGTCTTGCTGCCTCAGCTTCCTGAGAGTCTGGAACTAAAGGCCACTGTGCTGGACTAGGAAATGCTCATTTGGACAAAATGCTTCAATAGATAGATTTGTGGTTCTCTGTGAATCCTTCTCTGTTTTATGGTTCCTTCTGCTTTACTGTTTTTGTTTGTTTGTTTGTTTTTTGTTCTTTGTTTTTAAAGAGAGAGAGAGAATTTTTTTTTAATATTTATTTTTTAGTTTTCAGCAGACACAACATTTGTTTTTTTGTGGTGCTGAGGATCGAACCTGAGCTGCACGCATGCCAGGCGAGCACGCTGCCCCTTGAGCCTCATCCCCAGCCCTTCTGCTTTACTGTTGTACTGTATATTTTCCTACCCATTTCCCACAGTTTAAATGTAGACTGGGATGTACATTTTCTATTTTACCTGCTATAGTGTGATTTTCTGAAAATAGAGACTAAATTCTCAGTCTGTCTCCTTATTGCCCAGTGCAGTATAAGTTCCTAAAGAATAATGATATTTAAGAATAAAATAGTGGTAGGGTAATGGGCATACACGTGCCATAGTAAACAGTAAGAGTATTCAAGGAGCTTGAAGCAGGGGGAAGTTGTTAAAGGTAACAATGAGGTAGATTGTGTAAAATATATTGAAAATTGTGATTATAAAATATATTGAAATCTGTGATTGTATGGATTAATAGCAAAGGTGGCACCAATCCAAGGATTTGTAATCATTGGGCAGAGTTTCTTGTAGGAATTTTTTTTTTTTTTGTATAAGGTTGCAATATCCTTTGTGCAAGATCATGATTCTAGAAGAATTTTTTTGTGATAATTATTATCAGGAACCTTTTATAACCTCCCAGATTCATTCATTCATTTGTAGATTTATTTATTTATTGGTGAGGGTTGACACATTGCCTCCATTTTGATTTTGATGACTTTCCACTTCACATTTCCTTTTATTATTTGTTATTCTGAGATGTTGATGAATGTTATGGTTGTTCAACTGGCAATGAAATCCATCACTCTTGTTAGTTTCCTGTGGCTGTTGGAACAAACAGGGAGACTTGAAACAACAGAAGTGTGTCCATCTTTGGAGGTCAGAATTCTGGCATCTGCATCACTGTGCTGAAATCAGTGTTTAGAGGATTGTAGAGAAGGCTCTAGAGAAGAACATAGTCCTTGCTTCTTTTAGTTTGTGGTGGCTGCCAGCCTTCCTTGGTTTGTGGTTGCACCCTTCTAGTCTTCATGACCATATCTTCACACATCTCTTCTAGTTCTTAACATCACTTTTTCCTTTACAGATTAAGCCTCCCTGTGTATCCCTCTTAAAATAACAGGGGTAATTACACTTTAGGCCCACTCAGGTGGGATAATCTCTACATCATAAGATGTTTTACTTCATCTGATTTGCAAATATCCTTTTTTCTTAATAAGATAACATTTTTATATATTCCAGAGATAAGGACCTGAAATCTTTGGGTGTCTATAAGGCACCCTAATGTCAAGCCTTAATATTAGTAGGGAAAATGTTTTATTAAGTTCGGTATATTGTTTGAATTATCTATATGAATATGTATATAGAGTTGCAGAAAGTCCAATTAAAAGAACTCACCTAAACTTTTTTTCTCTGAAGTTATACTTTGTGTTTATATGGGCAGAAATTTGTTTTTCTGCTGGTTTAAAACTGTTATATGTAAAACCTAGAATGAGCTGGGCATGGTGGTGCATGCCTATTTCTCTGGAAAGAAAAAAAAAATACACACATAACTCAGAATCAGTCATTTTAACCTTTACTCGTGTGTGTGTGTGTGTGTGTGTGTGTGTGTGTGTGTGTGTGTGTGTGAGAGAGAGAGAGAGAGAGAGAGAGAGAGAGAGAGATAGTGAGGATTGAACCCAAGGGTGCCTTTCCACTGAGTTATGTCCCCAGGCCTCTTTACCTTGGTACAGGTTCACACTAAGTTGCTTAGGGCCTGCCTCCTTTAGTTGCTGAGGCTGGCCTCTAACCTGTGATCCTCTTTCCTCAACCTCCCTTGTTATTGGGATTATAGGTATGCATCACCACACCCAGCTCATTTTAACCATTTAAGTATGCACTTCAATCACATTAAATAAATCCACACTTTTATACAACAATCACCACCATCTATCTCTAGAACTTTTGCATTATCCCAAATGAAGCCCATTAAACAATTCCCAAATCTACCTCTCTGCAGCCCTTGGTACCACCATTCCATTTTTCTTCTGTATGAATTTGACTGCTCTAGGTAATCCATATGAGTAGAATTATGCAATATTTTTTCTTTTGCATATGGTTATTTCACTTAGCATTGTGTCTTCAGAGTTTGTCCATATTGTAGCTAAGGTCAGAATTTCATTCCTTTTTAAGGCTTATATCTTGTTATAAGGATATTCTACATTTTGTTCATCTGTTTATCCAATGATGAACATTTGAATTATTTCCAGCTTATGGCTATTATACATAATACTACTACGAACACTGGTGTATACAGACCTGTTTTGAGATCCTGCTTTCAGTTGTTTTACATATAGGCACATTAAGTGAAATTGCTGGATCATATGATCATTTAGTTTTAGGGTTTTTTGTTTTGTTTTGTTTTTGAGGCATTGCCCTATTGTTTTCCTACGACAGCCACAATATTTTAAATTTCTACCAGCAGTTTCTCCACATCCTTGCTAACACTTGTTATTTTCTGATTTTGTTTTGGCCATCCTCATGAGTGTGAAATGGTATTTTGTTGTAATTTTGATTTCTGTTTCCTGAATGATTAGTGACACTGAGCATCTTTTCATGTGCTTATTTGCCACTTGTATATATTTGGGAAAAAGTCTATTCAAGTTTTTTGCTTATTTTTTTATTAAAATTGTGTTTAGTTTTAAAAAGAATACGTGACAACCTTAAATAAAATAAAGTTTCCAAGCTGAGATCAAAATACTGAAGTAATTTCTGGATGCATCTAGAGAACTCATTATTGAGGAATTGTGGAAGCTGGGAGTAAGAAGGCAGAAAAATTGAGCAAATGTATTTTCAAAAACTAGAGAAAAATCTTTAGAAAACAATAGACTAACAAGCTTTTCTGACTGATTACAATAGGAAATAGGTGGTTGGTGAATGTTGAAGGAGAAAGTTGTTACTACCAGAGCCAAAAATAGCTACTTATTCCCAATTTTCTCTTTGCTAGCTTTCTTAGTTCCTATTTTATAGACATATTATAGTTGATTACAATCAGAATGAAGCCTAAATTCATTCTGGTTGAATTCATAGCTCAAGCAAGGTACATTTAAATCTAAAGAATGTTTGAAGTAACGGGTTAAGTAATTTCTCTTTATATGGACATGATCTTTTCAGAACTAATGCACATTATGTACAGCTGTCACAGACCTGGAAATCAGAATTTTAAAATATGTTCACTGGATTGAATTACAAGACAAACCCAGTAAGTGAAATTTTACAGAGGCAAATGTAAGCCTTACAGTTAAATAAGGAGAAAACAATTTCTATAAAGACTGTGGAGGAGTCTTACACTATAATTTTCTAGAAAAGATGTAGGAATTTAAGTTGACTTCAAGCTGAATATGAGTCCTTAAAGTGTTCTGGCTTTCTAATAATTTTAATGTTGTTTTTAAAAGCATTTTTTTAAAAAGCCCAAATAAAGGAAAGTAATAATTCTCTTTTATCCTCCATCAACCATGGTAGCTTTGTGTAATTATGACGCATTAAATGATGAGATTGGTAAGATTCATTTAGTTAGCAAATATTAATTAAGTATCTTTTATGTGAGTTACAAGGTAGTTCTGTTACTTTAAAGCAGAAAAAATACAGTATAAGAGTGGCATCATAGAATACAACTGATTATATATAATGCAGGGTAGAGTGTGATTTGCTCCATTAAGTACTAGGTCAGGTGAGAAAGCTGGAAGATTCAAGAACCCCCATGAAGAATTTTTAGAGATTATTTTAGGTATAAAATGAAGCATGTGCAAATTTTCAGTGACATGAAGCACAGAGCATGGCCCAGTTGCTAGCAAACTGATCAGAATGACTGATGTGCACATAAGAAGTCAAAGGATAGTTACTGAAGTGGTATTCTTTTGATAAGTGAATATTGGCAGTCAAGAATTTAAAATGTAGACTTAAACACTTAGGCAATTAGGAATAGTAAAAACTATTTAAGTGATATGTTGAAATTTTGGCCTTAAAAAAAAACCTTGCTTTCAACAGTAATGTGCTAGACTTATGCTAATTGTATAAAAACGTCTCATTTAATCTTTGTAGTAGAGCAAGGACTTGGGTTCTATTATTATCCCCATGTATACATGTGGATCTGAGCCTTAAATTATTGAGTTTTAAAGGTCCTAAGAGAAATACCCTCAAACCCTGATCTGCCCACCACTGGGGCCTGTACTGGCTCCACTTTGCTCTATGGATTGTAGTAGCACTAACTGAAAGGGCAAGAAGATAGTAGGGGGAGCTAAGACAGGACAGCATAAATGTTGTCATAATGCCAATAGTCGTGCACAAGATGCACATAGGCTCTTCACTGTTTTGACCAATCTCTAAATTAACCATGTAACATTTATTCTGTATTGTTGATCCTGCACAAAGAAAGCATTTTTTGGTATATAGTTTTTATGAACAAGCATGGTTCTTCTCTTCAGTTCTTTAGGACCAAGTGCACTCAAGACACTAGGGAGTACAGCTTCAGTGAAACGAAAAGAATCTTCCCAGAGCTCAGCTCAATCTAAAGAAAAGAAGAAGAAGAAATCTGCACTCGATGAAATCATGGAGGTACAGTTTATGAATTACTTATGGATGCTATAGCAATCAGAAGGAAGATGTAATTCAAGCCTAAGGAAAGTTAAATATGTCACCATTTATTAGAATAATATAAAATTAGAGAAACTTTCCATTCAAGGTTAGGGCAAAGAATCCTAGTTGCCATTCATCTGAACAGAGTTGGAACCCCATCTACCATGTTTATTTTCTTGCCTCAAGTGCAGTCTTTGAAACCCTCCATGCAGTGAGCACAGTAGAGTTCAGTTATAAGAGCTTTAGTAATAATCAAAACTGGGATCCTTTATGGATATTCTGCCTCCTCCAACTTGTACTCTCCTGTTGCCAATGGCTTCCATGCTTTGCCTCCTTGATAGTAGGAGAAAGCTGTGATATGTTTGACATGCTTGATTTAACATGAGGGCTAAATTTATATGATGAATCATTTAAATCATAAATTTATATGATGAATCATGATCTTGAGAAATTTGCAGTAGGTTCTTAATATATTCCTAAATATCCTTCTTCCTTTTTTACTCATGACCTTACCTTATCAATGAATTTATAAAACAAATGGAAGAGGAAAAGAGGAAGAATGGGAGGAAAGAATAATAAATAGATACAAGAAGCTTCACTTTTTTTCCTTTAATATTATTTCCTGTAGTCTTCTCATCTTTCATTTGCAAATGAAAAGGAGATAATTGTTTAGTCTTCTCTGCTACTAGCTCTCACACAGTACAGGGCACTCTAAAAAGCATAAAATATAATATGAACATACCATGAAATGTTATTCTACCATTTACTAAATATTGAGTTGCTGTTATGTGCTGGACATTATACAAAGTTCTAGGTCTGAATGATAGGGACAGAAATATGTCCTGATTTGTCATGGGACTTTCATTGTAGTGAGGGAGCCATTCAGTAAAGAAACAGACCTATAAATACTAAGTGACTGAGTGCAGAGGAGGAATGAGGGTGAGGAGTGGGGAAAACACTTGTGAAAGTTTCCTAAGGCAACAGAGATTTCAGCTCACATGGCTGGAGCATAGCAAGAGCATGGGTGGTACATTTTAGATTAGAGAAGTAGGGGCAACACTGCAGAGGTCACACATGCCATTGACAAGGAATTTTTGAATTTAGTTTAATTTAAAAGAAAATGGAAAGACAGATCTACCTTTTAAATACAATACATACTAAATTTAGAATGTTCTTTGTTCATATTTGATAATTGAAGATTTAAAATGAGGTTTAGAATCAACCAAAGAATTACAATTTTGGGTCCCTTTGAAAGTTGGTCATAGGGTTAACTTTAAGCCACTGAGAAAGAAAAAGATGTACTGTGTAGCCATAAAGGTCACACGTCACCTTTTTCCTTTTGGTTGCTTTTTGTTTTATTTACATCTCTCTTGATGGTACTTTTCTTTCATTCATGAGTTTTATTATCACTCACACCAGAAGCCTCCTTTTTGCTGTTAGACTGCCTCCCTAACCATGCTGTGCAGGTTTGGTCTACGCGTTGTTTTTGCCACATGACAAAACCACCTGTTCCAATTCATGACAGTCATTGGAGGACACCTGGAGAGGGTACTGTAGTGCTTGCTGGAGGATGGCCTTGTAGTATTGACTAACTAGGGGTTGTTACTGAGTTTCTTAGTCACTTCCCTTGCTTTATCACAAATCCAAGGTTTTTTAAAATTAAAAACTAGTTAGAAATAATGTTTATTTGTATTTATCAGAGCTTGCATATTGTATCATTGGTCTTTGGTGCAATGTGGATTTTATGGTGATATTTTGCTAACTAGAATGGTATTTTGAAATAAATTGATGATTTTAAAGAGATAGTTTTATGGATGTCTTGTGTGTTCTGTAGATTGAAGAGGAAAAGAAACGAACAGCCCGAACAGATTACTGGCTACAGCCTGTAAGTATCAACTCTAGCTTAACTTCCATGTTTACATTTAGTAGAATTGTAAATATGGAAGTATTAGTTTTCAATTTATATCTTATGAAAATACTCATTTAGGTACTTTGTAGAAAAAAAGCAAGTTTTAATTTTATAAACTCAAGGAATTATATTTAATTGCTTACTAATTATTGCTTATTATTTTTAAATAATAATTTAAAGTAATTTAAATATTTAAAAAGCTTCTTCTTATTTATTGATGCTCTATTTTGAACTTACTGAGATGTAGAATTTTCCTAAAAGTTTCAGAGTACCATATTTATTCTTTTAGAAACTGGTTTGACCAATAATAGGGTAGTGAAAGTAATGTATGACTTAGATTAATTTCTGATTTGAGAAAGTATCTTGAAAGTTGAGTTCAGAATTCTAATTCAAGTCTTCATAGTCATTCTTTCACTGGCATGGAAATTACTTAACTTCTATGTTTTGTTTTTGTTTTTTGTTGTTTTGGGTACTGAGGATTGAACCTAGGGGTACTTTACCATTGAGCTCCATCTCCAACCCTCCCCTGCTTTTTTAAATTTTGAGACAGTATCATTAAATTGTTTAGGACCTCACTAAGTTGCTGAGGCTGGCTTTGAACTTGGGATCTTCCTGCGTCAGCTTCACAAATCAATGGGATTACAGGTGTGTGCCACCACATCCGTCAGGACTATATTTTTTATATTTAGAAATGTATTGAACAGATCGGTATAAGCTAAGGGTAAAAAAAGTACAATAATTTAATGAATTGTCTTTAGATCACTAGAATATGAATCCATGAGGGCCTTTAAGAAATTTAACTTAGAAATATTATAGCTAAATCAGAAAAGATGTTTTGGCATTAATTGGCTTCATGTAGAAAGCCTTAGTAGAAGAGAGGCTTAAGAATAAGACCATTCACATTTTCTCTTAAACATGTCTTTCTCCTATTAAATATTCTCCTCTTAAAGTCCTAACAAAATTTTGTCAATATAATTCTTACTATGGCTTTATGAAGGGTTTATGACCATCTATTTGTTACATTAACTTGAAGTAGCAAATGTAACATCACTGCAGTGAATATAGCAATCAGACAGTTTAATTTTCTTTTTTAATATTTATTTTTTAGTTGTAGTTAAACACAATATCTTTATTTTATTTATTTATTTTTATGTGGTGCTGAGGATCGAACCCAGACCGTGCGTGAACATGGTAGGCGAGTGCTCTACCGCTGAGCCACAACCTTAGCCCAATTTAATTTTCATTATCAGCTTTTGAGCAGCTCATCCAAAGCACAAAAGAAGAATGATAAAGCAGTAAACTCAGAATTCATTAATATGAAATGAGCTTGGATCTCTTTCCCATTTGAGATGAGATACTCTTAGCTAGAGCTGAACTGAATAATACTATGTGTATCAAAAAGTTCAAAGCAGGCCAGTGCGGTGGTGCCTGCCTATAATCCAGCAACTTGAGAAGCTGAGGCAGAAAGATCACAAGTTCAAGGCCAGCCTGGGCAATTTAGCAAGATCCTGACTCAGAATTAAATAAAAAGAGCTGATAGTGTAGCTCAATACTTGCCTAGCAGGTGCAAGGCCTTAGGTTCTATCCTAGTACTGAAAAAAGAAGGAAAAAAAAGAGAGACTGACAGAGAAAGACAAAATGCTCATAGCAACCTAATGAGAAAAGAACATTGTGAAAGTTTCACGCATAATCTCAATGGCTCAGTTCCTTTCAATTCCTGGTAAGACTCTTGCAATCTGTTTTTATCATCAGGGAATACCAACAATATATTATCCTTACTTTCACTGTTTTTATTGGAAAGAAAAAAGAAAGATAAGAACTAATAGAATTTGAGATTTACAAATGAAAGTCCTAGATCTTAAGAAATCTTCACTGTGGAGATCAATGATTTTGTATATACTTTTTCCTCTTGGTAACCATGTTGGACAAAAAAGAGAAATAAGAATAAAAGATTACTAATGAAATATTCAGCCAGTGCTGGGAAGGATTACAACTCACTAATTTCTTCTTTTTTTTTTTAACTAAGAAAAATAGAAAATAGAATTACTTTCTGTTATTGTTTTTATTTTTATTTCTTCATGTATTTATTTATTTTTTAGTTGTTGATGGACACAATACCTTTATTTTATTTATTTATTTTTATGTGGTGTTTAGGATTAAACCCAGAGCCTTGCACATGCTAGGTGAGCACTCCACCGCTGAGCCACAACCTCAGCCCTTAGAAAAGATAATTTCTGTCTTTTCCTTTATTTTTTGTTGTTATTTTCCAGGAAATCATTGTGAAAATTATAACCAAAAAACTTGGAGAGAAGTATCACAAGAAAAAGGGTATCGTTAAGGTAAGGATATGAAGTTATGCATGGAAATTGTGAAAAAAGCTACTGGTTACCCAGTGAAACTATTTTGGTATTTCTTGAAAATTAAATCCTTGTAGCAGAAGTATTATTGTGTCTAAGA
Source organism: Ictidomys tridecemlineatus (assembly GCF_052094955.1). NCBI lineage: Eukaryota > Metazoa > Chordata > Mammalia > Rodentia > Sciuridae > Ictidomys > Ictidomys tridecemlineatus. Next base: position 72,669,974 of record NC_135486.1, on the reverse strand, counting down.
TTCCAATTATTCCATAAGATGAAATCTGAATTCATAATAGTTGGCGAAATACTTTTTTTCCAACCATAGTTTATATTTAACCTTGGTCTGTTTTCTTACTGGAACAAATAGTATTAAAGAAATCCCATCACTATTGCTTAAAAATCTCAGTTGTGCATGCCTTGCCCATTAACCAGTGAAACGTTTTCTTCTTGTTAATGATGGACAAGTATAATTATGCCCCAGAGGTCTCACGAGGACTTTCCTTGTGTATTACCTAGGAGACTAGCTCTCTAGGGTTTTGAAATTCCAGTCCTTTTCTGCCTTTCCTAAATATAGTTTCATTCTAGCACCCAGCCTTATGCATGTGTAAATTGCCTTTTTTTCTGTAGTCTAAGCTAGGCAAATGGCCCTTCCTGCTGGATTTCTCAGTCTTATTCGAAGATCACTAGTCTCATATTCTTTCCAGGTGAAAACCTTAGTTAAGCTTTGAATTGAGTTCTATACTGAGAACCATTAACAGAAAAATCATGTATGGGATCTGGAAAATAATATTACTTATAAGAGTTACTTGTATCTTTCAATTGAATTTCATTTCTTTTTATTTTATTTATATTAGTTCTTTTCACTTAGTATTCACATATTCTTCTATGATAAAGGTATTCATTTTACATGACAGGAAGTAATTGACAAATATACAGCTGTTGTAAAGATGATTGATTCTGGAGACAAGCTGAAACTTGACCAGACTCATTTAGAGACAGTAATTCCAGCACCAGGTAAACTTTTTTCAGACCACTTATATATATATTCCATCAAAATAAGTGATTCTATTCTTAAAAACCTTGTTTTTTTGGCATTACTTGGTAGTTACAGATGTGTTTCATTTTCAGAAATATTAACTGCCAATATAACTGATCCCTATTTGACTTCAGGTGTCACAATACTTGACTAGTCCTTTGATAAAGCTGTTTTGTGGCATGAATGAATTTTCCCTTTCTGGAAAACTTTTTTTTTTTTCCTTCTGAAACAAAACACAGACATGTATCAATAAAATTAATCATATTAGGCTTATATTGTTAACATATTTGTTTAGCTATCTGAAATAGTCAAGTAAAAGTCTGTTTTACTTACTGATTTTTTTCCCCTTAACTATCTTTGTCTTTTGGGTCCTTATTCATATCTAACTATAAACACCAATGGGGTTAGATTGTCTCTGACTCAAAATCTTCTTGAACATATCACTGAGGGTACATTGATAATGTTGATCTTAGGAACTTCCACATATCATATCCTTTATTTTTCTCCCTCAAATGAAACTCTTCTTATAGATTGGCTTTATCAATGTATAATTGATGAACAATAAATTGCACATTTATCAAAAATATAAGCAATTTTAATGTGAGTACTGCTGTGAAACCATCACTAAAATGAAGACAATGAACACTTCCCTTTATTTTCCTTTCTAATCCTTCCACTTGATCCCCTACTCTTGCTTCTTCTGTCTTCCTAAACAACATCAGACCTGCTTTCTGTCATTGAAGATTGGTTCATATTTTTACAGAATTTTATATAAATGAAATCATACTGGTGTCTTAGTTTTGTGGTTGTTCAATTTAGGTTATTTTGACATTGTTGTTGGGTCTCACTTCTTTCAGTTAACATAATTATTTTGGATTCATACATGTTGAATCTATAGTCCATTTATTTGTATTGCTGAGGAATATGTCAGTATGTTGATATACCACAATTTATCCAAACACCTGTGGATGGACATTTGGGTTGTTTAAAATTTTTTACAGATACAGATAAAACTGTGAACATTCATGTACAAATCTTTGTGTGGGTGTATGATTTCTTTCGGGTAAATACTTCAAATGGTTGTCACATGGTAGACATAAGTTTAAATTTTTATAAAACTGCCAAACCATCTTAGTAATTAAAAAAAAAAAAGACAATGTAAGTAAATTTTCTTATACTTCTGGACTCTGAACATTTTCTCTATGTACCCTATACACCTTGTGATCTAAAATTAAAACATATCCATTTAAGAAATAATTGAAAACAATGAGGGGTTTTATAACATTAGAGTAATCAAAGTTATTTATAAACTACACTTTAGAACACCACATAGTTCTTAACATGATTAAGAACCTCCAAGAGAAGTTTTTTGTTTTTATTATATTCATTGTAACACATTTTGTTGTAACAAGGTAGGAAAAAAGTAGACAGTTTCTTTGCATTAAGTTTTATACACATTTCTATTATAGGGAAAAGAATTCTGGTTTTAAATGGAGGGTACAGAGGAAATGAAGGTACCCTAGAATCCATCAATGAGAAAACATTCTCAGCTACAATAGTCATTGAAACTGTAAGTTTGTTTACAACTAGATAAAAATTTGAAAATGCTTTAAAAATGTATCTTAGTTCTTTTTAATTGAATTGAACTTTGTTTTAATTAGAGTATGCGTTTTTTTTGTTTGCCTTCCTTCCTATATAGAAATCTGTAAGCTTTTTTCTCTAGTGGCTTTGTCCTTTATGAAGCATTTTATTTTCTCATTACAAAAGAAATGGGTACTCATTATACAAAAATCTGAAAAATATAATTTAAGTAATTCTAAAAAAATGCTCATAATTCCAAAGATAACCCCCATTAATATTTTAGTCTGTTCCTTTTCAGCCTTTGCATTTTGTAAAATTATATACAAGATGGACAATTTTATATCCTAACTTTTTTCCCACACATCTAATGTAATATAATATTAAAATTAATTGGAAAATGTAATCATAGTTGATGGAAAAGGAGCCACAGATATCAATAAATTTTCAAAATGTCCCCCTCCTTTATTAAGGAACTTAAAGTAGCAGAAATCAACCCAGTTATTTCAAGAACTCTTATATATAAATAAAATTATTTGTCGACTTTAAACTATAAGTTTACTGACAGGTCTTTGGGTGAGATCTGAGATTTCTTAAAATTAAAATTCTTCTTAGAACTCTAAACTACTGCCATATCTTTCTATAAACAAAAGAAATTTCATCTCCAGTACAGTAGGTTTTAGTTTGGGATGGGGTGATAGACCCCTTAGAGAATCTGATGAAAGTTTGGCTTCATTTTTCAAAAAATTATACCTAATTGCCAAATTTTATGTTTTCTCTTTGGGAAGTCATAGGCTCTCTAAACCCATGGACCTGTGAGAAAATATTTGTCTCAGAAAGACATTCTGGTAAAAACACTTAGATCCTTATTTAAGAGAACGCACACTTACTTCAGTAAATTAAGGGGAAAAAAAAAAAGTATCATGACAATACTAAAGTAGAAACTATCATTCACTAACATAAATGTAAGGTAATAAAAGTTAAAAAGGGACTCTTACCTGGCATTGAGGAATATCGGTCTCACTAAATTTACATATTTGGGTTTTTTAAAATTCAAGTTTTTCTTTCTTAATCAGTATGAAATGATGGGAAATCCCACATTTCCTTGACAGATTGATTGTCCTTTACTTTTTAATTTCATAGTCCTGTCCACTGTAGAGCCTACTTCATGTTTCCATCCTCAGGAAACACAGAACAACCTATTGAGGATATTTTAGGTTGTGTCCTGATATCTTGATCACAGTTGATATAATTTTCATCAAAAGCTAATTTCTTCCCTCCTTCCCCATAAACCCACACTTCTCTCTTCTTTTTGGTGGGTTGGTTGTTCACAGGGTTGTTTTTGAGATAGGGTCTAGGAGCAAAACCACAGTATAGCTTTTCAGGTTGGTTACAAAGCAACACATACTTCCAAAAGAGGAAATTCACTTCTAGTTTTTGTTTCTCATTTTTTTTTCAGCATGCCCACATTTAAACAACAACAAAAAGGCTGCACGTGTAATGCATGTTTGTCTCTTATGTCCCCATGTTTTCTTTGAATCACTTTTCAAGTTGTTTCTCCTGCTATTTTTATTACTTTAGAGAACAGATTTTTAATAGCTGATAATGTATATCTAAATATAGCCTAATCTTTTTTAGCTATTTGTCTAATGAACCCAAATATCTGGTTCCCTTCTTAACTCTCCAGGTGTGCAGTTCTTATCAGACAAGTTTAATTGACCATAGACCGTTAAATGCAGTAATGAAAGATTTGATCTGGGTCATGCTTCATCTGGAAACTTATTTCCTTTAAATATAATTATTATTATATTTTTAAAAACTGACATTTTGAAAAGCATTTTTAACACAAGCTATGGTTCTTTGTTGAAAAATATTAAAATCTCACTGAGTGTGGTGGCACTCACCTGTAATTTCAGCAACTTGGGGCAGGAGGATCGTGAGTTCAAAGCCAGCCCCAGCAACTTAGTGAGGCCCTAAGCAACTTAGCATGACCTTGTCTCTAAATAAAATATTAAGAAAGGCTGGGGATATGGCCCAGTGGTTAAGCACCCCTGGGTTCAATTCCCAGTACCTCCCCATCCCCCGCCCCAAAAGTCTCAGTCCATGGTTAGAGTTGTGATTGTCATTGTTATCATCATCATGTTAGTGCTATACTTTGTAAAGGAGAGGGTTTTAATAATAAGTATTGATAAGTATTGTGCATATATCCATTTAAAGTTCTAAGTATTATTCTGGGCATTTAATAATATATGTTTTCCAACAACTCAAAAGTAGAGGCACTGCTGTTATACCACCTGGGGATACCAGAACAGAGACAAGAGTGGGAAACTGAAGAGCAGAGGTTAAATTGCTTGCTCTAGGTGGGAGTTGAACTTGGAAGTCTAGGATAGGAGTCCATATTCTTTTTTTTCTTTTAATATTTATTTTTTAGTTTCGGGGGGACACAATATCTTTATTTTTATTTTTATGTGGTGCTGAGGATCGAACCCAGTGCTTCACGCATGCTAGGCGAGTGCGGTACCACTTTAGCCACATCCCCAGCCCTAGGAGCCCATATTCTTAGCTCCTTTATTCCCAGATTGTCTCTACCTTTGAAGTTTTCCCCTTTTCCTTTTTGTTGATATGAAGTAAGGAAGAAAATATGTTTAAAGATAGACCCATATTCTGTAATAAGACCAGCCTGAACTATCACAACTCACTTGATACATGAGAGTTGTTATATTGCTTTTAATAATATTTGGAAAAGGAAAAAGAAACCTCAATGGATAATGGCACAAACAAGATAGATATGTATGAAGTTTAAAAGGGGTATTCTTCATCACGGAAGTGTTCTTTTCTGAGTTGTAATTTGTAGAGCCAGGTCATTCCTATTAGTGGCTCTGCCATTTTAAGAAGTGGCACCTGCAGGTGCCATGTCAGACAGAACACAGAGGAGTATGACAGATTGCAGGTAGGCAGCTGGTGTGGCTGGATCATAGCTTCTGCTCATGCCTATGGGCTGGAGCTCCATTTATGGCCACATCAACCCACCAAGGGAATCAGGAAGTACAGCTGCTTATTAGGGAAACTGAGAAGACACTGCACAGCTGGGAAGTCTCTGTCACTATGTCTACTGATTACATTAATTAGAATGCCATAGATTATTTTTAAATGCACAGATGTACAGAAATATTAGCTACCTCATGATATTCTAGGGATATGGAAAAGGTAAATTTTGTCCATAAGTGTGGTGTCATTTTTTTTCCCTTTTAAATACATGTGTTTTTAACCGTTTCTAAATTATTTTAATTTGTAGGGCCCTTTAAAAGGACGAAGAGTTGAAGGAATTCAATATGAAGACATTTCTAAACTTGCCTGAGTTTGAAAATTTGTTAACAATACATTAAAATTCTAAAGCATCAAATTGGTGTTTGCCAAGGCATTATGAGACTCTACTGTGTTAGGGTATTTCTTTTATATAAAACAAATGGATTTATTTAAATATTACTGTATAGTTGTTGTGAAACTTATAGAAAAATCTAATTATGTCTACTGAAGTATCAAGACTATGTAATTTTTCCTTGTTTTTTCTTTTTTTGTAATATTTCCTTGATTTTTTATTTTCATTAAAGAACGTTATTGGAGAGTGTTTTATATTGGATAATTTAGAATCATATAATCAGAGAAAATCTTTCATGTACTCTAAATTTATATTTTCCATAGTAGAATAGTAAAATTGAACTCTAAGTATACATTTTAAAAAGCAAAGTTACAAATATAATAGTAGCTTTATTGTGATATAATTTACACATTTAAAATGTACAGTTCAATGGTTTCCTATATTTATAGAGTTGTGCAACCATTTCCATATCTAATTTTTTTAGGATATTTTTATCACCTTGGAAGGAAAGCCTGTACACAATCTTTACTCCTCCCAGTCACTTCCAGTTTCTGGGAGCCATTAATCTACTTTCTGTCTTTATGGATTTGCCTAGTCTAGACGTTTTAAATAAATGGAGTAACCTAACATGTGGTCTTTTAAGACTGGCTTCTTAATACTTTGCTAAATAATTTCAAGATTTATAAATGTTGCAGTGCTTCATTTCTTTTTATTGCCAAATAATATTCACTGCTTGTTCATCCATTCATCAGTTGACAGGCATTTGGCTATCTCTGTTTTTCAGTTATTATGGATAACGCTACTGTGACACTTGTGTAGATGTGTGTTTTCAATTCCTAGGAGTAGACTTGCATAGTCACATTAGAGTTTATATCCTGTTTAATATTTTTGAGGAACTGAACAGTTTTACAAAGCAACTGCATCACACCAGCAAAGGTGAACTATCCATTTTTAAATAAATAGAGCATCATATTATTTGGGAATGCAGAAGACTGGAAACCCACCTCATTCTTACCTATGCTCACCTCCCCACCAAAACAGGAAATGTATGGTTCACATCATTGAGCATGAGCAGGTGCAATGAAATCCAAGTATGAATGGTCTTATTGGGGCTTGTTCTCTTCGTTGGTTCCATTCTCAGGCATTCTTAAAAGAACAAGATGGTTCCCAGTGTCTCCAGTTTACATCTTACTTTCAGTAGCACTAGTTAAAAAAGAAAGAAAGAAAAAAAAAGACTATCTTCTATATTGATTCATATGGAAGGCCTGCAATAGTCTTATTAGACCATACCTGGTAAAGTCATTCCAAAGAAAAGGATGGAATATGCTGACTGTCCAGACCAGCGTTGTATGCCAGCCCCTGGGCCATCTTGCTTGGAATGAAAAATAGAGGAGGGCTGAGAATTTCTGTTATCAGATGATGGGAGAATATATGTTAAAAGTAGAAACATAAGAGGCAAGATAAGAAATAGTGACAGGAAGATATTAGTACCTTTACAGAAAGTATTTAGGGATGGGTTAAAAATCTTTCCAAAATAACTTGACAGTGTGGTATCATGGAAAACAACTGGGTCTTGGGGCTGGACAGATGTAAGGTTGAAAATGTTAGCTAATCTATTCTCTGCCTATATAATCTTAGAAAGTTAATGTTTGTGAATCATAATAATTTCAATGTGTAAGTTTTCAAAAATAATGTGTCCATGCAGAGCTGATGTTAGAACTGCAGAGAATTAAGATTAAAAAAAAAAGAAAAAGAGGGGCCAGGGTTGTAGCTCAATGGTAGAGCCCTTGGCTAGCATGTGTGGGGCACTGGGTTCAAATCTCAGCACCACATACAAATGAATAAATAAAATAAATATGTTGTGTCCATCTACAACTTAAACAGATATCTTAAAAGAGACAGAAAATACATATAAAGTGTCAGACATAAAGCTTGGCACATAGTAGCTGTTTGGAAATGTCAGTGAGTAGTAGTGTCAGTAAATGTAATCAAGCATTTGAAGCCAGCCCCAGCATGAATCTGATCCAAAGAATTTCAGTAAGGAGAAGTTCTTAATAATAGTGTAACTGAAAAATGTGCCAAATTAGATCTACCTCCTTGAAATCCTTAATTTTGGAATAAACTCAGTGATTTTCTTCAGAGAGAAATGATTCTTTCTTACCTCTGTCATTTTTTTCCTCTCAACATCTTCCTGAACTTATCTTGGAATGAAATAAAGTAGTGTACTTCAAGTTAAGTTCATTAAAAAATATCTGAAGCACAAAAATGTGATCCTAAAGTACAGAAATATTTTTATCCTCTAAGGTCTTAGGCCAATAGTGGTTACATTAAGCAGTAGGACAGCAGACACCCCAAATCAGGTCTTACATTGGCTTTTCTTTATAAAAGATCATAAGCTATTCTTTTCCTTTTAAAAAAAAAAACAGACTTTAAAGCGTTTCTATAGGTTTTGACAAATGTATACTGTGTGTCCACTGTTACGGTGTCATACATAGTACTTTCACTGTCCTAGGAAGCCTCTGTGCTCTGCCTATTCGTCCCTCTTCATCCCTCAAATTCCTGTTCTTTTCACTGTCTCCATAGTTTTGCCTTTTCCAGAATGTCATATAGTTGGAATCATAGGCTGTAGCCTTTTTCTTTCACATAATACACATTTAAGATTCCCCTGGGTCTTTTCATGGCTTGATATCTCATTTTTTTTTTTATTTTTTTAAGTTGTAGATGAACACAATGTCTTTATTTATTTATTTTTATGTGGTGCTGAGGATTGAGCCCAGTGCCTCATATGTGCTAGGCAAATGCTTTACCACTGAGCCACAACCCCAGCCCCCTCATTTCTTTTTAAGGCTGAATAATAATCTTGATTGTCTGGATCTTCCATAATTTACCCATTCAACAGTAGATACCTTGGTTGCTTCCAAGTTTTAACAGTTATGAATAAAGCTGCTGTCAGCATCCTGGGTTCAGGTTTTTGTGGAGATACAGCTCATTTTTCTATATTTCTGAGAAGCAAATATTTTCGAAAGCTAATCAATAGGCAGCTAGTGTGGTAGTTGTTTCTTTCCAACTGTTCCCATTAATTTGTTCCCTTTGTTTAAAATAAGAGTATGTTTTTTTGTAAGATACTACCAAACTCTCTTCCAAAGTGGTTTTACTATTTTGCATTTCCACCACTTCACATCTTTACCAACATTTGGCCCTGTCCATCCATGTTCTGGGTTTGGGCTCTCCTAATGTATATGTAGTGGTATCTCATTGTGTTAATTTGCAATCCCTTAGTGACATGATGCTGAGCATCTTCTCATCTCCTTATTTGCCATCTGTTTACCTTTGGTTCACTTCTTTTTTCAGGCCTTTGCTCATTTGTAAACTGGACCATTCATTCTCCTGTTGTGTTTTAAGAATTTTTTTTAATAAGGGTTTTTTATCATATATGTCTTTTGTAAATATTTTCTCCAAACAGTGGCTTTGTTTTCTCTCTCTCTCTCTCTCTCTCTCTCTCTCTCTCTCTCTCTCTCTCTCTCTCTCTCTCTCTCTCTCTCTCTCTCTCTTTTCTCATCAGTGTTCCTGAGATTATATGAAAGTTTTAGCATTGCTACCCTGGGAAATAAAATGCCAGAATTTTCTTTACTAGAATACCATTAAGTTCCATTACCTTATTTGCTGATTTCCCCTTTGTCTTCTGGTGTCCTCTTCCAGCCCCAACCACCTATCAGTTTTTGCTGACAGAACAGAGTCATATTCATTAAGTAAACATTTACTGAGTACCTCTAGTCTGTAAGAATGATATGTAAGAATGAAAAGCAGGTATCAACCCAAGGTGCATGTTGTATAGAAATTCAGAGTGTTCATTGGTACTCAAATGAAGTAATAATAAGCCCATAGTAAGCAACTCCATAATGTGAAGTACTTAGTTAAAAATCTGCCATGACTTTGCTAGGCCCTAAGAGACTATTCACTGATACCAGTAAAATGGAAGCACAGGGTTAGAGTATGAATCAGCCTTGATTGTAAATTAGTCATTAGGTTGACCAAAGTGACCCCAGAAATATTAGCTGTATAATTAAGTCATTATGCCATTAAAGAGAAGCATCTTTGTTTTTTCTCTCTTATGTGGATATTTCAGAAAAAGTTACCAAATAAATTTGGCCAGAAAAAAGAAGTTTTAAGAAAAAAAATACTTGGGGAATGGAGAATGGATATTGGCCAAATCATAATGTCATATTGTGTGCATGTATAAATATACAACAGTAAATCCCACCATTATTACAACTATAATGCATAAATAAAAATATGGAAAAATATGAAGTTCTTAATAGCACATAAGCATCTGCATGTTTCTAGGCAACCGGGAAATTTTTTCCTTGATTTTTTTTCCTGGATCTTTGGAGTTACTTGTATCTCCTTCCATAGGATAAGGCTACCTAAAAGATGCCACTTTTTTTTTTAAGGGTTTATTTTTTTTTTTATTGGTTGTTCACAACATTACAAAGCTCTTGACATATCATATTTCATACATTAGATTGAAGTGGGTTATGAACTCCCAATTTTACCCCAAATGCAGATTGCAGAATCACATCGGTTACACATCCACAATTTTACATAATGCCCAATTAGTAATTGTTGTATTCTGCTATCTTTCCTATCCCCTACTATCACCCCTCCCCTCCCCTCCCATCTTCTCTCTCTACCCCATCTACTGTAATTCATTACTCTCCTTGTTTATTTTCCCATTCCCCTCACAACCTCTTATATGTAATTTTGTATAGCAATGAGGGTCTCCCTTCATTTCCATGCAATTTCCCTTTTCTCTCCCTTTCCCTCCCATCTCATGTCTCTGTTTAATGTTAGTCTTTTCTTCCTGCTCTTCCTCCCTGCTCTGTTCATAGTTGCTCTCATTATATCAAAGAAGACATTTGGTATTTGTTTTTTAGGGATTGACTAGCTTCACTAAGCATAATCTGCTCTAGTGCCATCCATTTCCCTGCAAATTCTATGATTTTGACATTTTTTATTGCTGCATAGTACTCCATTGTGTATAGATGCCACATTTTTTTTTATCTATTCATCTATTGAAGGGCAACTGGGTTGGTTCCACAGTCTAGCTATTGTGAATTGTGTTGCTATGAACATAGATATGGCAGCATCCCTGTAGCATGCTCTTTTAAGGTCTTCAGGGAATAGTCCGAGAAGGGCAATAGCAGGGTCAAATGGTGGTTCCATTCCCAGCTTTCCCAGGAATCTCCAAACTGCTTTCCAAATTGGCCGCACCAATTTGCAGTCCCACCAACAATGTACAAGTGTACCCTTTTCTCCACATCCTCGCCAGCACTTGTTGTTTGACTTCATAGTGGCTGCCAATCTTACTGGAGTGAGATGGTATCTTAGGGTGGTTTTGATTTGCATTTCTCTGACTGCTAGAGATGGTGAGCGTTTTTTCATGTACTTGTTGATTGATTGTATATCCTCCTCTGAGAAGTGTCTGTTCAGCTCCTTGGCCCATTTGTTGATTGAGTTATTTGTTATCTTATTGTCTAATTTTTTGAGTTCTTTGTATACTCTGGATATTAGGGCTCTATCTGAAGTGTGAGGAGTAAAAATTTGTTCCCAGGATGTAGGCTCCCTATTTACCTCTCTTATTGTTTCTCTTGCTGAGAAAAAACTTTTTAGTTTAAGTAAGTCCCATTTGTTGATTCTTGTTATTAACTCTTGTGCTATGGGTGTCCTATTAAGGAATTTGGAGCCCGACCCCACAATATGTAGATCGGAGCCAACTTTTTCTTCTGTCAGACGCAGAGTCTCTGATTTGATATCAAGCTCCTTGATCCATGGCGAGAGGAAGGGATTCAGTTTCATTTGTTGCATATGGATTTCCAGTTTTCCCAACACCATTTGTTGAAGATGCTATCCTTCCTCCATTGCATGCTTTTAGCCCCTTTATCAAATATAAGATAGTTGTAACTTTGTGGATTAGTCTCTGTGTCCTCTATTCTATACCATTGGTCCACCCGCCTGTTTTGGTACCAGTACCATGCTGTTTTTGTCACTATTGCTCTGTAATATAGTTTGAAATCTGGTATCGCTATACCGCCTGATTCACACTTCCTGCTTAGAATTGCTTTTGCTATTCTGGGTCTTTTATTTTTCCATATGAATTTCATGATTGCTTTATCTATTTCTACAAGAAATGCCGTTGGGTAAAAGATGCCACTTCATGTATTAAGTGATCCTTAAGAGTATGTAGTGTGACTCACATAAACCAGCAGACACCAAAATCACTCCTGATTCTTAGTTCATTTTTCTACACGTTGACTGTGATGCTTTTGAATTGTGTTAATTTATTCATTTCTTTGAATGGACTGTTTCCAACCCTAAAAAAAAAATGTTTAATTTTCAGTAATTAAAAAGCACAGTAATTTAAAGCTAATTTAAAAACAAACAAACTTGGGACTGGGACTGTGGCTCAGCGGTAGAGCACTAGCCTAGCACATGCGAGGTGCTGGGTTCAATCCTCAACACTGCATAAAAATAGATAAATAAAATAAAGATATTGTGTAAAACAACAAGCAAACAAACTGTGACCAAGGTCATGATCTGAGCCATTACTCTGTTTTTTCATAAACATAAGGCTTGCATTTTCCTGACAGTAAGACATATATTTAATTATTTTTATGGTGACTGTGTGATTGATATTTAGGAAAAGCTTTGACTATAGGTTACATAAGTCCTAAAGATGGTTAAGCCAGTTTTTAAAAATAAATTTCTATAGGTTTTATTTTTCTCTAGAATGCCGAGATATCCAGTCCTCATGAACTGGAAAGGATGTTAAGGGCCAACACCATGAAGGGAATGCTAACAAAGTACATCAGGTCATCTCAGCTCCCTTGATAAAATTGTCCCTACCAAGAGTGACAGGTTTCTAGTATAAATCTCCACAAAGCAACTAAGATCAAGCAACTTCCCATATTCATTTTCCATGTTCACAAATAACCTCGTAATTGAACTTCCTATGTGATTAACAGTGTAAAAAATATTCTCCATCTGCAAGGTCAAGGACCTGACATTCAACACTAGTGAAATTATCACAGTAAATGCCAAATCTAGGGCTCTGTCTAGATGCCACCCTGACTTGCCAAAGCACAGTACTTTGCATCACTCAATTAATACACCTTAGCATCTGAAAAATGCAACAGAATCATAAGGCTTCATTGCAAAATATTTATTTTCTTCAGATATGTTGAACAGGCTTTATAAACCTCCATGGCACCTGGGGTTTTTTAACTATTCAACTGAGGAATGACTGCAAAAGTGACAGGGAAAAATGTATATTTATATGTAGAATTTTCAAAACTATAAACCTTTAAGGCCATTTAAGAATGCTATAGAGATGAGGCACAAAGTAGTCCTTGTAATGTCCATCGATGAAACCTTTGCCACTGTTGTGCACAAACCAACAGGGAACATCTGTTCCAAACACTATATCTGTTCTGTAGTCTTTCTGGAATCCCCTGCAAGGAAAATGGTACACACGATTAGGGAACAGACCAGGCACTCCAGTCAGGCATAGCAAGAAACAAGACACCCTCTTTTCCATGCTGTTTGTTGTGCTTTTTTATTACCATTATCTTGCCCACCCCTACTGTATTCCTGCTCCCCGAGTTGTATGACATGTCAAGTCTGGACATGGCTGTTAGAAGGACAGAGATTAAGCAGTGTGTCTTTACTATTCAAGGAATCCTTACTCAGGTTGACCCCTGTGAATCCTTCAGGCAAAGTAGAGAGCAGTCATTTAATGCAAGTGGAAAGACAGGAATACAATCCCAAAAAGTTGTAGACTAACCTCACATTAACTCAAGAATGCATCTGAGGGACCTCGGACTTAAGGATAAATATTTTATTTGAGAGTGATACCTGCTGTTTGAGTAAATTCGTGTCCTTCACTTGAAGGACAAAAAAAGTCAATGATTTGGAAAGGTATACAGCACATTGCTATTAATGAGCCTTAAAAGTATACAGCTGCAGCCCACAGGTCAACTCTACTTCAATTATGAATCATGAGATACTTTCAGTAGGGGAAGCTGAGGCCCAGCACCAGCCTCTTGTAGAATAGATGCTCTTTTACCGAGCTTCATGTGATTGATTGCTGTGGTGCTTACCCCTTGGCCATCACGCTTGCTGCTGCCCACTGGGAACTCACTGTTCTCTATCTAATGAACCAAAACAAGTTGAGTAGTCCAAACCAAGAATCCCTGTTTGGTCCACAAATTTAGTTTTGTGGTGGCACTTATAATTTTATGGCCTAATTATTGCAATGTTATGATTTGATTGAGTATGTGAAAGCCAATAACATGTATGTGCAGGAATAGTCTTTTTTTTTTTTTTCTCTCCTACTGAGGATTGGACCCAATGGTGCTCTACCACTGATCTATATCTCCAGCTTTTTATTTTATTTTTTTTTTATTTCGAGACAGAATCTGGCTAAGTTGCCCAGGTTGGCAGCGAACTTGCCATCTTCCTGCCTCAGTCTCCCAAGTAACTGGGATTATAGGCATGTACACAGCACCCAGCTAGGAAGAGTCATTTTTAATAAAGCAAAGTTGGCTGCTTTATAATAACTCTAAAAAGACAAAAACTGCTTTAAAATGGTGTCAAATTAGGCATGGATGAGAAGACTGGGGAAAATTTATAAAGATTTTACAAGTTTTATAACTCGTAACACTCAGAATGTTTTATAAGTTCTCACTTCAAATTGAAGCATATGGATATGATTTGTGTAAGAATAGCTACACAAAAATGAATTCAGTAAATCCATACTCAAAAAGAAGGCTCACATAAAAATATACTTTCGTTCTCCACACTGTGGCTCATGGGTATTTTTATGATTCCTTCCTTTGGTTAACTTTTTCAGTTATCCAACTTGTGAGCAGAGGGCTTCCAATGTATGAAGATGAGAACAATAGATTCATTAATCTTGGCATTTCCTAATGCACACTTATAGTCATTATTGACACTTAAGGTAGGCCATCGAAGTGTCCTTATGGAAATGATATGTATGTGTTTATTCCTGATGCGTTGTTGAGTTTGACAGCTTTTCTTACTCTTTCTTGTGCTGCATAAGTCCAATCCAACAGGGAACCCTTTTCATCACTGCATAAGCATCCGAGGCCTACCTGGTGACAGTCAGCTTCTGTCCTTTCACTTGCATGCTTGCCTCTGGTTTCCCAGGGTCCTTTCCTGGTCTCTCATTGAAGATGTGTATCTCTGGCTCGTGCATGAACTGGCCTAGCAAAACAAAGTCCAGACATTAATTTACATGTAATCCAAAGTTTCATTGGATCCAAGTGACATTTTGGTCCTCCTTCCAGAATTTCTAGGGTAGAAAGACATATTGAGAGGTAAAAGAAGCAGCAAAGGGAGGGAAGGGTTCTTCCTGAAAATGATTTCCCATGATCATTTTTTATACATGAGGCTGACCCACTGGACTATTAGCAAAACCACCCAAGTGATGGTGAGGACAGGGGTGTGGTTGGCATTGGAGAGCACGGGTCAAACCATAGGAACATGTCTGTGATGTACATTTGAACTCTTAAAATACCAGGGAATGTAGTCCCTGGATGTTCTACTTGTTATCAAAGACTTCCTAAACTAGTTCACCTCCCTTCCACTACAAAACAGTCTTCTCTTAACTTGCCCCGTTTGTGATGCTGAAACCCTGGCCCTAGATGCCCCTGTCTGGAAAGATGAATGGCCCTGGCCATCTTATTCCTGAGTCACCACATTCTATGGGTCCTCTACTCCTGAGTCCACATCTGTTCTCTTCCCAACTTCTTTTTTTTTTATTATTATTATTAGTTACACATGACAGACAGTACAATGATCTTGACAATTCATACATTTGAATCAAATGGGGTATAATTTCTCATTTTTCTGATTGTACAAGTTGCAGAATCACATTGGTCATACAGTCACCTGTATACATACAGCAATAATAATCTCTATTTTATTCTGGTGCCCTTCCTATCCCCCCTTCCCCTCCTCTCCCCTCCCATCACATTTCTCTACGCAATCTAATGTGACACACTTCTTTTTTTTTCTTCTCACAACGTCATACATGTATTCTGTATAACGATGAGGGCTTCTCTCCATCTTCCATGCAATTCCCCTTCTCCTTCCCATTCCCTTCCACCTGTCTTCCCTATTTAGTGGTAATCTTCTCATGCTCTTCCTCTCTATCTCATTTTGAGTCACCCCTCTTATATCAAAGAAGACATTCAGCATTTTTTTTTTTAGGGATTGGCTAACTTCACTTAGCACAATCTGCTCTAATGCCATCCATTTCCCTGCAAATGCCATGATCTTGTTATTTTTTAGTGCTGAGTAATATTCCGTTGTGTATAAATGCCACATTTTTTTTTATTCATTCATCTATTGAAGGGCATCTAGGTTGGTTCCACAGTCTAGCTATTGTGAATTGTGCTGTCTTCACGAAACTTCTAACGACCCTCATCCAAGTCACTAAAGACAGAGTGGCCCAGCATATGCCCGATGGTAAGAGACAATTTACCTAAAAGTCCATGCACATTAGGGGAAAACTTGTTTGTGGGGGGAATGTAGATCCCCAGAAAGTCTACGTTGATTGGATGCTTCTTCCAAACACGATGCAGTAGAACAGAAAAGGATATCTCCTTATCCAGGGTCACAGTCACAGTTTTTTCTTTCTTCACAGAGACAAGCACCCTAGTGTGAAAGTCAACAAGGAAGGAAAGGATTCCAGAAGAGACTTCTTTAGCAAGTCATTCTCACCCCCAATATATACTCTCCACTCCTCCCAGTACAATTCCCCTTGTGTTTTAAGAGCTTTCCCATGTGTTTGCTACAGAATGCTGGAGGTTTTGTTGTTGTTGTTGTTGTTTGTTTGTTTGTTTTTGTGGTGCTGGGGATTGAACCCAGGGTCTTGTGCATGTGAGTCAAGCACTCTACCAACTGAGCTATATTCCCAGCCCTCAGAATGCTGTTCTTTTAACTCCCTGCTCTAAAATTCTGTCAATTTTCATGTTTATAGGTAAACCATCAATTAACAGATACTAATTGGTAAGACACATGGGGCTTGGAGCAGGCTCCCTGACAGAGTCAGCTGGGGATTTCGGTTGATGAGTTTGTTCACTGATCCAACGCATATATTGTGTACTTTCTGTATGCCAGGCACTGAGACATAGTAGTGACGAAAAAGCTACCTGGAAGAGTATGGTAGGTAAGAACAACTTTCTTGAGCCTTGACTTCCTTATGCTTAAAATGATTATTTTAAATTCTGTGTTGATGTTGATGTTTGGATTTATTTGTGCAGCCATGCCTCAAAGACAGGAATCCATTTAGATGGAGTAATACTTGCCTCTGATTAATGATGTGAGCTGTGTCAGACCAGGACAAGATGGATGTATGAGAACCACGACTCAGGGTGATGGTCTCAGTGTTGATTTCTATTTTCAGATCTTCATTTTGGAAATAAAATCCCAGTTTTCCAAAATAGGTTCTTAGTTTTCCATTCTGAGGCTTCTTTGCACCAATAAGCTGACCATTCACTAAAATCCCTGTAGAAGAAAAAATCATTTTTTTTTTCTTGTGGGCCCTTTTTTTTTATTTTAATGTATGTCTGGGCACCATAATTCAAATTTTATAAAACTTGACAATTTGAGAATAATATTATTATTTTGCTTCAGAATTTGTTTTTTTAAAAATTTCATTTTGTAACTGATATGTTTTATTATGAAGTAATTATATCATAATAAGATAAGCTAGTTTATCCTTTCAATATAGGTTTTGAATTATGATTGTTCCAGACTCTTCAGAATATATTTATTATAATTTAATTTTTCACTGATTATCAGATTTCTAAAAGTATAGAATTTCTATTTAGAAGAGACACAGAGAAATCCCAGGTAGTGACAGGGAAGCGTGGCAATTATCTGATTTTCTAATTCAAAAATAAGTTCTTTTTATTTTACCTGATTCTGGATCAGAAACCAGATTGAGGATTTTTCCAGGTTCTGAGTCAATATTAAAGCAAATATTCTTTTGGCTTCTTGGCAGGTAAATGATGAAATGGGGGTCATTTTCAACTGGAAAACATACAAGGAAAATGAAAACAAGATCATTAAAAGAAATTATTTTGAACAGTATTTTATTGCTGAACACCTTTAATTTAATCAGAAAAAGTATCTACTGTGCTTCCATTATTGATCAGGTTCTGTTTTAGGCATGGGTATCCAGTGGTCCATACCCTCTTGACCCTTTGTCTTGGATCATCTATCAGTATTTATGTTTTTTAATAAATATAGGGGGTATTTATTTTGTACCTCTTACATATATACTAGGCTAAATACTGGAGATAAAATTAAATCAAAAGATAAAAGGAATAAGATATACATGTATGAGAAACCCATATATATAACACATACAGGTAAGAAACACATACTCTATAGACATTTTTTAAGTAAAATAGAGATGTATTCATATACAGTAAAGAAAAATAAAGGAGACATAAAATAGATAAGTCACAGAAGTGAAATGAGGTCACTTGAAATATCCACCAAAGCCCTGGCTAAGTTTCCTCTGTCACAGAACAATGTCTGATGTGTTTCTTAAGAAGTTCCTTCTGAGGATCTCTTGATTGATATAAGAGTCTACATTCTAGGGAATCTAGTCAGCTGCTCTTTCTAGGAACAATAGGAAAGACCCTTCCATGAACAATTCAAAAAAACCACGTTAGGCAGGTACTTGGGACCTTCGTCTAGAGAACAGAACCCAGGAGCACCCAGCTACATGACAGCCGCACACACGATAAGGAAGAGTCCTCAGAATGCAATCCACCTTTCTGGTCCTTTGATCTTGGACTTCCAGCCACCAGAATTGAGATAAATAAATGTCTGTGATTTAGATGCCCCAGTCTGATATTTTGTTCCAGCAGCTTGGGACTGTCTTCTTTCAACAGAAGTCAAAGATGCTTACTTCCCCAGCACACAGTGATTTTATTCAGGCACAGAAGTGCACCACAGGATTACGATCGGTTGAGAAGGTAGAAGAGTGTGCATTGAAGCTCTGTTACCTCTTATCACATGTGGAGGGGGCGTGGACTCAAGCAGCTGTCCCCCTATCACAGGCATGGCCATCACTGGTGTTGGGGAAGGTTTGGCCCAAGATGGGATGGAACCTGGAGCAACTTTGCTGCCATAATACAAGGCACCTGTGCAGGAAAAAACTGTATCCGTTAGTTTCCATAGAAATTTCAAGAATCCTTTTTCATTCATTCTTTCTTTCTCTTTTGGCAGCCCCCAGAGGCTCTTGGTGGAAGTTTTATCTCCCCATTTTTTTTTTCCAGTTCTAGGGATTGAATCCAGGGCATAATACATGCTAGGTTAGTGCTGTACCACTGAAAAACAACTTCAGCCCCTTCCCCCATTTTTTTTTTTTTTTTTTTTTGCGAGGTGATAACTACCAGAGTTTGAACTCAGGAGCACTTACTTAACCACTGAGCCACATCCCCAGCCCTATTTTGTATTTTACTTAGAGACAGGGTCTCCTTGAGTTGCTTAGTGCCTCACTTTTGCTGAGGCTGGCTTTGAACTCACAATCCTCCTGCCTCAGCCTCCTGAGCCACTGGGAATACAGGTATGCGCCACCATGCCTGGCCCTCTTTCCCCCTTTTTATTCCAGAGATCTCTGCTCTCCCACTAGCATCCCAGGAGGAGAGGCTGTGATAGAGTTCTCCCAGGGTCCAGAAGCTGAGGAAGAATCTGCAGTAGGAGGAACTGATGACTACAGATCTTTCTAGAACTCGCCAAACAACAAGCTGAATCCATTTCACTTTCTGAAGAGGTCCCTATCCAAGAGAGAGACTGTGTTACACAAGAAAGATTCTGATATTCAGTCATTCTCTCTGCTTTGAGAAACACGGGCAATTTCTCAGCCTTAGTTTTTCCCTAGATCAGTTTAGGTGTGAGGGCCTCGATCTGTTGTAATCAGGGATGTCAGAAGTCAGAGTTCCACAAACCCTGGACCAGTGCAATAAACTTGGCATCCCACTTGAGCACAATTAAAAATGCAGAAAGCAATCCCTCCAATGGATGCAGCTCATTCTCAAGACAAGGTCTCTAAGAAAGAGGGAAAGGATCCAGTAAACTGGAAGCCCTTCTAGCCTCGGTTATGTACCCCAGGGGCTACCTGGAGACTTTTTACAGGACACAGAGGGCAAGGAGAGCATTTAAGGCCATTTGTAGATTCAGAGCTTGTACATATACTTTTCCTAAGACCCCTTTCTCCTAGAGTATAAATGGAAGGCAGTTGATTCTCCTGCCCTCCCTCATCTAAAGTCCCCAGGAATCAAAGCGTCCATTTGAATGTAGGTACAGCGCTTAAAACTCAGTGACTCCAATGACTGGTGACAAGTCAGATGGTTACTCATTCTTTACTTTCAGTAAAATTGAGAAGGGTTCACATTGTCAGCTGACAAATCATTGAAGTTTTGAATGCTTGAATTTGAGAGTTTGGGCATATAACTGTGGTGGAATTCAGACAAGCGAGTGACATTTCTATTAACAAGCTCTTTCTCTTTCATTCCTATCTAACTTATCTGTGTCAACAATGTTTATCAGTACTTAAGCCTGTAAAGCTGTTTTTTTATTTTTATTTTTTAAACATAGAATTGAAGCTGAATCCTGTATCTTTCAGTCTATCCATAAACAGTACTTACCATGAATACTTGAAGGAAAACTCAGCCACATTTTTTCTCATTAGGAGATGATTTTACTTCAATCAAATTTTACTTCTTATGTATTTCAAAATTTATATCATATCAATGTTATTTTGATCAATGTCTACTAACACTGTAGTAATTTTAATAAAATATAATCCAGAAGAAAAATTTGAATGGTTAGAATCTTATGGTGAAGTGGCACTCCCTTTCTTCACAGAAAAGTCTTAACTGGGCTTCTCTAGAAATCTTCACCATGGCTGATTTTAGGACTGTCAGCAAAAGAGTCTCTGCAAAAGAGTTCAATGTAGATAAACTTCCTATTTTCGAGTTGCCCTGATTTACTTGGTCACTGGCAGGGAAGATACCAGCAATCCAGGTGCTGGACACTCCCTTACTAGTTTTTCACAAATATATCCAGTATAGTAGTTTATAGAAATGTGCAAACAAGGCTTTGAGCTGGGCTTCACAGAGATGTCTTCATTTTTAAGATAAGTTATCAATTGGTCTCCATGGTAACAGCTGGCAGGGGGAGGAAAGAAAGGGGAGAAGAAGCTCTCCCCTTCTCAGGAGTTGTCTTTGAAGAGTTAACTTGCCCAAAACAATGAAAGAAAAAGCTGCTTTTATGTGAACTTCTGAGTCCTTCCCCTTACATGCTGGGTATAAAACTCTGAAACTACCTGAACTCGGGGTTCAGGGGATTGATTGATTACAGCAAAAGCTGTGCCCTCTGAACCTGGCTGCAACTAAATAAAACTATTTCCTGCTATCTTTGGTGCTTTGCCTCATCTGTCCCTACAACAATGGTACAACTCTTAAATTTGAAAGTTAAACAAATATAAGCAAGAGAGAGAGAGAGAGAGAGAGAGAGAGAGAGAGAGAGAGAGAGAGAGCGCAAAATAAGCAAACATTTTTCTTGCAGGGAAGCAAGGTGATTAATAAGACTTTGATGCATAAAAATAGATTACATTAGCATATTTTGTGAGGAGAAAGTGGAATGGAAATAAACACAAGTCCAACTAGAAAAAAAGAGAACAATATAAACATTTTAGTAATTAAAATAGAATTTATTTATGCATGTTTTAGATGGATGATGGTGAGTATCACAATAAGTGTTCTGTCTCATTAGATATGTTCAAAACAGTGACGTCGTTTTATTTTACAGAGTCAATGTTTATGATATGCCAGAAATATATTTGTCTCCATGATTTAAATAGGATGAAAAAAATTAAATGTTGATTTAAAAAATAAGTGTGGGAATTGTGTGCTATATGTATACTATGAATTGAAATGCATTTTGCTGTCATGTATAACAAATTAGAATAAATAAATAAATTTAAAATTTAAAAAAATGAGTGTGGGGGCTCAGTGGTCTTCATAATTCCTTTGGGAGAATACGAGTAAAAGTGTTCAAAGATCATAGTGATAAACCATTCTTATTAAAGTAAATTTAATATGCAATCTCAGGCAGGCAGGGACATGAGTTGGGAGCAAGAGGTGGGTTAGGGACAGGACAGAGCAGAGGCCCTAGACCTCAGCATAGGACAAGAAAGCTGCCCTGACATTACTTAACCAGATGAAAACACTGACCTGAACAGCAAGAGTGATCATGTGGAGGGGAGTCGGCCAGCATGCGCTCGTCCCCAGCTTCATTCTCAATCACCATCGCAGTCAGTGGGGTCACAATATGATGTTCTAGAGACATCTGCAGGATTGTTTTTGTAATCTTCCTTTTGGCTGCAGCTGTAGGAGCCAGGCTTCTGCATCCAGGAAATAGAAGCATTACAGGTATTTGAAGGGGGAACTCAGATCCCATTCCCACCCACCTCCGCTACTGATGTCCAGCCAGGGCCTGGGCAGGGGGCGACGACGTGCACAAGGCAGAGGGAAACAGAACTAAATGGCTTCATGAAGCTACTATGTATTTTATCTAGCTATGTAGTCCAAGGGATTGCTTACATAAGCTATTTTTCAGAGAAGCTTTAGGTTCACAGTGAAATCAAGCAGAAAGTACTAAGATATTTCCTTTGGGCCCCCTGTCCCGCTCTGGACATCTTCCACCAGAGTTGTACATTTGTTACAATTGATGAATAGACATCCATCAATTGTAACTTAAGTCATAGGTCAATAGTTTACATTAGGATTTACTTTGGATGTTGTTTTATGCTATGGTTTGAACAAATGAACAATATATATCCTCCACTGTAATATCATACAGAATAATTTTCACTGTCCTAAAAATGTTCTGTGCTCCATATATTCTTTGCTTCCCTGAACCAGATCAGTGGCAACCGCTGATTTGAGATTGTTTTTTAATCGATATTTAACTTCAGCAGCAATTTGCTCTATACCTTTAAATATATTCAGTGTGCTTCTACCCAAGGGGCAGGGATGTTTCTCAAATAGCTTACAGCCTGTTTATTTATTTATTTTTTTGTAATCTTATCGACATCAGGGATTTTCTCTGCAAATCCAGCTATATAATAGTATTTCATTTCCCCAGCCTAGTTTAGATCACCCTATTTCATCTTCTTGGGAATCTGATCTAACAGGTGGAGTGGGCTTGGGAACGGTAATTTTTATCAAACATCCCATGTAATTCTGATGCAGGTGGTCAAAGGACTGTACACTACTCTAGTGATAGATAAGTTTTTATGTTGGAGGGTTATGATGCAGCTCGACTGAGAAGCCAGGGGTGACGTAGATGAGTATCAGGAAGCCCTTCCTGGGGGACATTGTAATCTTATAATCATATATTTCTCTTTAGACAATAACCTGTTTTCAAGAGCAAATGTAAATTAATTACTCATATACACAGCAACACAGATGAATCTCATAGATATCATACTGAGTGAAAGAAGCTAGAAACAGATTGCATGGTTATGTGACACTTAGAACAGGCAAAACTAATTGATGGTGACAGAAATCAGACTAAATGGTTTCCACTGGAGGTGAAAGAAAGAGAATAAAGGAACCCTCATGGTTCTATTTCTGGATCTGGGTGGTGATTACATGGGCGATATATATAAAAATTTATTAAACTGCACAACTTAAAATGAATGCACTTCACATACTCTATGTATATTATACCTTAATAAAAAAGAAAGTTAGACAGGTGTGCTGGCACACGTCTGTAATCCCAGAGGCTCAGGAGGCTGAGGTGGGAGCATCGTGAGTTCAAAGCCAGCCAGCAACAGGGAGGCACTAAGCAACTCAGTGAGACCCTGTCTCTAAATAAAATACAAAATAAGGCTGGGGATGCGGCTCAGTGGTTGAATGCCCCTGAGTTCAACCCCTGGTACCAAAAAAGAAAGAAAGAAAGAAAGAAAGTTAATCCAGCTGTAGTTGTAGTAATGGGAACCCATGGAAGTTAATAACACAACCCTATATTAATTTGCTACCTTTCTTGCTTGCAAACCTTTTGTGCATGAACTCAAACATTGTGGGTGAACGTTTCACTTTTACAAATCACTCTAGTGTGGACTCTTCCCTTCTTACCGCTCCACTAGCAGTTGATTGATTGTTAGATAGGCCCACAATTTCTTGGTGAAATCAGGATCTGCATGCTTGTCTTTTGATAGGAAATCCTCCAGGTCATCCATCTGGGCCAGGGTTTCCAAGACCAACTCTGTGTTAGCCTAGAGGACAGAGGGTTCAATTGAAGGGAGCAGAATTAGAGTTAATTAAATCACCTTGAGTGAATCAGGGCACTAGACATTTGGAGGGTATACAAAAGAAATGGAAGATGCCTCTGTTGGGGAGTAAGTGCACCCTTCCAGGGGCTTGGCGTGGACTTGGATGAAAACCTGGAGATTGACTGAATAGTCGGGAAGGTGGCAGAGCTTTTCTCATGCCCTCTCTTTAGTTACTACTGCTGTTCTACACACAGGATTCTGGGAATGCAGACTATTAGCTTGTTCACACACAGGATTGATTGTCTCCAGGGGACCAGTTAGTATCTTCGAATAAGCAGACAAGCAGATGTACCGAAGTCGCGGTGATAATGCTCTGTACTTGCTCCAACTTATCAGGGTCAAATTTTCCTGCCACAACAATCTCTGAACCTCCAAAATAGTTGTGGAAACTGTTCTGAGTGACGTCTGTTACTGACGGGTGAGGATAGTTGAACTGAACATTCCGGAGCAATGGAGTTGAGACTTGGTTGTAGAATTTCTACAGTTTGTAAAAAGAGAAAGAAGAAGGAGAAAAAAAAAAGACCAGATAAATAATTATTTAAAGCATTTTTCTCTGAGGTTTTTCTCATGCTTAGTAGATACTTCTTAAGTTATCTCATGTATCTCTGGAACAAGTAAACATACTCATGATTTTTTTTTTTTTGGTACCCCAGGATTCAATTCAGAGGCACTTCGACCACTGAGCCACATCCCCAGCCCTACTACGTATTTTATTTAGAGACAAGGTCTCACTGAGTTGCTTAAAGCCTTGGTTTTGCTGAGGCTGGCTTTGAACTCTTGATCCTCCTGCCTCAACCTCCCTAGCCTCAGGGATTACAGGTGTGTGCCACCTCGCTTGGCAGGATTATTTGGTGAAAAAAAAAAAACAAACTGAGATGTGGAGACAATAAGATTTGTTAGAAGCACTATTAATATTTAAGAACCCAGATTTCTCCCATTTTCTGGTATGATCAGCATTAAGAAAAAAACCTCATGTATTCTCATAATGACAAATGTCAGCTGAGTCAATACTCCCAAATTAGAACCCTAAACCTTTCCTATTTTCAGTGCCTGGCACTGGCATATTTTCTTGGCCATTTAGTAAAATAAACAAGTAATTTTTATCTTTTGTATTTAAGGAAACTTTGAGGCCTCAGTTGGGCCTGTTTTACATATTAAAGAACTGATATTTGAGGTGTCAAAGCACTTCAAAGGAAAAACAGTGGCCCCCATGATAGGAAGGGCCATTGCTCAATGGGCCTCAAGGGCCAGCAAAAGCTCTTGGCCTCAGGAGATCTGTCCCATTCAGGGGGTAGGGAAGTGTGTGCTCCTATCTCACCATTAAGTACATGGGTGGAGGGGACTGTAAGGAGGAAATTGAACGAAGTGTTCAGTTCCTGAAGGGGTCTTTCTCTGATTCTTGCAACCAAATAATGATAATTTTAAATTAAGTGCAACTATCTTTGTTTAGGCATCAGATATGGGTAGTTGGATGATTTCCAGGGGATGGGGGACAGAAAACAGCGTTACCTTGAGCTGGGAGGATGTGTCCTGGTTTCCATAAATCCTTTGAGCAATTCCACGATTTTCATTGGATAGTCTTTTCAAAAAATCATAGTCAACATCAAATCCTATCCCCAAACTGAACAAGGAGACATTGTCTTGAATGTTCTGCTTCACATTTTTCTGGATTTTTGACAGTTTTACCTCACCTGAAGTTGGTGATGACAAGAAAGAAAAGAAGAAGGAATCAATGTTAAAAAGTTTTTGGAAAATCCAGGCAAGGTAATTTAGTGAGATTTATCAAAATTAAAAAATGCACTTACTCTTTGAACTAGTAATTCAAACTTGTAGAAAATTTTCTTACAGATGCACCCATATGTGTCAAAATGAAGTATGGGTAATGGTACATGGCAACATTATTGAGGAATAGCAAACATATTGGAAACAAATTAAATGTACACCAATAAGGGTGAGTGGTTAAATTATGGTACATTTAAACAGTGAAAAACCATGCAGCTATTAAACAGACAAATTTTTTAAATAGGGAAAAAAATTAAGATAAATAAGGCAGTATGTAGGATGTACTTGTATACCTACACGAACATATACATCTATGTTTCCAAATATGTACTTAGAGTAATATGATTTGCATGAAATATCTCTGGGAACTTGTAGCCAGTGACTGACTAGATGGTTAAGGGATAGGAGTAAGAAATAGACTTTTTTTTTTTTTTAAATTGCATTTCCTCTCCTCTCTTATGAGTTTATCCAAAACTTGAATTTTAAAATTTGAGGTGAGGGGAAACATTGAATCTACAACAAAGACATAACAACTAGTCACGTTAGTCTCACTACTGATAAAATGGCCTCTCTTCATCTTTCCAAAACTCTGGTTGCCACCGTCATTATTGCTTCATGTATTTTCATTCTGTTTAGCTGTGTCAGGCACAGGTTGGAAAGGGTGCTTGTTCACATGGCAACACACCTAAGCAACACAATCTGTCATTCACTATTCTTTATGTTTGTCAGTGTAGATACACAGGTTTAAAAAAAAATGAAATAAAAATAGGCCATAGAAGTTGGGAGATGTTGGAGCCATCTTGTGGATAAGAAAAATGATTAATCTAAAGATTGTAACAGAGCCGTCTTTTCTCCAGTTGCAACTGGGAGGAGTGTGGAAAATAGAGAATATGTTACTGTGGCCTTTGGAGGTACTATTTCAAGAGCCGGGGTCAGTATTCACCAGTTACAACTCACATACCATCTTTCATTGTCTAAAAATGGAGGAAATAAATGCATTTCACTAGAATGCATCAGCAAATCTTCACAATATACTATTAGAATTCAAACTCAACTCTCTCCCTAGCATGGAAGGGAAACTGAGGCATTCAAGAGCACCACTAAACATATCTGAGGACTGGCTGATGGGATGAGTGCTTCAGGGTGGGAGACTTCAGGGTGGGTGCCTTTAGGAAGCAAGGATTAGAAGTGTTTTAGAAACTCAGGCCCATGTAATTAGACTTCCCATGCAGGGCAAATCACATTCTCAAGCAACAGCAGTGAAAATGTTTGTCATGAGAAAATTGAAGCGATACTTGCCTACTGTTGGGTCTCCATCAGAAACCAGAATGATCAGAGAGACCGAGTTGGGGTCCAACAATCCCAAATTATTGGCTTCATTCAAAATAAAGATCGCCCGCAGGAGTGCTTCATTGATGTTTGTGCCTGGTAAAGTAATGGAGTTATGCCGTTGTAAGCACTTTCTTTTCACACACACTAAAATCACACCTTGGATTCAGGTTCATCTGTCTAGTGATTTCTTACGCATCATGTATTTGATAGTAAATGATTATTTTAAAAATTATTAATAACCATTAACTAACCAACAATTCTTTAATAATAATTAATAATATTAATATAATATTTGAATAATTATTTGCTAATTATTCAAAATTAAATAATAACTTGATTGCTTTCCAAGTGACACAAATTTAGCTCTGCCTGGTCAAGGTCCCATAGTGCAGTAAATTATTTACTTTAAAATAAACTGTTCCCTGAAGGGAGATCAGTAAGAGTAGAGAAAAGAGAAGAGGGGGAGGGAGGGGAAGAGAGAAAGGGGAAGTACTGGGCAATGATATTGGCCAAATTATATTGTTATATTTTTGTGTGTGCACATACAAATACATAACAACAAATCCCACCATTACGTACGACTATAATGCGCCAATAAAAATATAGAAAAAAAACTGAAACTATCCCCTTAGAGATAAATAAGCCCTTCAAAGCACCAGTCTATTATCTTTGTAAAACACCCAATTTAAGGCTTGTGAATCAGCTGCGCTGGAGACTTACATTTTACCATATGCAAACGAAAGCTGGCATCACTTATTGAACCTTTTTTTGTGAAAGGTTGGAATTTTAAAAAACTCATCAGGCTGGATTATGTCTTATACTTTAGTCACAAATAGTATTCATCATTTACCAATAAATAAATTTAATTTAGGGCAGACCATTGAAAATTGGGTAAACACCACTGCAGTGGAGGATAATGATTCTTAAGTAAAGCAAATGAATCCAGAATATTTTTCCTATGTAGCTATATGAATTCACCATAGTGAATCCCACCATAATGTACATCCATAAGAATGGGATCCTAGTTAGAATAAGATATATTTCATGCTTGTACAATTATATCAAAGTAAATTCTACTATCATGTATAATTAAAAAAAACAACAACAAAGGGAGGTTTCACACAGGGCTTTAGGTCAAACCCACTCACCTCCATTGGGCTGGATTTTCTCAATGTATCTCTTGGCATCTGCAACCTGTGCTTTAGTAGCTGAAACTAAATCATTTCTCCAGGTTCGAACGTTGTGATTGAAATCGACCACAGAGAATTGGTCTTCAGCTCTTAGGTCATCCAGTATGGTCTTCATTGCTTCCACAGTCTATTCCAGAAAAAGAATAAAGGGAGGGTTTACTAAATAAATCCTAAGCTTAAGAAACTAGGAGACCAATCATCGTCAACCTTCAAGACCTCACTCAATCTCAACTTCTCCAAGAAAACCTCTTTAACCCACCTCAGTCAACACAGGCCTAGTCC
Source organism: Ictidomys tridecemlineatus (assembly GCF_052094955.1). Lineage (NCBI taxonomy): Eukaryota > Metazoa > Chordata > Mammalia > Rodentia > Sciuridae > Ictidomys > Ictidomys tridecemlineatus. Next base: position 72,641,209 of record NC_135486.1, on the reverse strand, counting down.
TTGTGTATTTATAACATGCATTTTCAATTTTAAGTATTAAAGTTTGTGAATACTTGCATCTTTACTGTCTTATTTGTTATGCACAACAAGTTTGACTAGTCCTAGTTTAAGTTAAGGATCACAAAATCACATATATTTCTCATGTCCATCTATTCCCTTTTAAACATCTATTTCTCATCTTCTTTCTCTTTGAACCAACCACATCTGCCTCTTCCTCTGTCTTAGCCTGATTCTTGCTTCACTGATAACTGAAGCAATCAGAAGAAAATTTCTATAGATTCCTACGAGTATTAAACCCAACCAGCAATATTTGTACCTCCCTCCTGCCTCGGAGACGGAAGCAATCCTCAGTATTTCTACCAACTGCAAATTCCCCTACTGAAAACTAGATTTCTTTCTGTCTCATCTGCTGAAGACCACAGCTCCAGCAATTGCCCTTTGCCTCTTGAATCTCCCTCCTCTATCAATACACTTCCAGAAACATAAAAACATGTATTTCTCACCCCTTTAAAAACCTCATCAGCGCCTGCTTTCTCCATTCATCATCTCCCCTTTCAACAAAAGGATTGTCTAACCACTCTATCTCCCGATCTTCTCTTCCCATTTTCCCTGAGCACACTCCATCCAGATGTTCATCTTCATTACTCCACCAAAGCTCTCCTTGTCAAGGTCACCAATGACCTTGATGTTGCTAAATCCAATGGACCATCCTCATTTCTCATCAGACTCATTCTATCATTGGTATTTGATCCAACCACTCACTCCCTCCTTAGAACAATTTCCTCATTTGTTTTCCTCATTGGGTTTTCCTCCTCCTCTCTTTACTGATTTTTTTTTATTAGTCTCCATCACTGACTTTTCCTCTTCCTCCCCAATTCTTTGATACTGGAATGCTCTGCTGTTCAACTATATGCAGAAGAACTGAAAGATGATGCAGAAAAGTGACCAGAGTGAGAAGAGGCCCTGAAGAGGGAAACTTTTCAAAGAACTGAGTTTCAAGATAATTTTTTCAAGGAAATACTGGACAATTAAAAAAAAGAAAGGGAAGAGGAAGCAGAAAATAGGGAGATGGAAGAGAAATTCACAAGGAAGGAATGACTGGAGCATGTCCAGGGAACAGATGATAATCTCAAACCCTTGGGAAGAGCTCACACTCTCAGTAACAAGAGTTTCTGAGTTTTAGCCCAAAGGAAGGAGTGGAGGGACCAATGAACTATTGCATTAAGAGGGGATCATAGAAGATAGGCAGTTCTGCCTGCCACTGTGAACAAGGAGGCACTTACTTGTTTCATCTTAATCCCCCACATTGAGCCACTAATGTCAATAACAAAAAGGATGTTTTTGGGAATTGGGTCCAGGTTCTCAGGAGCAAAGAAGTGGACAAAATATCCATTAAACACCTGCAAAATAGAACATAAATGTGAGTCAGATCATGACCAATATTGAGAAGGTAGGCACTGGGGGGTCTGAGTTCTAGAGAAGATAGGTGGGCGACAGGAGAAGGCAGCATGGCATTCATGAAGACCAGAGCAGAGGTGACTCAGGTCACATCCATCTCCTGCTCCTGCTGCTGTTCTTCTCCCAGGAGGGTCCAAACCTTCTTGGCAGAGTTCCACTGTACAGCCCTTCACTCTCAGGCCTCTGTTCCAGAGCCCTGTTAACCAATGGTGAGTCAGATGGAGCACCTGCCCTCGGGGGTTCACAGACACCAGAGGGTGCAGACAGGTGAAGAGGATTTGCAGTGCAGGGTGTAAGGTGCCACGACTAGGAAATTAAAGGGCTCTGAGACTCAGATGGGGGAGCCTTTTCCAAAGAGCTGGCATGTGCCCTGAGAGCTGGGATGAGGCTGGAATTAATCCTGCATTGTGGGAGTTGGGCTGGGTTGGGGTGGAAAGTGGGGAGAAGAATTCCAGACAGTGATGGACAGAGCATGACGCACTTGGGGCTCCATTAGTGGTCCAGCAAGACAGGGCCATAGATGCAAGAATCCAAGAAATTAGGTGGAGAGTCAGCAGGACAGGTCACGGAGCACCTTTATGTGCCACTTCAGAGAATTTGGATTTTTCTTGAAGTTAGTGGGAGGCAACGAGATTCTTGCCAACCTTCTTTGTCTTCTGATGACTGTCTTGCCCAGTTCTCTATCCCCTGACATCTGGTTGCATAGTTCTTAGCTGCAGCGTTTTTAGCTGTGGTTGCCAATATACTTCTCTACCCTCCAACTAGAGAGAGACTCACGACCTTTTTTATATCCCCTAGGAGTTCTTACCTTAGCACAAGCGATATAGAGACACACATCTAAGATGTGTCAAAAGGGGAAGGGAAATTTTTCAAGGAATCTCAAGATAAATATGGTCCCTAGAATTCACCATTAGCTCTGGATCTTTCTCTGGGCTTTGGTTATGCTTTCCTCCTCATCCTATAATCTTTGATCATCTAATTGCAAGTCTTGGGAGGTATCCAAAATACCCACTTTGTAATTTTCTATTATTTTTTATAGGAGGCTTGAACATAGTCTTCCTGGACTAGGGCATGACACCTGCTATGATTTGAATATGTGAAGTGTCCCCAAACAGCCATGTGTTAAAGGCTTGTCCCTTAAGGTGGCTCTACTGGGAGGTTCTGTGGACCTTTAAGAGGTGGGGGTCATATGGGAGGTCCTTAGGTCACGGAAAGGGTACTCTCCAGGAGGACTGTGAGAACCTGGTCCCTTCCTCTCCCACTCTTTTGTTTTCTGGCCATGAGGTGAACAGTTTGCTCCACTGTGCACACTGCTGTTTGCGTACACACCGCCACCAGAGGTCTAAAAGCAATGAGTCTACTTGATCATGGACTAGACCCTCCAAAATCATGAGCCAAAACAACGCTTTGCTCTTTAAAAGTTAATTATCTCCGGTATTTTGTTATAGTAGTAGAAAGCAGACTAATAAAGGCCCAGTGAACCTTTAGTCTAATGACATAAAAACAAAATAAGACAAATAATAAATAACTAAATGATTAAAGAAACAAATAAAAAACTAAGTAAAAGATAATGCTTATGGCATTTTGGAGAAGTAAGATTTTAGTCCCTTCTCTGCAGCCTCGACACTCGCCTTCATAGCTAGAAAATACCCACAGGCCGAGGAGCTCCTTGACTGGAGATTGGCAGTCCCATGGAGTCTGTCGACACTCACCTCAAGCTTGCCAGCCTTCTCTTCTCGGTTCACATCATACATCACCACCAGCTCTCCATCCACGGCGGTCTCAGAACAGTTGGAGCATTTTCTTTGCTGTGCTACTGTGGGCTTGAAGGAAATATGTGCCTAGAAGGAACAGTGACATCAGAACCGGGTTTCTTCTCCAGCCCCTTCAAGGGGAGGGCTTGACAGCTGCACCTGCTTATGCACACAGATGAGGGGCATTGCCCAGTGGCCACAGTGCACCCAGCATCGGCAGGCCTGCAACAGGTGGAAGGGACAGAGCCAGGGCTTTGGGGGGGAGTGTCTGCCCACTAGAGTTCTGTTTGCCAGGTTTCTGGCCTTTTAAAAAGACCTTCACGGAATTTCCCTCATCCACCATGGAGAAGATGGCTATCAGCTCGGGAAAGAGTTTGTGAAGGTTCTTAGAAGAAGAGTTTGACCTCTTCGTAGTTGCTTATCATTGGCCATTGAGACAGAATTAAGCTGGGGATTTCTGGCTCTGATCATGAAAACCCAAAATATATTATGTCAAAACTGTGAGAAATGAGACCTAGAAAGGGACCGTCACTGGTCAAAATGGAATGAAACAACTGGAAGTTTTGTTTGATGTACTTGAAAGAAACACCTAGACTCATTGTTCCTTCACGTAGTGCCCGAAGCCCAACACCAGACCACTTTTCGTTCTCCAGAGCACAGGAAGAGGATGGAACCCAGGAACTAGTGGCCATTTAGATGGCTGGCGACAGGCAGTGGTTATGTTACCTTCTGGGGTCCTTTAGATAAGACTGGAACACCATCGAAGTGGCCTTCAAATGTATCAGGAACATGAAGAAATTTAAGTCCCTGAGGCTCAATAATCCACACGTCCACCTAAAGAAGAGAAAAAAATTGCAGCATTAAAAGTTCTTAAAGAATTTTTAAGCAAGAAGTAAAATTTCCAATGAATGCGACGATTCTTTTGCAATCTGCACGTTTTCCAAGCTGGTTCTATTATCACTTCTGAAAGTTCTTCCAGTTTCCTGGGATGGGATTCATCTCACATGGAGGCTTTGCCCCTTTGTAGCAACTCAGTATGCTTTCAATTGCCTCACTCCCCTAGGACTGATTCCCCATTGCTACAGTCAGATGTGGTTTGAGTGTGTCCCCCAAGATTCACACGCTGGAAACTTGGTCCCAAGTGTGACAGTGTTGAAGTGGTGGGACCTTTAAGAGGTGGGGCCTCCTTCGAGGTGATTAGGTGATGGGAGTCTCAGAAGGGACTGGTCTGTGGTGTTTGTTGCTGGGAGGAGTTGTTAGGAAGCAAGGTCACACCTGTGCTTTGTCTGTCTGCACACAGCTGGTTGTCTTTCTGTTTCCCTGACATGTCCTGATGCAACCAGGGGCCCTTGCTGGGATTCTGGTTGTTTGGAGCCTCCAGACACCAGCAGCACCCAAATAACCCTCTTTGCTTATAAAGTATCCAACCTCAGGTATTGCGTTTACTCACACAAAATGTAGAAATCTACCTTTATTCATTCTATTCTACTATTGTTATATATAATACCTTCACTTTGTCAGAGAAAAAGGAAAGTTATTATTAAATTAGTCTGCACTTACTCCATAGATTTGTCTAAAAAAGACAATTTTCCCTGTATCTTGGGCCTTTTTATTTCTTTTCTGTCTTCTTCTTTGAAAGAGCTCAGCAGGGAGAAATACTTTTGGTGATTCTTGACAAAACCATAGCCAAAGCTGTATTTCCAGAATGATTATTATATTTTAAGCATAGTGCAAGTCACTTCACATGTGTTGATTTATTGCACTCTCATCAATATTATTATTGTTATTATTATTTTTTATTTGATGCAGCTGATAAGTGGCAGAACCAGGCTTCCAACCCTGGGCCTGAGCTCTTAACACATTGTAAACAACTTCTTAACTTCTAACAGCCCTAGCTCCATCTATTTTTTTTTTTTTTTTTTTTTTAGTACTGGGGATTAAACCTAGTACTTGGGGACACACTCAAACCACATCTGACTGTAGCAATGAGGAATCAGTCCTAGGGGAATGAGGTAATTGAAAGCATACTGAGTTGCCTTACCACCTAGGTTACATCCTCAGTCCTAAGTTCTTATTTTTTATTTTGTGACAGGATCTGGCAAAGTTTCTGAGGCTGACCTTGAACTTGCAATGCTCCTGCCCCAGCCTCCCAGATGCTGGCATTACACCTGTGTTCACTGCAGCTGGCCCCAAGTCTACCTTTCAATCAACATTGCTGCATTATTCTTTAGGCCCCTGTGTTACACCATTCTATTTCTTCTTCTTTTTCTTTTTTTTTTTTTTCATGAGTAGCCTCCATCTTTTATATACATACACTCACTCATTGAGATGTGAAGTCATCAGGCAGTGCCTGGTACGCACATTGCTTTACTTACTACCTCTTTCTCATTTGGGATCATTTGCAAAAGCAAAGAACTACTTCCCTTTGGAAGTCCTTACTTTGGAACCATGTCTGCTTTTCTTCTCTCAAAAAAATTGTTTTCTAAAATGTGCTTTCCTACTCAGGGAAATGCACATCAAAACTACATTGAGATTTCCTCTCACTCCCGTTAGAGTGGCAACCATCAAGAATATGAACAATAATAAATGCTGGGGGTTGGGGTTTTGGCTCTGTGTTTGAGCATTTGTCTAGCACATGTGAGGCCCTAGGTTCAATCCTAAGCACTGCATAAAACTAACTAACTAAATAAATTGATTAATTAATTAAAGGTATTGTATCTGTCTACGACTAAAAAAGTTTAAACAATAATAATATATGTGAGAGAGGATATGAAGAAAAAGGAACACTGTTGGGGGATTGTAAATTAGTACAACCATATGGAAATCAATATAGAGGTTCTGCTAAAGATTAGGATTGAAACCATCAGATGACTCAGTTATGACACCCCTTGGTATTTATCCTGAAGAATCAAAGTCATCATACTAAGAGATACATGCATACCCATGTTAATAACAGCACAATTCACAATAGCCAAACTATGGAACCTGTCTAGGTTTCCAACAATGGCTGAATGGATAAAGAAAATGTGGTATATATACACACAATGGAGTTTTATTCGGTCATAAAAAAAATGAAATTATGTCAATTGCAGGAAAATGGATGGAACTAAAGACCATGATATTAAGCAAAATAAGTCAAGCTCAGAAGGTCAAGAGTCATATAATTTCTCTCATGTGTGGAAATTAGAGAGGAAAAAGGAAAAGGTTGTGTGATGAAACCCCAGGGGAGATCTATAGAGGAAATGAACGAAGAGGAGGCAGAGGGGAAATGCTGGTGAGTGACACTGACCAAATTATTTCGTTATATTGTGTGCATGCAAGAGCATGTAACAACAAACCATAGCATTATGTACAACTATAGTGTACCAATAAAAATATGGGAAAAAATTGCTTTCCTAAAGTCATGGAAACCAGTGTGAGCAGTTTCAATATTTTCTTTCTTGCTTATTACAAATAAGGTGTGAACTTAGCTTATTGCCTCCAAAAAAATCAACTGGTTCTACATGTTGGCATGAGCCATCTAGCGGAATCAGGGGGACCAGATGGCTCAGGACAGTCTGAGTGGCCATCACTGGTAGATAATGGAGAAGCTCTTGGGGAAAAGGGGGAAAAGTCCAGGGAAGTTGCAGAGAACTGGGGCCTCTGCTTTATTCTTCCATAAGTTCCTATCTATAATAGAACCTGGGTTACTCTGCATTAAGAAATGACAAAATCATAGAATTTGGAGGGAAATGGATGGCATTAGAGCAGATTATGAAAGCGAAGCTAGCCAAGCCCTAAAAAACAAATGCCAAATGTCTTCTTTCATATAAGGAGAGTAATTAAGAACAGACTAGGGAAGAAGAGCACAAGAAGAAGACCATCATTAAACAGGGTTGAGAGGTGGGAGGGAAAGGGAGAGAGAAGGGAAATAGCATGGAAATGGAACGAGACCCTCAGGTTTATACAAAATTACATACAAGAGGAAGTGAGGGGAAAGGGAAAAATAATACAAGGGGGAGGAATGAATTACAGTAGGGGGGGTAGAGAGAGAAGAGGGGAGGGGAGGGGAGGGGAGGGGGGATAGTAGAGGATAGGAAAGGCAGCAGAATACAACAGACACTAGGATGGCAATATGTAAAGCAATGGAAGTGAAACTGATGTGATTCTGCAAGCTGTATAAGGGGCAATATGGGAGTGCATAACCCACTTGAATCAAAATGTGAAATATGATATATCAAGAACTGTGTAATGGAGGGGTAAGACAAGATAATACAAATGGAAGAAATGATTTACAGTAGAAGGGGTAGAGAGAAAAGGGGAGGGGAGGAGAGGGGAGGGGGGATAGTAGAGAATAGGACTGACAGCAGAATACATCAGACACTAGAAAGGCAATATGTCAATCAATGGAAGGGTAACTGATGTGATACAGCAATCTGTATACGGGGTAAAGTTGGGAGTTCATAACCCGCTTGAATCAAACTGTGAAATATGATGTATTAAGAACTGTGTAAGGTTTTGAACGACCAACAATAAAAAAAATAAATAAATTAAAAAAAAAAAAAAGAACCTGGGGCCCTCAGGACAAGGCTAGCTCTCTCCATGAGAGGAGGGGAAATGGAAGGAGGACTTTCTCCTAGGATTGCAGAAATGCTTAGCAAGCCTGTGTCCCACTTGATGTAGACACAGCTCTAAAATCTAATAGGACCACTAGGCCACTGAGCACTGGGGGTATGTGTCTGAGGCCCTATGACTGGTTCTGCTGAGAGGACCAGCCCGTGGTGATCCTGAATCACGCATCATATTTATTGGTCTCACTCTAAGGAACCAAGTGTTGGAATAAAACCATTCCCCAAATTTGATACACCAATAGAGTTGAGTTTTTTGTTTGTTTGTTTTTTGTTTTTGTTTTTGTTTTTTTTAAAGAGAAATCTTATCCTCTTTGATTTCTGTGGGGAAATGCATTTCCAGTTCAGTGGCCCTTCTGATGGTGATTGGAACAGCTCTTCTGGAATCCAGACTAGGAGAAGGTCTGTCATCTTTGTTTTCTCCTTAGCTTATCTCTGGATAAGATTAAATCTCTTGGGAAATGGACAAGGTCATAGAATGTTAGAGCTGGAAAGTACCTTAAATATCATCTAGTCTAACCCTCTTGTATCACAGATGACAAAATAAAGGCCAGAGAATTCTGAGTTAAATTAACTTAAAGCCCAGATCCCACATCTAGTTAGTGCCTGCCTATTTGGGGCCAGAAATCAGTCAACTTGCCTCTGTAAAACTCTTTCTAATATAGCAAACCCTCTCTGTCTCATCTTAAAAGGGAGGAATTCCTCAGAGCATAGAAAATTTAAGAGTGAATAAAAATTCCAAAAATGTAAGAATTTTTTATGTGCTACTTGATATATGCTTTAAGAATCATTATCTGCATGGAATCAAACTTAAAATCTTAAATTTTGGGATTTATAGCATAGAATGCAGTTAACTTTTTCTTAGCTCTGTGACCTTAGGCAAGTTATTCATCTGAATCTCCGTTTCCTTATCTGTAAATGAAGGGTAATGACATTTCTCTCATAAATTGTGGTGAGGATTTAAAGACAGCAGAGGTCTAAATACCTTCCCCCAAATATTATAGAGGACATGTGTTTTCGTATCATTTACATAGTTGTTTGTTAATATAATTTTTATTATTAACAATCTCCAGGCGTGGTGGCACAGGCCTGTTATTCCCAGCGGCTCGTGAGGCTGAGGCAGGAGGATCGAGAGTTTAAAGCCAGCCGCAGCAATGGCAAGGCACCAAACAACTCAGTGAGACTCTGTCTATAAATAGAATACAAAATAGGGTTGGGGATATGACTCAGTGGTTGAGGGTCCCTGAGTTCAATCCCCAGTACCAAAAAAAAAAAAAAAAACCAAAACAAAAACCCAACAACCTCAACAATGGCCTCATTAGTGGCTTGGTGCTTATCAGACGTTAAGTGCTGCCTGATAGTATTTCTGTGAGATTCTTAGTGTTGAGTAAAAGAATGTAGGTGATGGGCTCACATCTATGTCCCTACTGGAAAAATAATCAGGATCACACATTAGTTGGGTAGGCCATCCTGACACCTGCTTGCCAAGTCACATGCCCTGGCATACTGCTGCTTTTGCCTGGAGGAATAGGCATCTTCTTCTAATTTTCCCCAAATCATTGTCACACGCCCTGATAGGGAGCTGAGAGCAAACTGTGAATATTGTTTATCAGATATGCAGATTTCCAAATTAAGATCAAAATTTCACCACAATGAATTCCTCGCCTTTTATCTCCTATGTGTATGGGGCAATTTGCAACCTGTTGGCTTCACTTTCCCATCTGTCAAGGGGAAACATGTGTTGTGCCCTCTCCTAGGTCTCCTCTTACATCACTGCCTCTCACATCAAATGTTCATATGATGTCACAGAGAATTAAGCAAAGAAAAGAGCATTTCCATTTTTAAAGCAAAGTCAAGTTCAAGGCCTGGCTCTCTTGAGATGATGGCATTGAGGGGAGAGGGGGAGACAACATTCACTGAGCTACTATTTCCATGAATTCATCTAGCTTACAATTATTTCCACCTACTTTTGTAAGTTTATCTCACTTGTAACTAAGAAATGCAAGTATGTTCTCTCAGCCTTTTTTAAATATGAAAGAGCGGAGACTCAGGATAACTTGACCATGAAGATCATGGTATGGGTTTCAGGGCAGCCTCCATGAAAGATATGCTCCCTCAAACCCCCGAAACCTGTGAATGTGGCTTATTTGCAAAATGGTTTTTACAGATGCTGTTAAGTTAAGGATCTTGAGGTGAGATAATTTTGTTCTACCTGGTGAGCCCTAAATCCAATGACAAGTGTTCTTATAAGAAAAAGGTAGAGGGAGACTTGAGATGCCCAGAGGAGAAAGTGAATATGACCTTGGGGAAGAAATTCAGAGTGTCATGGCCACAGGTCACAAGTCAAGAAATGTTAGCAGCTGCAAACACCAGAAGAAGCAAGGAGTAGAATTTCCCCAGAGCCTCCAGAGGGAGTGTACCTCTGCTGACACCTTCATCTCAGACTCCTGTCCTCCGGGAGTGGAGAGAGTACACTTCTGTTATTTCAGGCCACACAATTTGTGGTGATTTGTTACAGCACCCTTAAAAACTAATACAGCTACAAAGCAGCTGAGCTGCTTTCAAAATCTATCAGGCACTGGTGTGGCTGATTCCAAGCTCAAATCTTTTTGGCACACCACAGTGTACTGCAGAGCCAAATGCACCAAATACAAGAGTAGTGACGAAAGTCTAAGTCATAAGAGAAGGCACTTGCCACCAGCCCCGCTCACCTCCAGGTGTTTGGCCAGTCGTCCAGGCTGCAGATAAAGCCTGTGCTCATAGGATCCCAGCTTCCTCCAATTCACTTCTTGGTAATGAAGTTCAAACTGCACCTTGACTCCAGGGAGGACGTTTACTTCCGTTTTGAAGTTCTCCATATCAACAGCTCTGCTCCTAAATGCAGGAGCCCCCAAACATAAGTCATCACGCACGTGATTGAACTGTGAGGCCCAGAATCTAGCCAGCGGGCATCTAGTCTTGTCCTGGGAGATCAGACCTGCTCAGTTGCTTATGAAATAGGTATGAAAGAGAAAAGTGCAACTTCTGGATAAATTTAATCCTACCAAGCATTTCCGTTTCCTCTCCTCTCCTCCCTGATCTGTGGCTTCTAGAACTTCTGATGTGAATTTGTTTGCCAAGTAACCCTCGCCTGTGCCAGGAACTTGACGTATTTCATCTCTGACACAGCAGTTCTGCAACTTACCCTCATTTTTTAGATGATAAAAAGTGAGGCTCATGTAGATAGGTAATCTACTCAGGATCCCACAGCTGGTCAACTGTAGCTCCAAGACTCAAACCCAAGTTTAGTTGCCTCCAGAGACAGCGAATATTTCCTACAATGCATTTCAAGACCTATTCTAGGAATTCTTTATATTTTTGAAGGTATTCAAGGAAAATTATTTTATCAAATTGAATATATACTTTCGGTATAAGGTGTGCTGTGTATTTAGTCACCGAACATATTGAGTTCTATGTGATCATTGATCTTGAAGTGTTTATGGTTTTAAGGAATAAACATCAGAATTATCCAGCGAGGATGATTCCAATATCAGAATTAACAACAAATGACTTTCTCTCTCTCTCTCTCTCTCTCTCTCTCTCTCTCTCTCTCTCTCTCTAACTGGGGAGTGCTCTACTGTTGAGCTATGCCAACCCATTTTATTTTGAGTCAGGCTTGTGCTAAATTGTTGAGCCAGCCTCAAACTTACAATCCTCTTGCCTCAGCCTCCTGAATCACCAGGATTACAGGAGTGGACCACCATTCCCTGTAACAATGAATGGCTTTTAAACAAGGTGAACTTATGCATAATCAGCACATTTAGTTTCAGGGAAGTACTGAAGGCAGTCAGCTTGGGATACTGGGTAGTGGAAGAAAAAGGCAAACATGGTCTAGTGCAAAGCTTTGAGGCAGAATATGTTGGAAGAGGCCATATTTATCTGAGAAATGGATTAGAAGAAGAGCTCTATGTTCTCCGCTGAATCTCGAGTATGTGGGCTGAATAAATGAATGGATGATGTAGTCTATGTGCAAAGCTGGCAAAGTGATTCATAAAGTCAAAGAACTAATTAACCCACAGGGAAGCTGGATATGTTCCCCGTCTTCAAATTTCTTCTCTCCTTTCTCTTCCTGGCTGAATTGCATGTATCTGTTTGGGCTCGGCTGTAACATCAGTCTCTGAACATTTTCTGGACCCTCCAAACAGAATTGCATGCTTGGTACTCAGGATCCCCCCTACATCAGCATTGCCCATTATCCACAGGATAGCCACTCTCCTTGTCTGTCTCTTCCACAAGCCTGACAGTGTTTGTTTTTGAGTTACTGCTGCTTCTAGCAGAGCTGGGTACAGAGTTGACACTGGATGCTTTTTTTTTTTCTGAATAAACAAATGCATGAGTGACATGAAAGAATTTCAACTAGAGGTACATTTAGGAACGAAGAAGAGTAAATGAAGATGAAAACAATGTGGCAGAGAGGTATGCAGTGTAAAGAGTGATACGTTGAAGATTCCTTTGGAGCTGTTTGCTTGAAAGGTTGCTTTTTTGAAGTGATTTGGCATAACCAGTGTCTTATGTAAGACTACAGAGGGGAAAAAAATATCCCCAGAATCTAAGCTTAATTCTTGACGCTCTAAAGGGCTCTATGCTGTAAACATAAGGCAGAAAAATCATTAAAACCAATTCTAAAATTTTCCTTTTGTACATACAGTAAGTTTTGTTAATAAAATCATCAATACATATAGTTCCTTTCTGCACTCTTTAGCAAAGAAAAAAAGACAGTACTGCACTCTGTTGTCATATATACCTAATTAAAATTAAAAAATAAATTTATTTTAAAAAACAGTGTTGATTTATAGAATATCTATATAAGACAATCAATATAAGCACAACCTAAGTGAGATCTCCCAAATCTTATAGGTGGAAGAGAGGCCTCAGGGAAATAGAAATTGTGCTGTCTAATTTTACCATCTAACTTTTAGAGTTTCGTCTGTTTAATCTGGTGCCTTTCTGAAGGATGGTTGGCCTTGGGGAAATGGGATGGGAGAGGAAGCACCGTGGCACAGTCCTCACCTCACCAGTCCAGCCGTCTTGCCTTTTGCTCTCGCCTGAGCGTAGAGAGCTCGGCCCACAGTTTTCTCCTTAATGGAACTGGTGAACGTCGTGCCATCTACAGTCCTAGAAAATGACAGGAGGCAATGAGTTGATCAGTGTAGTAGTCTTAGCAAAACTAACAAACAACAAGCCACCCATTTATTAAGGTTGATTTAGTGAATGTGGGAAATGATCATTTTGTATCTATAAGAAACAAGAAGAGAGAGATTTGAGTCACTCCCTTTATCTTGTGAGGGGCTAGCTAACACTCACCCTAAAGCTTTTCCTTCATGTACTGTTGTTTGGGTTTGAACTTTTTCATAGCCACATTTTATCCTCCAGATGAAGCATTGCTCTCTTTGGAAGTGTCTTCCAAATGAGCGACAAATGTGACTAGGAGAGATGACTGATAAATCGCTAATTATCCGACATACATTTGGTTCATCAGATCATTCTTCTGGGAGTTAAGAATTAGAAAATCCTGGGGGTTTGCAATGAACTGGAATATTTATGTCCCACCAAAACTCACAGGTTGATCCCACCTCTCAATAAGATGATGCTAAACAGTGAGTCCTTTAAGAGATCATTAGATCCTAAGAGTGAAGCCCTCATGAATAGGATTAGGGCCCTCATAAAAGAGAACCTCAAGAGTTCTCTTGCCCTTTTCTACCATGTGAGAACAGCAAAGAGATGGCCATCTATTGTTAGAGTCTGTAAACAATTCAAGATGGCGCCTGGCATTTTGCAGAGGGAGTGGTTTGTGAAGTAATGCGATCGAGCCATTAAGTGTGGAGATTCCTTATTGGTTGACTGCTGTATCTAGTTTATGTTAATTAAGATAAGCTGTGTATAATGTATATATACCCCTCCTGTCCTACAATAAACGGCTCCCACTCCTGCTGCATCAACCTTCACAAGTTTCTCGTCACCTCCCCCCGACCCCCGTTAGTTTGCCCAGCCAGCTGGGCTGCGGCAATCTATGAATCAGGAAGTAAATCTTCTCTAGGCATGTAATCTGCCATTGTCTTGAATCTTAGATTTTTCTGTCTCTAAAACTATGAGAAGTTTTTGTTGTTTAAGTCCACCAAGTCTATGTTACTTTGTTAAAGCAATGCTAGCTGCTTTCTTGCAAACGGTGGAAAAGATTACAAAAAGATGGAGGAAGGTGCAGGCAAATCCTTCACAAAGTTTGTGTTTGTCTCTCTAACATCTCCCTTGGGGATCTCTGCCTTCTGTTTGCATCCCTGTCTCTATCCATCTTTTAGCTGGCTAGTGCCTAATTCTTGCCAAGTAATGGTTGGTTAGAGGAGTAGAATTACAGAATTTTAAGAGCAAATGGGAACTTTAGAGCACTTAAATGGTCAGTTTTTTCCCAAGGAGGCATTTAGAAATGTGTGGAAAAGTTTCTGATTGTTATGGTGACTGGAATGTGCTCTGATTTATTGGAGGAGACCAAGAACACCAGACAGCCTATGATGTGTGACACAGCTGAAGAACTTTCTGCCCTACATTTCTAGTTCTTCCCCTTTAATTGGGAGAAATCAGATCCAAGGTGACAAGGAGCATACTCAAGGTCCCACAGCCAGTCAGAACCAAAGTGAGATGAGAATCCACAAGTCTAGGCCAGTGCTCTCCCACCACATTGCAGTGAAGCTCAAAACCCTGAGAGGTCTTCAAGGCAAAGAGACCTCTCTTCCAGAGCAGACTATTCGGGCCTTTGATAAAAGAGTAGAAGACATGTTTTGGCTGGTATGAACTCATTTTAAACAGTGATGGTGAAACAGCTATTTTCCCAGGTCTTATAAATTCAGCTTTGAACAGAGGGGATTAAAATAAATGTACATTTCACAATTCTGTCTTGTCACTTCAAATATTTTATGGGATGAGAAGAGGAAGAAGAAAAAAAAGAATGAAGGGAAAGAGAAGAGAAAACTAGAATGAGTTCCGATTATGTGGTTTAAACATAGGAATGTATTTAAATAGTTTTAAATGTGATTTCTAGACATGGTGTCATATAATACCACTACCAAAAGCTTCCTCCTTCCCTTTGCCTTCTAGGGATGGCTGACTTAAAAAAAAAAAAAAAGTTGTAAATTTTTAAGCCAACCATCAAAGGGCACCAATTCACATAATTCTTTTTTTCCCCTCCTATTTTCTTTTTCTTGAAAATACAATTAACATGACTCTGCAGTTTTTGACAGCCACAATACTTACTAATTGAACTCTTTGTTCATTCACAATTATCAATGATTAAATCTTGGTTTATGAAAGACAAAGCAAATGAGAAGTGACGTAATGCCTTAATGAGAAAATAGACCACACACAGGTCTGTTCCAGAGGGAATAGGGGGAGCTGACCAGGGGGAGCATTCTCTGGGGATGGTCATCTGAATGTGCAGGGAGAGGATAGAAAGTCATATCCAACGAGGTAACTGGCCTTAACTTTTTAAAAGATATTGGTGTAGTTCAAATTGTTTTAATTATGGAAATTTTCAAATATATGAAAAATTGAGAGGAAAAAATATGATCCATCTCCATGAAACCATCACCCAGCTACACCAATATCAATACCCTGCCAATCTTAATTCATCTATACTCCCACACTTTCCACCTCAACTATTTTGAAGCCAATCTCAGACAGCATATCATTTCACCCATGAGCACTTCAAAATATATTTTGTAGAGAATTTTTAAAAAATTCTATGTGTGTAGCCCTAGAGTCATTGGGTAGAAAATGGAAAATATTTAAATTAAGTATAAGAAATCATTATAACAGAGCTGTCAACCATTGAGTTGATTGCCTTGGGAAGTGGTGAGTTTATCATTAAGGAAAGAGTCAAGTAAAGCCCAGATAACCCACTTGTCAGTGATATAATGGAGGAATTCTAGCACCGAATAAATGATTGGATTTAATCAGCAGTTCTCAACTATTTTTTTTCCTCATAGAGACACATATGGCAGATGACACTGATTTATGGCTCACATACTCATATGTGGTTTCCTACAAGTAAGGACAACTCCATATGTGTTTCTTCTCCAAAGAAAGCATATTAAAATGCAAGTAAGTGGATGTCGTTGCCGTAGAGATAACCTGAAGTTTGCTTTAATTCATTAGAAATAAAAGCAAATCCTTCACAAATTCTGATACTTTGGACAGGAATGAATTGTTGAGATCCACCCCACAAGGACTCTCAACATCCAGCAGATCCACAGCTCAGAAAGCAGAAACCTCCAGAAGAGTTACATTTTAACTAGGAGGGCTTTTGAACCATGCAATATCTGGCTCTTCCCAGAAGTACTCACATGGTAAAGTTGGAGATAAAGGCTCCTTTGGGAATCTGAACATCAAACACAACATTCTGAGGCTGCGGGGAGTTGTTCACCAGCTTGCTCTGGATGATGGTATTGGCCATACGAGAAGTAATGGTGGACTGGACTTTATAGCTATAAAGAGTTACTTGATCAACATTCTCCTGAAATGGTCAAGAAGGTGTCACAGTAAAATCACTCTGAATGGAACTATGTATATGCCATGACCAGCAGTATATTTTATTTGTTATGACCAGTTCTAGAGCATTCGTAAATATATAACTTTGCAGCTGTTAAGCAGTCTCCTAACTTCTCAGAGCATCCCACAAGAGGAAGTTGGCCTTTGTTTTGAGATATTTTCCCATGCTGTTTAGCTCTCTGAGTTTATGACTTTTTTAAAATCCAAGTAGAAAATGGTTGTGGGAGCAAAATTGGATTGAAAAAGTCCAGGAAATAACTTCAAAGAACATAGTTAGTGAAAGGAGGCAGGATCCCAAGGTTGGAAGGAGGTCCTGGCTATGCCTTCAGAATGGGATATAATCAGGGTGGTATGGGCTGAAGGGCATGCAGCAGCCTCCAATGCTGCTACATGTCTTTTTTGGTATCATCTATTATGATTTCCTAGTCAGTTCTCATATTTTCCCTCAAAATAAAACTTTGAGAACAATAAATCATTGAGAACAATGTCAGGTGTGGGTGGTGAGTAGAATATCACGGATAGGGAATTTTGATGCAATTATTGGTCCAAAACCCATCCTTCTACCCATAAATGGATATATATCTGTGGTAGCCCTGATGTAAAAATCACTGTATGTCAGTGTGCAAACCTTGGCAAAGACACGGCCAGTATGCGACACATTAGATTTTGCTTTTAACTCCAAGACGAGTTATTTATTTCAAACTTAGGTTTCGACACCCAACCTTTATTAAAGATTAAACCTGTAATTAGTTAACACCCAGTTCATCTCAAGCTAAGATAAAAATCCAGACTGATTTCCTTGCTTTTCTGGCCATACAGAGGTCTACTTTGACCATCTCAGGGAACTGGGCCATTTCATGTCTAAGAGTTCCTTCCCATGGCCACTCTTTTATTCTCCAAAGCTGTCAGATGTCATGTTTTTAAAATCAAAACTGTTAAGTAGCAATAAATGCATATGGTAGGATGAAACTTATGTTTTTGGTGAAACTTTAGAAAATAAAGAACACTTTCATTCCTTGGTAGCAACTGTCCTGTCTACAAATACTGGACACTCTAGTGCAGAATTTTGGAAAGATTTACAAACAGAATTGGGCAAAGGGGTATTTCAAAATTCAGGTCAATACTCTCAGTGACAAAGACCAAGGAGACACCTGGCTTGATTTCCAGATAATGGTTAACAGGAAAATCATTCACACATCAACTTATAACAAAATCAAAGCAAACTTACCATCACTTCTCCGGATTCTCCAGAAAGGCTTCTCTGTGGAAGGAAGTTAGATAATCATCCTTCAACTGCATGGCATTTATTATCTCAAGGGCAAAACGGGTCTCTCCGTCAAAAACATTTTTTCCCCTTCAGTACTAAGCTGTAGTTCCTTCATTAGAGCTGAGACATGAATCTCAAATATTCTCAGAAACTCTTTTCCCACTGGTGAGTTTCTCTGAACAAGTTTCTCAGCCATTTTTGGTTGCGGGCACACCTCTCTGTGACATAATGCTAAAATGAATATTTTTAAGTGAAAATGTCCAGCCAGACTCATCCTGAGCAGCATAGATTTTCTTCACTCTGTCTGGTTTGCTTTTTCTTCAATTGAGTGGTGATTGGGGTGCTCCATTCTGCCTTGGGACTTTGGACACTCTGTTCCCACTGTCAAAAACACTCTTGCTGCCAGTCCCCCTCCATCTGCAATGCCCCCAGCCCACCATAATAACATCCTAGCCATCCTTCCCATCTCAGCTTTGGCAGAATTTTCTTTGAAATTCTATGACCATGCCCCCCCACCCCCCCCCAATGAGTCAGGTAAGTATTTTCCAAGGAGCTCTTTCCTACCCTCACAACATCTATCTCTTATCCATTTCATATGAGGGGTCAGTTTCCTAGGTTCTGTCTCCTTCTAAACTAAGCTACATGCCAGCAGGGACTTTGATGTACTTCCTCCATGATTAGCCTTGAAACCAAACACAGTGACTGGCACCTGGAAACTTTTGTGCTCTCAACATCGTGCTATGGGGTTCTCCCCATGAGTAACCGTCCCGCGCCATGGAAATCACCTTGCCTTTGAAAGGCGAATGGCTTAGGATTGACGGGTGGAAATTGAATACCTGATGGCTTGTAAAATAAGACAAGTTTTGGATGTAAGCTCAGCTTGCCTGATTTGGGTTGAACCCAGGCTTTAGCAGGTGCTATATGACACGGTGAAGTCAACAGTTGCTTTCTTTCAGACTTTTTGAATGGAAACTTTGATGATTACGTTTTCTCCCCCATGGCTAAATGAAGTCTCGCTGGTTGGGTTTTAATATCATTGATCTACAAAAAAAACCTGGACTTTAGAAATGTCAAACATTGATACCCACACAAACTAAGTCATCAGTCAGCTTAGTGTTGCTTCCATAAAAAACCTTCTTTCTTAGCAGTGGGTTCTGTGTGGGAAAAGCCAAATCCTTCCTAGCATTGCCGAGCTCACCCCCATTAATTAGAGGATTTTATCTAGGCTGCCTCTGTGGCCTCCAGCGTGATATTTCTCCTTCCATGGTACTCTCTGCGCAGCTTCCCATGGCAGAGTGACCAGAGGAAGGAGAACGTGTGGTCACAACGGGAATTAAGAAAATCCTTCCTAAGAGGCACTTCTAATAAGGCAATAAGATCTTTCCAGAATCTTTAATTTTGAGGAAAACTCACAGCCATGTATTCTTTAGGAAACTAAGGGGATCGTTATGACTGACAGCCCCTGGAGAGCTATATGGAGGTCTCACTTTATTTAACCTTGACAGTGTTTCCACCTAGGTGCAAAACCACTAAACTGACTAAGAAGTGAGATCTTGAGAAAATCTAGCCAGAGGCACCATCGTACCTGTTTCACCTCTCCACCCATGAGCTCTTTCTCCTATTTTCCCTTTGGAAGTAAAGCTTACTGTACCTGATACCTCCGGTTCTCTGGCACAAATTGAAATTTTCCTGGGGCCAGTTCCACCAGATCACCATATTCTGCAAACTTAAAAAAAGAATTTAGGATGTTTATATCTATTAAAAATATCTAGAGCAATAGAGGAAGCTAAAGCAGTCATAATATTATTTAATATTCCTTTTCCTCTGCCTCTGGACCATCTCATTATTTTACACCATGATTTTTTTTTCAATCTATTTCGTTTTCTTGTTTGGTCTCAGAGGTGAGTAAAAGGAAATTAACATCTATAAATTTGTTGGAGGTGGGACTTCATTTTTTAGTTTGTGTGGAGATGATGGGACAGACATGTAATGGCCAAAGTGACCCAGTGATTAGGTGGGTACTCGGGGAAGTATTTGGGTAGACCTGGGGGCCTGATGGGCTAGACAGATATGATCAATTCGTCTTCCTGAGTTAAAAATGTAGGTAGGAAAGGAAAGCCAGTTTTAGAAATGACTGAAAAATCACAAACGCATTTGGGTGTCTTGACTTCAGTTAAAGATTTCTAACACATTTGATGGTTTTCAAAGTGTTAGAAAATGCAATGATTTCTAAGCAGAGCAATCTCCCCCTGCAAATACGCCATCGTATTCTTCTTCAAGCAAGACCTCTGCATTTGCTAGGATAGTCCCATAACACATTTTGCTTTTCTGGCATCACAGTAACTCCTACATGAATTTCAGAAAGATTCAGTTCAAGACTTTCCTTACATGAGATGACCAAGGATCCCGAGTAAAGACCTTGAATCCATGGGAATTATTCCTGCACTTTGCCAGCTCACTTTCCATATTCCCTTTTAATAGGAAAGCTTAAAGAGTCCTTACACAAAAATCATAGTTCACTTAGTACAAAAAGCAATGGTGCTTTGATAATGACTCCTAGGGAAAACAGTGATAATAACATTTCTTAATAGTAATAGCTAATAATTGTTAACACTTGCTAGTTCATGCACTGTGGCAGGTAGCTTACACACGGCATTGAATTTTATACCAATCTTTTGGCCTTTTTAGATAGGGAACTACAGGCTCTGCTCCATAACTGCTACACAATGATGCCTGACCACTGAACTTGACTTATTTCTCATGCAAAACCCACTAATGCTTTTTTTTTTTATAACCCATTATACCTTTAAGAAGTATAATGCAGTAATTATAATGGTAAACGCTTGTACTCTGATGATTGTTCTACAAATTTCCTTTCTACACAGAGCAAGATCATTGAATAGCCATTGCAATCCGCTGTTTACGTTCAGAACAGCAACAAGGAGCCCTCTAGATGTACTTACTTCAGGAAGTCCATTTATGGGGATCTCAAAGGCTTGTGTTTCCAAAAGAAATAACCAGATGAGAAAGCACGTGAGTCCTTTCATTTTGCCGGACTGCTTTGCCAAGCTCTCCAGAGCAGATGGCCTAGAGAGAATTCCACTCCTTCGTCCTGAATCAAGTTCAAAGGAACAACAGAGGCTCACAGTTCCTGTCAAAAATAAAAGGAGAAAGAGAAGGAAGCTCTCTAACTGTGCTCAAAATCGGGACAAATATTTGTTTGGGAGCTCCAACTTGACTGTGGGGGTTGAAAGACATGCAGAGGTTATCCAAACAGCAAAGCCAGAAGCAGTTGCTGGGCCATGGGACAAGTCAGGGTCAGGCTCGGGGTCAGATTTTTTTTTTCTTTTGCTGACTTCTATTGATAAAGGCAGAGAAACCTAAAGATAATTTCCATCTTATTTAAGGGACCCAATTAGGAACTATACCAAGAGATAGATCCAGAGAGAAAAGTAAAAGTGAAAAGTTTCTGAAAACAAAATTCTTTCACTTAGATTAACACAGGAGAAGAAAAAAAAAAGCTATGGGAGAAACACAATGGTTTTCTGAGCAGAGAATTCATAGTTAATGTTTTCCCCCTCTCTGATACTGAATACCTATTATATATAAAAAACTGAGCAAGGTGATACAGATATTAAGACTCTTCAGGGTAAGTGTCTTCCATAAAGCTAAGTGTCCATTCTTCCTGCCCCTTGATCATGACTTTCCAGGTGGCACTAGGAGTTGGTGCCATCATTCTGGTGAGTCATACAGTAAAAATATCAACTAGGAACTTTAAAATTATCACCACATTATTTTAACATGGGAAACGAATGCCCAGGAAATAATACAAAAAGAAAAAAAATGTATGGAAAAGTTTGTATCCATGAAAGATAGACACAAGCACATTGACAAATGGCTAAGCAAATAATTGAGTTAGTTTATGAATCAGTTCGTGTGCCAGAAACATCGATGGAGACTCATTACATGCACTAGGAGCTGAATACATAAAAGTGAATCGCAAGGAGTGACCTGCCAGTGTCCCCATATAGTCGTGGAGAAGGATGGACAGTTCACCAGGATGAGGGATAATGAGAGCCATGTCCGGTGTACAGTTGCCACAAGGAAAGTGGGCTACACTCACTCGGAGAGATGTAGGCATGTTCACAGGGCAGACAGGGTGTCATCTGTCAGGTCTGGAAAGATGGGTGGGGTGTCTCCAGGCTGATGGCAGAGGCTCTCACTCAGGGCGTGAGATGAGAGTGCAGGGCTGGCGGGACACCCAGGGAAACAGAGGTAGGTTGGTATGGCCGGAGTTGGAGGGAGGGCGAAGGGAGCTGGCAGAGGGGTAGAGGGCCACAGAGCACGGAATACAGCCATCCAGGGCAACCTGAACTCTGCACTCTAGGCAGTGGGAACTCAGGACTGGAAGGGGAGAAGCCTGACAGACAAGCACTCATATTGTATACAGATCACAGTGGGTTCAGCTCAGGTGATGGAAGAGGCAGGAGAAGCAGCCAAGGAACTATTTAAGAGACGCTGACAGTCCTGTTGAGCTAGCATAAGGCCCTAGACGAAGGCCGTGGAGTGAGGATGGCTTGAGATGATGGGTTCACGTGGTGTTCACATCAAATACCAGGTGTTAGTGGAAAAAGCAAGTACTTACTTTTGATATATAGATGTGTAGGTGCAGACTGTTGCTAAGTAATGATAGCAGCGTGCAGATCAATGAGGGCAGACGTTTACAGCTGTAAGAAAAATATGCAGATTGGCAAATAACCAAGAACTCGTGGTGATGAAGATGCTGTCCGGGTGGTGGGCTCATGGGCACTTTGTGCCTTCTTCTTCAAGGTGGTGGCTAAGGCCACTGGGTTTAGGAGTCGGTCATCAGAGGTTCATGGTCCTGCTCCTTCTGCTTACTAGTTGTAAGAATCCAGTGGTCTCCTTCATCTCTGAGAGCCTTATTTGTGCAATGAGAATGATCTCCCATTGCTGTGGACTGAATTGTTCCCTTCCCAAACTTTTTTGCTGAGGCCATAACTCCCAGTGTGGTTATATTTGGAGTAAAGAGGTAATTAAAGGCTAGGGTTGTGGCTCAGCGGTGGAGTGCTTGCCTCACATGCCTAGGGAACTAGGTTCGATCTTCAGCAACACATAAATAAAATAAAGGAATTGTATCCATCTACAACTAAAAATTTTTTTAAAAAGAAGTAATTAAGGTTAAATGGGGTCAAAGTGTGAGCCTTCATTTGATTAATGTGCTCATGAGATACCAGAACACATACACACACACGTTTTTTTCTCTCTTTCTTTCTTTATGTAGTATGAGGACATAATGAGAAGGCAGTGGTCTACAAATCAGGAGAGAGCCCGAATTAGAAATGAAACTGGCTGGCACTTGGATCTTGCCTAATCTTGGACTTCCCAGTCTCCAGAACTGTAAGAAAATAAATTTCTGTTGTTTGAGCCACTCAGTCTGTGGTTTTGTGTTACAGCAGCCTGAGCTAAGATGCCCACCCACTGTTGGAGGGGGTTTTATAAGCATTAAATAAGGTAACACA
Source organism: Ictidomys tridecemlineatus (assembly GCF_052094955.1). Classification (NCBI taxonomy): domain Eukaryota; kingdom Metazoa; phylum Chordata; class Mammalia; order Rodentia; family Sciuridae; genus Ictidomys; species Ictidomys tridecemlineatus. The sequence goes on along the minus strand of NC_135486.1, from coordinate 72,618,006 downwards.
TGTAAAATATTTGGCATACACTAAGTGCTTAATATATATTAGTCACAATTAACTTTATCATTAAAGAAGAAAGCAGATTTCTATGTGAAAACAGGGCACATAAAAATAGAGTTTAATACTTACTAGCCATTTTTATCCATAGAATTACTTTTGTTTTTCTGATTTTTGACAATATATCTTAATCAGGACCTACCAGCGTATTTTTCTGCGCATTGTAGATGGCGAATTAAAGTCTGCCCAATGATTTATCATTTCCATCATAGATTATATTGTTCTACTCTCCTCCCGTCTTTTTTTCTTTTAAACAGGTTAATCATTTTAGTAGATTTCATATCCCTTTGAGCTTGCATGCTGTTTATTATCAAACTCTCCCTGTAAGACTGTTCCAACATTTCAGAACAAGGAGACAAATACAGTGAAGGAATTTTATGTATTAGCCAATCTTGGAGGAATTTTATTTTCCTTGCAACAAACAAGTTCTGGAGCCTCTAGGACTCGGTGCTGCAATAGTCTGGGCACACCCTGGGCAGAACAGTGACCAAGGGAAGCTGTCTCATGCTCAGGGACAGGTAGTCTGGGACAACTTCTGGTGTCCTGCAGCTCCCTACTACATTTGAAGCCCAATTCACTGGGTTTATAACTAAGACCTGTCTATTTTTCTATGGAGGCTTTGTCTTCACCCTCTGAAGTTGCACAGCAGTGAATCTGTGGGAAAACAACTTCTGGAACAATAGAAGGGAAGAAATAGACCCTCCCCTCCGCTGTCTAGGCTGGGCTGGGTGGGTACCTGCTCAAGCCTGTGGGGGCCTTAGCCACACCCTCACAGAACCATCGAGCCACAGCTTGGCATTCTCCACTGAGATAGTGCTTTGGGGTGCATTTTAAAAAAATAACTGTGTTCTTCAACATTATATACCTTTCCATTGATCATCTCATCTTCAGTGGTTTTAATCTAACATTCAGAAGTAGTATGGACGAATCTAAACTAAGGGCAGCCTGGGTCATTCTCCCCTTTTCATGTCAATAGCTTGTATGCAAATCCCAAGGTCTCAGGAAAAACACTCTGTTTGCTCTCTCTTGATCTTCAGAAGCACAGGGGCTCCCATCAGGGTAGGCTATGTGTTCAGGTCACAGGTCCTGAACCTGTGGCCCTTCCACTACGCCTTTCCCAGGCCCAGGCAGCTGTTATGTAGACCAAAAGTATTTTCTTCTTTAAATGTTCCTGACTTATAAGGATGAAAGTCACTACTGAGAAGGTCGACTGAGAATATCTGCTTTCATGAATGTGAACATCAGTAGAAAATCTACAAGAAAAAATGTCACAATATTTCATGATGTTTGAACAAACTAACAAGTTATTGAGTACGCATTGAGCTTTCTGACAAATATAAATAAACTTGAGATTCATCACTCTAAATGTCACTGTGATTTAGCTAACAGAATAGCTATAGCAAGCACACATTTTAAAAAGTTCAGTTCTAGTCCTATCATTGTGAAAGTGTGTTTTTAAAATTTCAAAATGAGGCTGAGCTAACATACAAATAGCTATCTCTGACTTTTCCCTTCTTGTTCATTGGGTTAGATAAAGCATAATATGGAGAGTGTCTGTTTTCTACACATTGTGGGCTCAGATGCCTTTCCTTCCTATGGTAAAGTGTTTAACAGGATCTTTAAAGACCGTCAGCATATTGGCACATGCCTGTAATCTCAGCTACTCAGGAGGCTGAGATAGAAGGATTGCAGATTTGAGGTCAACCTCAGCAACTGTCAAAATAGAATAAAAAGAACTGGGGACATTACTCAGTGATAGAGCATTATCCTAGCATATAAAAGGCCCCAGGTTCAATGCCCAGAACTTCAAAGAATAAAAAAAAACACTGTTAGAATTTTCAAGAAGACATTCTACTTCTCTGCTGTATCTTTTCTCTTCCTGTAGTGACAGGTATGGTTTATTATCAGATGTAGCCAGATCATAAAGATTTGCGGGGTGTTGGGGGGGCCAGGTTGTGGCTCAGTGGTGGAGTGCTTGCCTAGGACATGAGAGGCTTTGAGTTTAACCCTCAGCACCTCATACAGATAAGTAAAATAAAAGGTATTGTGGTCACCTACTACTAAAAAAAAATTTTTTTAAAGATATTTTTTGCTTAAAATAGAATAGACATATCACAAGCCAAAAACGTGACATAGAGAGGGTGGAGCTAATTGTCTCATTAGCTCTTGGGTTGAGCGATTGCTGTTCTTTTCTTGAGCTGCAGTGATTGTGTTCCCCTGTGTCTGAAGTTTGACTTCATACCCATTACCTGAGTGACCAGCCTCAATCGGGATAGCTCAATCCCAGAATAACGGCTTCCTGTATTCTTCCCAGGGGATCTGGGTATTTCTGGCAAGGATGGGGCCAAATCTGGAGGCCCGAACAACAAGATCCAGCCCTGGTGTTTCCAATCCAGGCAGGCAGCACCTTGGCATGAGTACTGGGGCCATCTCCAAGGTAGAAAAAGTGTGAGGGGCATATCTGGGTATCTGCGCCATGAGGAATGTTGGAGGTCATCTACTGAATTCTCTACATTAAAAGATGATGGAGTGACTTACAGTGGGTAAGTCATGTGGCCAGAGTCACCCAGCTGATGGAGGGTGGAGAAGTGGTATAGAGCTGGGGTGGTATAGAGGGAGGTGGTGGCAGTGGGGTCTGAACCAACAGGTTCTAGAGTCTCACTCTCAGTCACAACCCTGGCCTGCCTCTCCAACTCACTAAGACCTTTACCACTGGGGCCAATCTGTGTGCCTCTATGTCATCATCTGAAAAACGGGGGACAACAAGAAGTGCTCACTTATGGATGTGTATAATGGACTTTGGGCACTGCCTGGAACACATTAGGTGCTTATTAAGTGTGAGTAAGTATCATTAGCAGTATTAAAGCAAGAAGTCCAAAGCATTCTGATCTCTGAGTACTCTGAGCTGTTTTGACTTCACGTCTTCTCCTGTCTCCTCCTGTCTCCTCACAGGGTCTTCAGGGCACTGCAAATGGAATGGACCTAGCCAAGGAGAAAGGCGGTACCAAGGAGCTGAACAACCCCCTGCAGTTCAGTGTCACACAGTGGAACTCCCTCTGCCCCTTCCTTCTCATAAGAGACTGACAACACCCTAAGAGGAGAGGTGGAGTGGAGGGACATCCCCAGGAGGGGCAGTTCCACTTGTAAGAACAGTACTGGAAATCCAGAAGAGGCAACGGACTGAGGCTTGTGACAGACACATCAAAATGCACTTTAGAAACTGTGTTTGGGACACGTGGGACAAAGTTAGGGAAAAAAGTGGACCTTCAGCCAGTAAGAAATGGGTTCATATCAACTAATAGTTTATTTACCTTGGTTTTTCATTGAATTATGGCCATCAACCTAGAAAGAATAGCACAAGCAATGGAAAGGAGGGAAATAAAACCTGAGAGAAATACAGACAGTAAGACAGCACTGAACTAGTTTTAAGTGAATCACTTCCCAGATCAATTACACCCCAGGGCACTGAAAGAAGTTCTGAATTGAAGGAACTTGCCAGTTTGGGCTATTAGCTTACTTCAGTGTTAAAAAGGGAGAACATTTAGATTCTGTAAATTATAGTTTGGGGAGCTTGAAGTTTAGCTGGTTTTGAAAAATAAATGTCATGAAACTATTAAAAAGATGGTTTGAGAACCTTTGGAAGAGGAAGCAATTTGACAAAGGGGCATGTGTGCTTGGGAGATGGAGGGCTCTGATGACCAAGGCCCACTAGATATGGGGTAGGGATGAGAGGGAAGCCGAGGGGTGAGGATCCACTGGGGTTGGAGATAGAATAAGGATGGCAGTAGGAGACAGCCTGGGCCCTGGAGCCCAGGAGAGAATTGCCAAGAAGCAGAAGGGAGTTTGGAAACGCCAAACCAAGCAGAAAGAGTACGAAAGAGTCAGGAAGCAGGGGAATTATACCATCATCAGATGGAGATGAGGCTGGGCTTATGTCCAACCAGTGATGTGGCCCATCCCCACCAAGCACTGAACAGCAAAGTGACTTGTTGGCAGACCAAGGGCTGGTGACACACAAAGCCTGTAAACACTGTCCATGTATCAGAGCCAAACTCTTCCCTTTGATTGAAGATGGCACAAGGCCATTTATCAGCTAAAGAATTAGTGATCATAGTGGACGATTGACTATCAACATTGAATTAATTTGACTTCTTGTCCCCATAGTGTTTCTAAACTGGAAGACCCTAATTGGGTCGATTACAACATACTTATCATGAGTGAGGTGGAAACTGAAAATGGAATGAGTTTTCACCCGGTGAATTGCAGAACCAGTTGTTTGAACAAAGCCAACCAGAAAAGCTTTCATAGATAAATTGATGTTAACTTGAAGGAATGAATTTAGTGGTGAGAAACAAGGTAATTCACCGAACCTGTTTGAATAAAATCTTCTTGAAATGTATTTGAATGATGAAAAGGAAGACAAGACTTAACAAATTTTGGAAGCAGTAAAACCTCGGTGCTTTCTTTAATGCGGGCTTGGAATGTTGCACTCAGTTCCAAATGAAATACTATGAAGGATTTTGATAAATTAGAGGTAAACCACTGGAGCCTAGTAGGAGAGTTAGAGATTTGAAAACTGTGTCTTATGAAGATATAAAACTAAATACACAGTTCAAGGAAAAAAACTCCTTTGAAAATGAGAAGCTGGAGTGGACATGACAGCCATCCATGCATGAGGCCAAAGAGTAGGTTATCTAAGGAGTTAATAGAGACTCCATGCCAGAATGGAGGAACAAAGTCAGAATCCAGGAAAGGAAATCAAAAGCTGGAAGAAGCCGGGCAGGTGGCCAGTCTATGGGGCCGAAGAATGAGCAGGGCTAACAGCCCACAGAGAAGGCTGAGAGCAGAGAGAGTTCAATGGATGGAACGAGGCCTTCTGGAACGTGTCCCATGAACCCTGAGCATCTGCTGGCACAGTTCTCTGAGGTGTGGTTTGGCTGTGTTCATGGGCTAGGTCATGGTCGTCAGTTGGACCAAACTATGCCGAGTGAGCTTCATTCCTGTATTTCCAGAGGGTGGTACCTGGAATGTTCCAGTTTTCTACAGCTGCATAACTTCGAGTTCCAAAACCACAGTGGAATCTCTCACCTCTCTCTGTGGGCTAACTGGTTCTTTCTTTTGCTCTGTGTGGTGTGGGCTGGGCCCTCAGTCCATGGGTAACAACATCCAAATTACTCACCAAAACCTGGGGATCGGCCCTGGCTGTGGGCTGGGAGCTCAGTAAGGGCTCTCGCTAGACTGTCCCCACATGATGTGACTCACATGACAAGCTGGGTCTCAGGATGGGCATTCGAAAGGTACAAACATGGAGGCGGTGGAGCTCCTACGTCCCGTGCTTAGATTTTACATAGTTACATAGTTCTTTCATGTACTGTTGGATAAATCAGTCTCAGGGACACCCCTAACTCCAGGGGAGGGAATATAAATTCCACCTCTAAATAGAAGAGTGATAAGGATTTTGGAAGCATCTTTAAACCATCACAAGGAAAATGGAGTGGTGATATAAGGGATCAAAGTTTTGGAGGTTTTGACTCAAAAATGGAAAGACTGCTTATGGAGGTTATCATGAAGATCAATAGGATAAGGACTGTAAAGATCTTCATACTAACCAGGATGTAGCCAAGTCCCATTACATAGCAGCTGCTATTAATATCGATGTTATTTTTAATTCTGTGCCTGACATTGAAGTGCCTAAACTAAATGGGCAGCAAGTCCAGATTTGGGGAGGGGCACAGAGGATTCCTGTACTGGGAGAGTAAGCCTTTGGGAGATGAATGCTAAAGGAACGTGAAGATCCCATGTTTCCACAGAAAGCTAAAAAAATCCAGCCTCCCATTTCCCACATGTCTTAGAGCATCCTCCTCCTCCCATCTAGCTTCTTCCTTTTCTTATTTAGAGGGAATCCTCTAGAGATTAGTTTTTGAAAGAGTGCAGGCAACATACAAACACAGACCTAAAGTATTTCCGGCCAGTGGGGTTCTGGCATTGTTCAAGTTAAAGCAAACAAATAAGAAAAAAGTTGGCCTTTTAAAATATCTATTTATGTGTAGGGAACTGGAGAGGTAGCTCAGTGGTGGGGCACTTGTCTAGCATGCATGAGGCCCAGGTTCAATCCCCAGTGCCACCAAACACACACACACACACACACACACACACACACACACACACACACTATACACACACCGCTACATGTATGGCCTGACTTTATATAGGATCTCATTTATATAAACAAACTTTCTATAGCTTTACTTTTTCTAAATGGAAACAAGATTGTCAGTTTGTTCATTGGTACAGGAGGCTCCTACTTCCCGAGTGTTCCCATGTATGTAGATGGGGAAAATGATCCTTCAAATTCCAACTGATTGAAGCCACTTTTATCTCTAGGGGAGTACTGTACTTTCTCTTTAGAACATGTGATTGTGTATACGGAATATGCTAGACATTCTTTGTTCCCCATGCATGGATTTCAGTGGCCGTCATTTAGTTAAATAACTCTAGACCTCCAGGAGCACGGCTCAAAATTTTGGCATCAGAGCACATCAGTAAGGGGAACTACACGAAGCATAAGCCTGGCTGCTAGCTCCTCAGTCCATAAGTCACATGTAATAATAGAGGATCATGATGAGTGACCAAGAACAAAGATTCCTTTCCAGGCTTTCTGTGAAGATTACTGTGTGGGTCTGCCCTTGAGTTCACATATAGGCAGAAAGTGTGTGCTGTTTCTTCCTTATCATGATGCTTTCCAAAAGTGAATGACTGAACATCAGAATAGGTGATAAAGATGAAAGTGCAGCAAAGACATGGAAATTGATTATGCTAGGAAATTTGAATTACAAAATAGAGAAGAAATAACTGAGCGGGGCGAGGTGCTATAGAACATTAAAAGTTATGCCTCCTATTCAACTGCACCCTTGAAAGAATAGATGTTTAGTTTAAAAACATTTCCTATAGTTACAGAAACTTTTAGGGAGAGGTATTTTGGAGAATTAAAGAGGGAGCCATATTCCATGTTCAGATCAATGCAGTCAAGAGACAGAACCACACATACAAACATTGGGAAGTATAGTCAGTCAGTATAGGCTAGGGTATGTTGAGGTAACAAAGCCCAAATCTCAGTGACTTAAAACAAACCAAAGTTTTTTTTTACTTCTTGCACATACCATCTCTCCCCTGCCTGCAAATAGAAAGAACCTGGATCTTGGTCTAGCTGTCCCCAGAGGAAATCCCTACTGATACGGAGTTGAACATGAAGGAAAGTCAACATGTCCGTGAGAACAAGTTCCAGAGTTTGAAAGAATCACAGCGAGGCCCTTGAACAAGCCATCAAGCAGGGACTGGCATGTTCGATTTACACAAGCACATGCACAAGGAGGGGAGGGGAGTTGGAGCTGAGGGAGGGTCCTGCATGGTACAGATGGCACCCCTTCTGGCTTGTATCCAGCCAGAAACATGGACTCTGCCAGGAGCCCCTTCCTCATACTGGTAGGAACACAGATCTCTGTAGTCAACAGATCAGCCTAGTGGCCTTTGAGAAGCACCAAGGGTGTTTTCAGTAGGAAGCAGTTGAGCAGAATCTGGAACAAGGTGTAACAATCAGGGAGAGTTTGGAAGGATAGTGTTAGAGCAGCTGCGTATTGGGAAAAGGCTCCAGTTTTACTCAGTTTCCGTTGTTTTCATTCATAGATCTGCCAGTGGCTTTTGAATGGCATTGATACAGACTCTGGTGGTTGATATTCACTTGAAATGTTTTCCGAAACATATCTCCACTAGGTGGCGCAAAGCGCTTATCAATTTGGAGCTGATGTAATGGACTTGTGCTAAGGAAGAGAGGAGGAACTTGAAAGTAAAATAGGGTCTCATGCTGGGGCTGATGGACATGCGGTTAGTGAATAAAGGGCCATGTCATAGTGGAATAATGGGATAAGGGTTGTACTGCAGTTGCATTAAATAATTGCACACCTAATATCTCTAGGGTCAATTCATAGTTTTTTCCTCTTGCCCCCAAACATTTAAATAATCACATATTAAAGCTATTAAAATAGATTCCGAAACTTGAAACATATATATATTGAACATATACATATGTGTGTGTATATATATATTTAATATATAAGGGTCAATCACTTACAAAGTATTATTCAAAAACTCTACTTTCAAAAACAGATGTAGATAATTATTTCCAGTAAACTAATCAGCCAATCAATTGATATTCACTGAATATGCAAGGCACATTGTTAGATATATATGGCACACAAGGCAGTCTGCCAACTGGTTAAGAACACAGTGTTGGGTCCAAAGAGCCTGATTTTCTAACCAATTATTAAATATGACCCACAACATGTTCCTTCACTGTGTCTCAGTTTCCTTATTTGTAAAGTACAGATAAATAATGTCTACTTCACAGGCTATTGTAGAGAGTTCATCTTTGTAAGGCATTTCAAATATTGCCTATTACACAAGTGTAAGTCATCATTATTACTATAGCAAGATTCTTCATTCACAAAGGAGCTCACTGTGAGGCTCAGCTGGGCAAAGATTTCTTAAGTACCTCTTATGTCCTAAGTACTATGAAGGACACTGGGTGGATAAAAGGAACTGGAGATCATTATGTTAAAGAAAAAAGCCAGGCACAGAAAGACAAGGACTGCAGATCTCTCATATTCGGAATGAACAAGGTTGTTCTCATGCAAATTGAGAGTAGAATGGTGTTTGCCCAAGGATGGGGAGATTAGGGGTAGGAAAGGTAGACAATGAGTAGAGGTTACAGTTAGATACGATAGGAATAAGAAGTTCCAGGCTGTAGTATGTTGACTATAGAGAAGGATAATGTACTGAATATTTCACAAGAGAAAAAGAACGAATTTTGAATGTTTTCAAAATGAAGAAATGATAAATGTTCTGACTTGAGCATCACACAGTGTTTATAGATATGAAAACATCTCATGATGCCCCATATGTATGCTCAGTTTTTGTTGTCAGGTATCAGTCAAAAATAAATAATAAAAAAGAAACAAAGGGTTACAAGAGTGGGTCAGGTGTGGCTCCTGACTCATGAAATAAAGGAATTTCACAAGAGAGGTGGGATTGACGGGTAACTGAACCATGAAAAAGCCCAGCAGGTGAAGCTAGTATAGTAGTAACTGATAATTTGGCTAAAAGGAAGGGGCAGTGAGGTAGAGCTGGCAAACATGGGGAGGGTTGATGGTGGACACTGGGGGGAGGCATTCTTATTGGAAGGAACCACAGAACTGGAGACTTCAGAGCATGGCCATCTCTCCTTCCCTTGATACCGCACTCCAGTTTTGTTGGAGACAGGTGCCCACTTGCACCTCCAGCCTCAGCCTCCAGAGCTGCTGGGCTTACAGGTGTGGGCCACTGCACTGAGCCTGTACTAGGAATTTAACTAAATAACTTTATTTATGCAAGTGACCAAATCACAACTGGCCAGTGCCTGTCACGATCATTCACTAGCGTTGGACACAACTTGGACTTGTACTGCTTGTAGCCTGGAGCCAGACGGTGGCCACTCTGCTGGGTGGCTTCTGAGGAAGTTTTTGCTTTCCTCATAGAATGGACAGATGGACTTGGAGACTCTCCCCATCTCCAACATGGGATACGCCTGAAGCAAGAGTAACATTTTCTCGAGACCTCCTTCTGTGACAAGCAAGAGAATGAACCAGGAATTAGCACAGAAAGAGAACATGGCCTCCAGAGCTGCTGGGCTGACAGGTGTGTGCTGTGATAGTAGAAGAAAATGTGACTCCATTTGGTTTTATGACTTCATCCTGTAAAACAACTATGCCAAGTAGAAGGGTCAAGATTGGGGCAAGATGTTCTTTTCCTTTTGCTATAGAAACCTTTAAGAACACAAAACTACCTAATGGGACATTGTTTCTGTAACTAGGGTAATGAGGCTCTGTTTCTGTAACTGGGGTAACTGGGCTAACTGATTGGTTAGACTTCCCACCACCTGACTGCACTGTCCTGCTTCTGTAACCTGGCTTGCTTGCATTGGCTAGACCCCCCTGAACATCTCTTTTGCAGTTTTCAGGCTTATAAGGAGTGCCCTTGCAATTGTTCGGGGCTGATCAAGGGAACAGCTTTATGTTCTGGTTAGCCGCCACCGGTGTGCTTCAATAAAGACTTGATTCGATTATACGTGAGTGGTCTGGAAGTCAGTTTATGAAACCCTGGGACAAAGCTTTAACTATAACAGTGCCACTGCACAGGGCCTTTACTAGGAATTTAATTATATAACTTTATTTATACAGAATCAACTGGCACAGGAATTATGAGGGACACAGTCATATAAAAAAGATTATGCAATGTCACAACTTTTCTGACATTGCACAAAAGCATGCCAGTATGTATTTGTTGCAAATATATAATTTCCAAATTGCCTTCGGCATCAATTCACCATATTAGTGCTGTTGGAATAGGGAGAAGTTAATTTTGATTGTTTTTCTTACTTGAGGTGGAATTTGTATAATATAAAATTAACCATTTTAAAAGTGAATGACTTGGTAACCTTTAGAGTTTCCCAGTATGGTGGGTGCCACTATCACTCATGTTGTAAATGGAGAAGTGGAACACAGAATTCAGAATAAGTCTTGGTGGCTCCCATAGTCCCCAGGTTTATGTCCTGTAGGGTACACAGAGAATAAAGAACAGTGAGGGCCGGGAGGGATAAAGACATAACCCAGCAAATGTGCTGGAATGGTTAATTTTACGTTGACTTGACCATATTTTGTGGGCCAATCTTCAACCATGGAGGATTCTGTGAAGATGTTTCAGGATGAGATTCACATTTAAATCAGTGAACTTCCTGTAAAGCAGACTGGGTGGGCTTTATCCAATCAGTTGAAGATCTGAAAACCATGAAGGACTGACCTTCCCTGAGCAAGAAAGAATTCCCAGCAGAGGACCTTGGGACTTCATCTACAACATCAGATCTTCTTGCTTCTCTAGCATAGGGCCTTTGGACTCAAAATGACTTCTGTGCATCTCCATCCTGATGACCAGTATGAACAATTCCTTAAAGCAGCACGCACATGCACACACACACACACACACATGCATACCTCCTGTTGATTATGTTTCTCTGGAGAAACCCCACCCCTGCAGGTACCCTGTAAATGGAGCTGATTTTTGTTCTCCCCAGTAGGGGAATCTCCAACTGCCAATCCAGCCTTATCAGACTTTCAGCTGCTCAGAGCACCATCCCTAGCCACTAGGCTCTTGCAATCTACTCCCTCCTTTGGGATCTCTTAGGGTCACATCAAGTGCTGTGACACAGTTCTCTTAGGTGAACATAAAGTAGCCCCATGCCAGCTCCCCAGCCCCAGGATAACCACCCCCATCTGGCAATGTTCAGTGCAAGGGTGGGGGCTTGGGACATTCAGCAGTCTTTTCCAAAGGGATTCTTACCTCAGTCCTTCCAGTGTCCACCCTTGAGAAGGAAAGGATGAAGAGACACAGAAGTGGTTTGGGGGCATACCTTCCTATAGCCTGCACAGGGAGTGGGTATGGCACCCTTTGTGATATGGGGTGTGCCACTTTGTCCTTGATATTTGGGATTCACAGAAAGGGGCCGAGTAGAAGATGCTTTTCTGTCCTCTCTCCTCAGCTGTGCAAAGGGCAGGCTTTGGAGCAGGACACCATGCAAGCATTCAGACGGCACTAGGGCAAATGACTCCCCCTGACGCTGGGACCTCAGAGTACACTACTTTATGTGGCTAAAGGGACTTTGCAGATGTGATGAAGCCAAGGATCTTGAAATGGGTTATCTGGGTGGCCCAAATTCATCACAAGGAACCCTAGAAGCAAGAGAGAGGGCAGGAGGGGCACAGAGGAGATGCCAAGGTGGAAGCAGAAGCTAGAGTTACGGGCAAGAGCCAAGAATGCAGGTGGCCTAGAAACTGGGATAGGCAAAGAAAGGATCCTACCCCAGAGCCTCCAGAAGGGGTCAACCTCACTGACCCGGGTAGCCTGCAGGCCATCAGAGCTGTAAGGTGATGAGTCTATGATGCTTTAAGCTGCCAGCTTTGTGGGTGGTTACATCAGCAACAGGGGGCAAATACAGACGATGTCTTGGGCTTCTAGCACTAATAAATACATCATTTACATATAACAGAACTATGTCATAGTAATAATATTTCCTGTTGATTATAAAATTATGTTTGCAAGACTTTCTTTTTTATTTTTTTTCTTCTCTTGTGCTGAGGATTGAACCCAGGACCTCACACATGCAGCCTCAGCCCCTCAAGAATCTTGATATAACAGGGACATACATTGATATTCCTATTTAAAAGGTGGTAAAACCATGGCAAAGTGAAAATTTTTTAAAATATATTCCATTACAAATTTAAATTACAAAATCAGTGGCATTTTCTATGATGTATTTAGTGACTTTTAGGAATCCAGTGACTCTAAAGATTTGAATGAGTTATAACACAGATGAAAAAGTCAATAAAAGAACATCAGTCTTATGACGAAGTCACAGTTCCAGAGTTATTTTTAGGTTCAGATAATCACAAATTTATTTAATCCTCCTTCCTTTGTTTACAACTATCACCTGGGAGAAGATGCTGAACTGCTTGGAAGCCATATTTTTATCTGTTCTGTCTGAATTATCTTTAGGAGTGAATAAGACATCTTGTAAAACACTTAGCACAGTATTGACACGTGATCATATGTAAACAAGTTGTCTTTCCCTCTTGTGCTTCTAAGTTATTATAGAAAGGCTCTTGATTGAAGGGAGGCATGTACCAGCATTCCTATTGAAATGGTAGTAAAATCCTGGCGATGTTTAAGTAAAACAGAGAGACCCTATTACAAGATAATTATATAATTGGTGGCAAAGTTGAACAATAACTCTATAGGTTAGGACCTCAAAGATGGACAACCTGCTCTGATAGAGACATTGTACCTTATTGATAGAGGAAGCCTAAAAGTAATGACTTTATTTTGGATAAGACATAAAAAATAAAACTGATAGTTATGGTAGAGAGGAGGCATAAAATGACCTCCTCCCCCGACACACAATCAGATAAGCACACACATACACAAATATAAACTCATGCAAGCACACACACAATCAGGTAAATGCATACATACAAATGCAAACACACACATATATATCCAAAGCTGCTGGAGAATATCAGGCATAGCAGGAAAGAATATTCCTCCCCTCCCTGCCCCATTCCCTAATGGCATCACGGAACTTAGAACCAATCCAACAGGTGGGGAGGCAAAGAATCCTAAATTGATAAAGAAAACAATAATTTGTTCTTCAAAAAATTCCACACTAATGGTTTCTCATGAATTGGCAAGAGGAAAGCTTGTTTTCTCCAGGGAATGGGAACCCAGCCTGGAGGTACCCGTGAGACGTAGTAAAAGGAAAGATGCATATTTTGCTCAGCAAGTCTGTACCTGTGTCATTCAAACCTGTGGCAGGTGCCGCATAGAGAAGAGGCTTCTTCTCAGCCAGGAAGTGAGCCTGTCAGCGCTGCCTGAAGGACCGGAGGACGCTGAGCTGTCCACCCTGGTTTCAACAAATACCATAAATATGTATCTTGGCATCAGCCACAAAACTAACACCTGTTTGTTTTAGCCAAAACCCTCCCAAAGACACACCTGGGGCTTTCAGTGCAAACTCCCTGGAGATCCCCCAACATCTGTCTGAAAGGCATCTGGCAGATCTCCGGTTTGAAAGCACTCTCTGTGGATCAGCTTCAGGTTTTTCTAGCTTCTCAATCCTCATGCCCTGGAGTCAAAGAAAGAACCCGGTGGGCAATCAATGCTGGGCGAGGAGGCAGGTAGAACTGATCCTTTATCTTATTCCACGTGCCAGCAAATGCTGTGCGTGGTTCCAAGTCTTCTCTGAGCCCAGGTTAAAGCCCAGAAAAGTAGGCCATCACACTTGTTGCTCTAGGCATTTTTCCAAACGAAAATGAAAATAATTCTTAACCTTGGACTAAGATTTTTTTTTTCAGTATTTAATGAGCATTTCTATAGGGACCAAATATTGCTCAACTGATAAATATTTCTACAGAACTACTTGCCTGGTTTTGAATTACACCTTAATGCAGATGCAGAATAGCAACGATAGCTAGCCGCAGTGAAGGCTGAAGAGCGAAGCCCTGGCTTTACTCAATTTTTCTGTTCATCTTTGGGAAATAAAGCAACATTAATGTTAATGGTGACTTTTGATGACCTAAGGCATTTATTAAAAACATAGGGGGCTGGGGTAGTGGCTTAGTGGTAGAGTGCTCACCTAGCATGCATGAAGAGCTGGGTTCAATCCTCAGCACTACATAAAAATAAATAAAATAAAGGCATTGTGTCCATCTACAACTAAAAAAAAAAGATTAAAAAATATATTACTATATATTATCAACCTTAAAGTTGATAATGAGAGAGATGTTTTTAGCACGTGTGTTTGGAGAAGGTTATAGTAATTTCTGAAAGCAGATGTTTTTGGAGGGAAATCTTTGAAGAGATAGGTAAATAGAGGTAGGTGTGGGGGAAATGGATGGATTAGAACTCACTTCTCCTACCATGCAGAATTCAGTTCTCTGAGGAACACAGTTCTCTAAGAGAAGATCAAACTTCTGACACAGTATTATATTGAGGGTCTCAAATTCATTTGTCTTTCCACAGTTCTTGGAATTATAACTCCCACAAAATGAATACATAATAAAGTGGCTAATCACTTGCTAACATATTTTTGGCAAGGGAGGTGTCAATATCATGCTCCTCTTTGAAAATACTGCCTTCCGGAGAAGTAAACACTTTGTGCAGGGTCTTGCATGTAGTCAGTGGCTAAACAGTCTGGTGGTGTCGAAATTTCAAGTGAGATGCACAACATAAAAAGCAGACAAGCTAACTGAGTCTTCCTTATTCATTCAACACACATTTCTCTAGCTCAGGTTTCAGGCTAGGTACTGACAAGGGACACCATGAAAAGAAGAGCCTGTCCCCTGCTGGGTCTTGGTTTAGTAGGAGAAACAGACAAGTCAACACAGAGCAGAGAGCTCTGTTAGAGTCACAAACAGCACTTTTCATCCCTGTGTGATCTGGGAGACACCCTGGAGGAAGTGACATCTGCAGGGTTGGGTAAAGAGATAGAGATGGACGTTCCAGAAAAGAGAAGCATCCAAGCAAGCAGGGGGACCAGAGTGATTAGGAAACCAGAAGTAGATAGCATGGCTACCTATGAGTGTGTGTGTGTGTTGGAAGATGTCCAAGAGGTGAAGTAGGAGTGGGGAGGTATTTAGCCAACAAGCTCATGAGAGATCTTCTCATGAGAGAGGTACCCCATATAGGGTATCTTCCTATAAGGATACAGAGAAATCTACTTCATTCTTTTGTACAGCCTCATAGTAAAACATTATATTTAACTAGACCCCTATTAATGAACTTTCAAGTTGTTTCCTGTCTCTAGGCATGACAAACAAATTCATATTGTAATGAATAACCTTGTACTTACCTTGGTTATGTGAGCGGATTTGTTTGTATTATAAATTCTCTGAAGTGGATTTGTAGATGCGTGCATAGATTTGACAGAGATTGTTGCCAGAGGCTTACATTTCTTTGGCTTTACATAATTAGGCATATCACATAAATCTATAGAGCTTTTTACCTGTGGACTGGTGTCAAGGTCAGTCAGAATGAGCCCTGGTTGGGGAACCTTTAGCACGATGTGATTTTAAAAGTACTGATATTCCACTACTCACTGTAGAGCAGTTTTAGTGGGAGCCAGCAGGGGAACAGAAACAGTAATAAATAATGAAATCATCATAAGTTGAAAATTTTTTAACATGGCTAATGTATTGAATATTACATGAAAAGCTCAGCCTGGCCTACCTTAAACATGCTCAGAACACTGAGATTAGCTACTGTTGGGCAAAATCAACTAACACAAAGCCTATTTTATAATCAAGTGTTGAATATTTCATGTATGCACACATGGATGGGCGTTTTGTATACATGATGAGATCTAAACACACAAAACACAATATCAAAACGGCTGGCAACACAACACATGGTACAGTACCGACTGCTCTCCATTCCCCTCCTTGCCCTGGTGTGGCTGACTAGGAGTACCCCTTGCCTCTGTGAGTATCACACCACAAATTATAGCCTAGGAAAAGATCACAACTCAAAGCATGTTTTCTAGAACACGTTTTCTAGAAAGCATGTTTTCTACTGAATATACTGTAAACTGGAAACATTGTAAGTCAAACCATCATAAATCCAGCAACATCTGTAATAGAAAATTCCTAAACTTTCCTAAGTCTTGTAGCTCCCCAGTGGCCAATTGGATGATAGCCCAAGCTGCCCCTTTCCAGCACAGCCAGCCTTTGATCTCCGGTCCCATGCCTCTTGTCTCCTAATTCTGTTCATCAAAAGGTCCTAGGGACTAACTATATATTTAACACAGTGCTGGGAGTAGAGAAAGATGTTTGTTCTCAAAGAACTTCTGATCCCATTGGAGATACTGGCCTCAAAACAAACACAGCAATGCATTAGTTCCATGGCCCAAAGTAAAATCAGGGTCATCCAGGACAAAGAAAACTCACATTTCTTAACGTTATTTCGACAAAACCCAGTTATTATAAAACTGGAAAAAAGATCAGATATAAGAGAAAAAATAGTTGAGTATGGTTCCTCCTGGCACTGCAGGGCAGAGGGGTGGGAGGAAAGGGAAGACCAGATGGGGCCCTTGATCTGCTGCAGCACTGAAATAAAAGTAGCTGTCACTGTCCCCTTCAAATAACCTGGCTTTGTCCAACACAACCATCAGTTCACAGATAGTATTTTTCCCTCAGGAGAAGAAATAGGCAAACTGATTTGAGAAGATTTAGGACTATTTTCTTCAGTTAAAAATGAGGACAGGGTGTGCGATTTGTTTGCTACGAGGTCTACGCAGAAACTGCCACTCCATTAGCTACTTTAGTTCTTGTTGATTATGTGCTTTTTAATTAGTCAGTAGTTAGGTTATGAAATGATTATCTGCTAATGGGAAAGATTTTCCTTGCATTTATTGCACAGAAGCAACAAGTTTGTTTATTTTAACCTCTTTTAATTTCTCTATTGAGCAAGCAGCATTTCAACAAGAGTAAATAAAATGTTTTATGAGATACCTGCTCAAACGAGCACACTGGCTGTCATTTTTCAATGTTTTCCAGTAATGTCCATTCATATATATTTTTACCTAATAACAATCATACTATCGATCCAGTTTTGTGATCTGATTTTTTTCCTTTAGATTATTACATTATGAGCATTTTCCATGTTTCTCTGACTTCCAGATTATAACGGCCACCTAATGACCCACAGGTCTGATGCTCCACTATCTGTGGTAGTCATTTCCCTGTTCTTGGCCAGAGAACCCTATTGTGTACTTCATCTGGTTAGATGGCATTGCCAGAGATGGAAAATGTCTTTGAGAAATGCCCTTTTGAAAATAAAGTAATAACTAAAAAATAAATATTAAAAATTCTCTCTCTCTCTCTCTCTCTCTCTCTCTCTCTCTCTCTCTCCTCTCTCACTCTCTCTTTAAAAAAAAGAAAATAAAGTAAACAGGTAGCCCCAGCTACATTATGTATCTACTGGACAAAAAGATGGCCCCAGATTTTAACAGGCCAGGTACAATTATTGGTAGATAATTCTGCCTATGGCAGGTTGGAAATACGACTAAAAGTTTACAAGTAAACATGGCATTCATTTGCATGATTAATAGCAAAAAAATTAAAACTACTCTCACACAGTGCCAATTCTACCTTCCTCCTTTCTGTCTCCTTGTGCCAGAATATCATAAAGGGAAACAATATTACTATTGACCAGCGTCGCTTAATCGTGACTTCTAAGTATCAGTGCCAGATGCAGAATGTGCTGTTGTCTGAACAGAGAGGAAGAAGCTCTGTGGCTAAGGCTAGCAGGTGAGGGAGTGGGTACTATGCTGAGTGTTAGGGTGACCTTTCCTTCTCCTTTGGCACACAGAGGCATCTCACACCTTACAGAAAGGGAGGAAAGTGTTAGGGTGGAGTGCTGGAAGGTGAAAACGGAGAAGTTTTTATACCGGAATCTGGTCCCTAAAAGGGCACAAGGTACAGAATGGGAGGGCAAGCAAGGGGAGAGGACCCACTGGACAGCGCACAGGTGGCCCGGGTGGGCGCGCGACTCAGGCAGAGGGTACCCTGCTTGGACCCGGGCTAGGGGAGGCGGGGATAGGAGGTGGTAGCGCACCAGAGGCGGGGCTGGGTGTCCAAAGGGGCTCTCGGGGAGGCAGGACCAGAGTGGGGACGCTCGGGGAGGCGGGGCGCGGGGGTTTGTCAGCGGGGAGCGGGGGGAGGGCCAGCGGGGGCGGGGGCGGGGCCCAGGCCAGGGCGCGTCCGCAGCTGCCGGAGTCCCGGGATCTCCTTGCGTGTCCCTCCCGGTCCCAGTGCGGTCCCCGCGCTCTCGCCCCACCATGCTTCTGCTTTGGGGGCTGTGCTTGGGGCTTTCTCTCTGCGCGGGATCGCAGGAAGAGGCACGGAGCTGGGATGACACTTCGGAGCAAGTAAGCGGGAGAGCTGGAGGGAGGGGTGGGCGGGGGCCAGCGCGGCTGCGGTCCCCTCCCTCAGCCCGCCTGGGCCGCGTGGCTTCTGGACTGGAGTCTTTGGGCAGTTCGGACGCGGGGCAGGGAGGCAACACCTCCCTCTCCTTTCTCAACTTTCTGCCCCAAAGCTTCCCCACCTGTTGGTCACTTGTGGGTCGCTTCTCCATCATCCGCGGTGCCAACCTGACCCCGAGACTCCCGCGGAACTGTGCCTGAGACTCCAAGTTCTTCGGGACCAAGTTAACTTCTTGGCCTCGGGTTATCTGGACATGTTTTGGGCGGTCTTTGTTAATTTCTGAGGCGACAATCATGTCCCCAATACTCACAAGATTTCATCTTTACTAAGACTCTGTGGTTATTGTTGTTGATCCAAGGAGAAGGGACAACCTGGGAAAGTTCCAGACTCCTGGAAGATCAGCTTTTCCCACGTGGAAACGGGGAGAACACGACTTTCCCATTCGGGTCTCAGCAATGGGTTAGCAGTTTAAAAATCCCCCGGAACCAAAGCGTCTCAGCTCCCTTAACTGATATTCAGTGTGTTTGCTAGAGCTTGTGTTTTAACTGGCTTAGCCTCACAGGTGAATAAAACCAGGGAATATGAAATCCCAATCTGGTGTCCTGCAACTAGGAAAGCCCTTTGGACAGTATATAGCGGCTTCACACAAGTGGCACTGTAGAGACCTGTGAGAGAAGTGGCTGCCACAGTTAAAGTGGACAAGCTGCTTGCACACACAACATTTTAGTGACAAACTGTTCAGTTTAAAGCATGTTTGTAGGTTGGGAGGAAGATGTAAGCAGGGTACTTCTTTTCCCTTTTTTCCTGTCCCTCCTTTTGAAGAGCAGATCTGGAAGACCAATCTGCCCAGTCCGTGGTTAATTTCATGCAGACTCTGTCTTATGAATGTGTTTATCAGTCAAGTCGGGGTGGCGGTAATTCTTTCTGGGGGTCATCAGATGGAATAATCCATACAAATCCCAAGAGGCTTTTGTGTTGGTGTAGAACAAGTGCAGACTTTGGATCCAGAGACAGGCTGGTCCCATCTCTTCCATTTACAGTGCAGTACCTTTTGAGCATACAGCCAAGGACTTAGATACCATGTGGTAGGGACCTGCTATATACAGTGGACACTCAGTACATGGAAGGTGTTTTAGTAAGCAGTAAAGGGCATGATCGGTAGCTGTCTGGGTTTGAGTCCTGATTCTGTCACTTACCGTCTTTGTTACCTTGGGCAGATTAATTAATTAGTTAATTGAATGAGGTGTTGTTAGTCTGTTTCTAATTAAAGGTAAATGACAAATAAGAATTGCATTGCTTAAATTTCTTCTTACATAAAATATAGGAAAATATTAGTTGTGTATTTAAAACAGGGTTGGCACTGCATGTTAGCAATTGCTCTTGTGCAGCAGGAGAGCAGAAACAAAGAATTTAGAGTAAAGATCTTGTAACTTTTTTTGTGGGATGGAGGAAAGGCAGTGTGGGAAGGACAGAAGTGAAGATTGTGTTATGAACTAGGAGGACCGATTATAGCTCTAATGTCCCCATGTCCAGGCAGGCTTAACACTCTCTAAACTTTCCTTCTTAGAAAAACATGGATTCGGCCCATTTAATGGTTTTATGTGATCTTTAATATGTAGTAATAATTTGTGTTGAAAATGACTAAATAAAAAAATGCCAATAAAAATAAAACCTTTCAAAGTATGAAGTTCTATGAAAATTTGCAATTGTACCTTTGAGTAAAGCTCAAAAATAGAATAAGTGCTATTTTAAAAATTTAGTTATTTCTTTTTTTTCTTTTTTTTGTGAAGAAGAATTTAAGAGACAGGTTCTAGCACAGACTTCCTGGGTTCACATCCTGGCCTGGCACTTGCTAGGGGATTATTTAACATTTCTGAGCCTTTATGTCTCAATAAGGATGACAAAACTATTTAATTACATGAATTTGGAAGAGTGAAAGAATTAATGTACTTAGACCTTAGATCAGAACCTGGAAATGTTGTGAGTACTCTATTCTCAAATATTATGCTCTTCAAAATTACGTGTAAATTTAATTTAAAAATTGTATCCAGATATGTGAATTTTATGCAAATCTTAATGTAATTGTATAGGCCCATTAACTTGCAATGCAATTCTTATTTGTCATTTACCTTTAATTAGAAATAGACTAATAACACCTCATTCAAATTCCTGTCTCCACCCCAACACTACTACTTTAAAAGACTCTTTCAGAAAATTAATCTTAAAGAGGAAGTCCTCTTGTATAAAATCAGTCTGCTGATTTATATGTTTTGTAAATTTTAAATTTAAGTAAAGATTGGCTGTATTCCTATGATTAGCAGTTTTAACTTCACAAAATAATAATAGACACCAGTTATTGAATGTCTTCAGTCTCTCAGAGAGTTTGTTAAGAACTTTGTGTTAAAGAACTCAGAAGCCAAGTGTGGCAGCACATGTCTGTAATCCCAGGAGCTTGGGAGGCTGAAGCCGGAGGATTGCAAGTTCAAAGCCAGTTTCAGAAATTTAGCAAGCCCCTAAGCAATTTAATGAAACTCTGTCTCAAAATTAAAAAATTTTTAAAAAGGCTGGGGATGAGGCTCCATGTTTAAGTGCCCCTGAGTTGAATCCCCAGTACTGTCCTCCCCATTAAAAGCAATAAAGTTCTAATTAATCATCTTTCAAATATAGTCATACTGCATGGGTTCAAATCTGGGCCCCACTATTTCTTGACTGTGTATACTTGGGCGAGTAACAAACTCTCTGTATCTCAGTTTCATCATCTGCAAAAAAGAGTTGATAATAGTTCTTGCCTCATTGGCAGGGGTGGATTGAGGTTTAAGGATGAAAGTAAAGGATAATTTGCAGAGCCCTTTTTTAAGGGAAAGAATATCAAATTATGACTACAAAATTAGGTACTAAAGGGACCTCTTATTTAGAGTGATAAATTGCAACAGATGACAACTGAAAAACATCACAAATATCACCCAGTTTTAGGGGTCTCTTACAAGGGAGGGAGCTCCAAACTTATAGTCTAAACATAATAATATGGTAATAAATTGTGGTTTCCTGGCATGAAGGAGAACCCTCAGTTTGATAATAAATTTGATGATAAATTGTATGCTCTTAGGGTTATTGTGAGGATAGAGTTAATTTAGGCAAAGCATTTGCCTATAGTAGACCCTAAGGTAATAGTAGCAGTTTTTAAGCATTTATGTCCAGCCTTGTTAAATCTTCACAAGTTCCATGACAAGGTCTCAGTGACCTGATTTACAAAGGACAACCAGAGAAGGCCACCAGAAGAAGCGATGCACCCAGGCTAACTGGGCAGAGCCCACACCAGAACCCAGCTGTGCAGAGGTCAAGGCTGGGGCTAGCCTTGACTCCTCCAAGCAGCAGCCCCCTTTCATGTGGACAATTTAGTTTTTTTAAATGTAATATTCATTTGTACTCCTGGCACATCAATAGTGTTCAATAAATGCTGATCAAATTCTAGCATCTATTGTAATACATTTCTAATTCCCCTAATTTGGAAATTTCTTATAAATTTCCATTTAGAGTCAGTCACATCTTTGTATCTGGGGGGAAAAACAGAGAAGACAAATACATATGTATGTGTGGTATGTGTGTGTCTGTAAATATATCAAACTTTCTAAGGGCAATCCCAGATTGTGCAAACTGCAGGCCCCTCAATAATGCCTCCCTTGTGTGCATGAATGTGATTGCTGAAATGGAATTGTAGAATTGAATGGGGAAGGAGGATGCTGTGGAAGAAATTCCAGAGATGTGCTCATTCCCAAGCCAGCCATATCTCATTTCTTGGGGGTGGAAAGGAGGGGTGGGAGTCCTGAGTACTGTATGATGAGTTGTATGTGACTCTGTGTTTCTAATTAGCACTTTCTCAAAGCCTTGGATGCTCAGGTTTGAGGAATCTTGCTCAATGTACTGTTGGAGTTGCAGTTGGGAATGTGAGTAATGTTTCTGTGTCCCTGGAGCTGCAAGGTTGAATCAGGAAGATGGGGCTGCGGGATGAAGACCTGAGCTTATGTTTGTGTGTGGGAATGGTAGGGTCAGGGACAAGTGTGTGTCCTGAACCACTCATTATTTTCCTATAAGTAAGGTCCATTTCCATTATTTTTTTCACAAAGAAACAAAACAGATTGACTTGCCTTAAGGCCAACTGATATTTTTTTCTTAAAATTTCCAGGAAATTGTTTGCAATTTTAGCCCAAATTTGAAGTTTCTTCTTTCATTTCTGAAGTTATAGATACCCCAAATTGCAAGTGGTTAGTAACTGAACAACTTGCAGCAGCTTTACCCCAAAGGAAGAACAGTTTTGTGCAGGTGACATAGAGTATTTCCAAAGGGAAATACTCCCACACTGGCTCTTCTCCAACTGGTGACAAACAACATCTTAAATGAACTTCCATGTCTGACCTTGGTTTGGGTTCAAGTTCTACAGCAGACCTCTAAGGTAACTTGTCTCGTTAGTTACCTGTATTAAACCTGCTTCCTTTTCATCCCATTCCACACAGACAAAGCTAGATCTAGTCGTACCTCTATCATATAGCCCTCCATAGTCACTCAAGAACAAAATGAACTTGACCTTTTCCCATTCCTTTTTTTGTTTTTGTTTTTCCTTTGTGAGACTGGGGATTGAACCCAGAGCCTCACAAATGCAAGGAAAGTGCTCTACCCAGCCTTTTCCATTATATATATATATGATAGTAAGTCCTTGATGGTAGAAATCATGGCTTATATTTCTTAATAAATATTGTGATCTGGACATTTGATACTGGGAAGTAAGCTCTACTTGCTAGAACCAAAGAATCCTACTTGATCCATCTCTTTAGGTTGCAAGCAAGTTAGTGGGAGCTCTGAGATTACTATTTATGGTAATTCTTTCCATGAAGCTGAAAATCAGTAACTTCTTTGTTCCCAGTTCCTACCCCCAGATTCTTATATAAGACAATGGAAAATTACTCAAACAATAAAAAGGATCAGGAATTTCTAACTCAAAACAATGATGATGACATTGGTGCCATTTGTACTTCCAGTCCTAGCTGGCACCGGGAATCTGTCTGTACTGGGATGTTTTGGTTCTGGGTCAACCTGAGTTTAAACTTGGACTGAAGTGTAGCCATCATGATCCCCTGAGACATCAGATAGTCATCTCAAAAATGGAAAACCCATTTCTCTTGTTCTCCTTAAAGCTTGCTTATTTCCTTGTAAAATCTATTTTAAAAAGGAGGAAACTTCAAAGAAAATACTTTAGATCAATCAGAGAACTTAATACCTAGAGGGGTTGGGCTTTCCTTCTGACCATAGTTATTTTTAAGTGTTCCCCAGTCTATTCTGCAATGTTAGGGAGGGGAAGGCCTCAGATGAACCTGCAAAACTGGCAAATAACTTGCCCATGATCCTTCCAGTGGTTTCTGATACATCTTACCTCCTTTTAGAAATCAGAGATCACCATCCACCTGGGAATTGTTTGGTTCCCATTTGGATTCAGGGTGGCTGTCAACCTAAATCCTGTAGTTTCCTTTCTGTTCTTGAATTTTGAGTACGAAGCTATATAGTAGCTTCTGGTTTTAACTTATAACACACACACACACACACACATACTTGGGATAAGGAAGAGGATAGGGTTAAACAATTTTTGTAATACAATCAGTTTTCAAAAGGAAATATCTTTATTGTTTTTTCTATATGGAAGGGACCTGATAGTTTATCAAAACTGAAGAAAATACAGAAAAGTGTTAAGAGAAAGAATTCAACCATCCCAAAGTAACCATCATTAGCATTTTGGTACGGGTTCCACACATAAAAACACTTATACTTGCAAAAATGGATCATGTTAAATGTAGTGTTTTGTTGCCTGATATTTATACTTTAAATTGTGTCATGAATTTATCTGTCAGGATAAGCTAGGTTATACTAGATAACAAGCCCCTCATTTATTTCTTGCTTATGCAACTTGTCTGTTCCTGGTTGGCAGTGGAGCGTGTATGTACATTGTTGTCCCTTGTGAACATGGGCCTGATGAAGTTACCGATCTAAAAACTGCTAATTACTATACTGGAGGATCAAGTGTCTATAATTTAATTCTTGGTCCAGAAGTGACAAACATTACTTGCCTTCACAGCTTATTGGCCACAGCTAGTCATGTGGATCCACTTACCTTCCAAGGTAGTAATCTTTCAGGAGGAGAGCTAGAAAAATATTTGATAAACAGCATTAAAGTTTAGTAACAAGAGGATTTGTTGATATCTGTAAATATAGATCCACATCATTATTCTCAACAGCTCTGTTGTAATTAATGTATCATGATATATTTAATTGAACCACTTTTTAAGGATATTTTGGACAATTTCCAATTATGAACAATTGCTTTAAAAGTTGCAAAGAATTTTCTTATGTATCTATTTTTTCTACTGATTTCTCCTCCTATGATATTTTTAAAAATTTATTTATTTTTTATTTTAATTTGTAGACATGACAGCAGAATGTATTACAATTCATATTACACATATTGAGCACAATTTTTCATATCTCTGGTTGTACACAAAGATATTCACACCGTTCGTGTCTTCATACAAGTACTTAGGGTAATGATGCCCATCTCATTCCACCATCTTTTTTTACCCCCATGCCCCCTCCCTTCCCCTCCCACCCCTCTGCCCTATCTAGAGT
Source organism: Ictidomys tridecemlineatus (assembly GCF_052094955.1). Lineage (NCBI taxonomy): Eukaryota > Metazoa > Chordata > Mammalia > Rodentia > Sciuridae > Ictidomys > Ictidomys tridecemlineatus. The sequence continues at coordinate 72,592,666 of NC_135486.1, read as the reverse complement.
TTGTCTAACCCTCCAATGCTCCCCCTCCCAACCCCACTATGATTCAGCCTTCTTATTTCAGATAAAACATTCAGCCTTTGGTTTTTTGGGATTGGCTAACTTCACTTAGCATTTTATTCTCCAATTCCATTCATTTACCTGCAGATGTCATGATTATATTCTCTTTTAATGCTAAGTAATATTCTATTGTGTATATTATACCTTTCTATAAGTAGAATTTTCAAATTAAAAGACATGCATTCAGGTGAGAATATAAAATGTTATAGTCATTTTGGAAAAATGTTTTGGCAGATTCTTAAAAGTTAAATTTGCCAGTAATTTCAGTAATAGGAAAATAAAAGAATGTCTCCAATATAAAGGATTGACTGTGAATCTTCATTCAAGTTCAGAATCATTCAAAATAGCTATAAAGTAGAAACAGCCCAAATGTCCATTAGCTGGCGAGCAAATGAAACGTGGAACATCCATACAATGGAATATCATTCAGATATAAAAAAGAATCGAGTACTGGTTGCTGCAGTATGGACAAACCTTGGAAAAAATCATGCTAAGTGAAAAATGCCAGACACGAAAGTCTACATATTGTAAGTTTCCATTTATATGAAATGACTGAAATGGGAAAAACCATAGGGACAAAGTAATTTAGTGGTTGCAAAGAGGTGGGAGACAAGAAGAGATTCAGAGGTAGGTGATGGCTAAAGGAAATAGGGTTTCTTTCTAGAATAGTAAAATGTTCAAGTTGATTATGGCCATATCTGCACAACTCTGTATATGGTAAAAAAATGTTTTTACTTGTGCACAGAAAGGAATTAATTTCATTTTATGTAAATTACACTTCATACCATTGTTTAAAGACTATGAAGACAATCCCTGGCATATTTTTCAAGATTCTGATCTACATTGTCAAATTACCCACCAGAAAGAAAACTTTATTACTCTTAGCAATAACCGTTTACACTGCTACTATTGAGACAGAAATTTGTCATAAGTAACATTTGGCATCTAGCTACAACTTTCAAGTCAGTCTGGAGGGGCCCATTGATTATGACTGTGGTTTTTAAAGAGGGTGATTTTATCACTTTTCTAAGTTCCTCTGCTGTACATGGGAAAACATGACAAATCAACCAGGAAAAACACAATAAGAAAATTCATGGTAAGGAAAAAAAAAATCAGGGTAAGTTCAGTTTTGCTTTCAGAGTTTCTAGGAGGGTTTTTTTTTTTTTGTGTGTGTGTGTGTGTGTGTATGTGTGGTGCTGGAGATTGAATCCTGAGTCTTGTGCATTCGAGGCAAGCACTCTACCAACTGAGCCACGTCCCCAGCCCTCTAGGAGTTATGCGTTGCATAATGAGCCCATCAGAATAAGGCTGAGTACCTTCACTGATCATAATAGGTACAACAGCAGGGAGCTCAATGTCAAGCCCAAAGTAAAATGAGAGAGTACAGATATTCTAACATCTGTCCTCTTACAGGAAAGACCATTCAGGTGACCAGGCAGGTTAAGAGCTGCCCAGATCTGTTGGCTCCAGTTCTGGCCTAGAAACAAACTCTGATATAAAATTAAAACTACCTTTTGAGATAGACAGTCCTTTTGGTGAATTTGAGTGAATCTGAAATTTAACCCTCATATTTAAGGACACCTCATGATCTTGTTTTTCCATTTCTCCTCTTCCACGTAGGTTGGACTCAGGGTCCCAAGGCAACTCAGGCTGCTGCAGAGGCTGGTATGTATACCCTGGTGCATCTCAAAAGTCACTTCCCTTAGTCCGCTGGTTCTTTTGAATCAGGCACACACTTTGCATGCAGGACCTCCATAGCTTCTGGGGTTGCTCACAGAAGAATTCTAACAGGAGTCCCATAGCTGATTCCTTTATAAGTTTTCTAATTTAAGTGGATTTTCCTTGCTTGAAAGAGACTTGATTATTTCAGTAGGACTCTAAGAACAAAGCCTGAAGTTTCAAAGGCTTTCTTTTAAAAAAGAACCTAAACATAACATTTATTTTTTTTATGGCATCCTTGCCCAGGAAAGAAACACTTTGTTGTGAAGTCCACGGGTAAGGCATCCAAAGAATTCACTTTCACAGATGAAGGCAGCTGGTTGAAAGCTGGGCAAGTTCTCACTGCCTGATGGAGGCTAGTAGGTCAGAACTTGAATAAAGTTCAGAAACTCCAAGAGCTTGTTTGAAGCAATCTCAGTTCTTCCTTATGAATGTGTATGTGGTGAAATATCAAAGCGAGGAGACATGTCTTAGGCTCCAGGGAGGCTTTCTTTTCTCTGGCGGGTGTTTGAATTGATTGTCTCATCATTAACAGTATCACATCCATTACCATCCTTGTTTGGACTGAGATTTTGTCTGTCTGTCTTTCTCTTTCTCCATACTTGGGGATTGAACCCAGGGGCGCTCTACCACTGAGCTACCTCCTCAGCCCTTTTAATTTTATTTTGAGATGAAGTCTCACTAAGTTGCTGAGGCTGGCCTTGAACTTACAATCCTCTTGCCCCAGCCTCCTGAGTTGCTGGAGATTCAGGCACGTGCCACCACACCTGGCATTTTCTTTTTTTGCTTGTCTTCCTCTTCCTCCTTCCTTCCCATGGTCCTCCCAATTCTGCCTCCTCATATTCCCAATTTTGTTAGCTTAGTATTTATTTTTTTCCAGGTTTTTATCCATGTGCACGTACCATAGATTAACATGTGTACTTAAGTATGTCAAAGATTGTGAAGTATCTGAGATTTTTCCCTGTTACCATTTCATGAACGCTAGCAGGAAACAGGAGACTCCTGGGTCAGGAGTATAACATTTGCTCTATTCCTCGACCCCTGTCCCTGGATATGGTGACCCTTACACATGCAGTTGGTTACATGAGAGCAAACTTAAGTTTAGGGAACATGATTTAATAATACACCAACTAATACACCAACTGCCCTCTGAACTTTCCTGATTTTTGCCCTTGCAGGAAAATATTCTCTTTATTATTCTGGACATTAAGCCAACTTGTCCTCTGCTATCTTCCAAGGCTATTCACTAGACAAATATCCTTGAAAAGATAGTGCAGAACAAAGCATCCAGTGTCAGCTAGTGGTAAAAGTGCAGAAATTCCAGCGACTCATGGGAAATACTATTCTAACAGTACCTACATATTGTTATTCATTCATTCATTCAACAAATATTTTTTTTGAGCATCTATTACCTGCCCAGCACTGTTGTAGGCATAAAATATCTCGCCTTCCACAGAGCTTGAGTTCTAAAAGTGGGTGGAAATAGATTTTTAAAAAATCGAAATAAAAAATAAGTAAAAGTAACAGCATATTAGTAACTGGGAAGATGACAAGTCCCATTGACAAAATGAGCAGTGGAAGATGGGACCTTATTACACCTACCCATGAGATTTCTGCTTATTGCTTTAAAACAGTGGGGACCTTCAATGACCACTGATGTTGGCCGATAGCTTACTGTGTGCCAGTCATTCCTCTTCGGTTCTTCGTGTCTTGTCTCAATTACTCTTATCATGGTTTTTGGGGGGCAGCACTTTACAGATGAGAAAACTGAGGATCAGAGAGATTGAGTAACTTTTTCAAGATTACATGGCTGAGAAGAGGTGGCAGGACCAGGATTGAGTCCCAGTGATCTGGAAGCTTCTAAGTCCATGCTCTTAACTAATGCACCAGCTACTCCCTGAATTATATGTATTTTCTATTCCTTATTATTTTCACTCCATAATACATTACCTGGCATAGCTCTACCCATTTTTAAATGGCGAACACCATTTAAAACCCAATGTCATTGATACATTACAATTTATTAGTCAGTCTACTATTGATGAACTCTTAATTTATTTCTAGTTTCTTCTAAATAGTGCTAAACAACAACAACAACAAAACCCCTTTTTATATACTGTAATTCACAGTGCTTTAATTCTGTGGCTTACATTTTCAGTAGGAAGATTGCTGATTCAAAGTGGATGTACATTGATTTTGACAGATGTTTTCAGATTACTTTTGAGTACTATTGCTCTTAATACTATCTGTATTTATTCCATTCTGTCACCAGTGATGAATATGCACATTCCTCTTATCACCAATACGACTACTCTTTTGGATTTGCCAGTCTCTTAGATATAAAGTGATATCTCGTTGTTCCTTTGGTTTCTCTGAATAATGTACAAGTTTGGAAATTTAAAAATAGGTTTGATAGCCATTCAGAGTAGTTCTCTGAATTGCATTTTTCAGGTCCTTTGCCCACCTTTCTATTGTGTTTTTATCCCCTTAATTGTCAATGTAGCTGAGATTTTTGCATGTCACAGATACCTTCTGTCTTCTAAACCTTTCCCCCGTAAAACTACCATTTGCCTATTAATTTTGCTTAGGGTATATTTGTCATATAAAAGTTTTAAGTTCCAAAATAATAGATAAATTTATTTTTTTTTCCTTTAGCCTCTAGTCTTTGTTCTTGGTAACAAAGACTTTCTTGATCCATTGGCTTAGACTCTTCAGAACATCTCTTAGATGTTCTTGGAGACTTCTTCGAGTTTTCAGTCTTATTTTCACACATGTTATAAATTTTGTATCATGAACTATACCCATCCAACTGGAACCAGAACGATCTTTCCAGCAGCAGACCTGGCATATCATGCTGGTGCGTGCATATCCTCAATGACTCCACATCACGTGTGGGATAAACTACAGGGACCAGGAGATCTGGCTTCTGCCCATGTCTGGAGTCTTAGTTCCCTTTCTGAGTCTCCTTACATTCTGTGCTCTAGCTATCTCACATTAATTATAGTTCCCTGAATGCTCCACACTTTAATTAATGAATAGAATGTGAACAGCAACAGCTGGTCTTCTCCCACCATGGCCAGGCTGCAAGGATTTGCTGGATTTCTATTCTGAATTAATTAGGTATCCTTTTTATGAAGCTCCCTGGCAACACACACACACACACACACAAACACACACACACACACACACACACACACACACACACATTTTGACAAGCAGGGGTTATCTTTGTGTCTGAGTTTCCATGGTGCTTTAGGATACTGGCCTAGTTTTCCTAAAATGATTCTCTGCTGACATTGAACCCTCAGACAGCAGAGGCCCTGTCTCCATGGATTTTTGTAACAGGTATTCTAAAATTTGTCACCAGGAACTGTTATTCAGGTATGATAAGATATGAAGACGCAGAGGAGATTTTCATGGAGGAAGAAGGCGGTACTCATAGGTCTCTAGAAACAGGGGCTGCGGCACCAATACGGGGTCGCATGTGCAAGTACCATGGTCTGTCAGGAGGCAGAAGGGGCAGGGGACAGCACGACTCAGAGTGCTTATTAGAGTTTCCATGAGAAGAAATGGGCATGGCCTGGTGAGTCTGCTGAGTGAGCTTAAGCCTGGAGAGTTTGCATGATTCTGGGCTGTAACAGTTGTCCCATACCTGCTCAGGGTGATGCAGGATAGGGAGAGCATTGACTTGGTGTGAGAGTTTGATAGAGGAGGTGGTTGGGTGTGGGCCCAGGACTGTTGGTTCGTGTGTGGAAGGTGTGCGGGTAGGGAAGTCATCCGCCCTCTCTAGGAATGAGAGGGACAGTCCCTCCAGGATCAAAGCCCCAGCTGCCAGAACATCAAGAACACAGAAACTGATTGTTGGCTACAACACTGCAAGGAGCGCGATTCTGGGCCTCATTGCCTCAGGGAGGCTACTTAGGCCTGTGTCTGTCTCCCTGTGCCCAACTCTGGCCTTCAGGATGTGTCCTTTTCAGCAGATTATAGAATGGGGATTTTCCCCCTACAAAGATGATAATTAAAACGTAACACGTTTCTACTATCTAAATAAAAGGAAATATTGCAGAGTACGATGCATTACTGCATGTAGGCGGCTCAGAGCTGATGGCCCTTGTGTCTGCAGAAGGGTGACATGATTTCCCAAGGTGGTCAATACGTACAGCGTGCATTCTGGAAAGGGTCCTTGTCATTCATAACATGAAGACGCGTGCTTCATCCTTTTCCTCAAGAGGAGAGGCGTGAAGGTTTAGCTAAGGTCTTTGGGCCCAGAGTTAGCCAGCGGCCACAGCAAACCCTCCGCTTCTAGAAGACTCGAGAGAGTGGAGTTAGAGGATTTCTGAGGGGGCAGAGAACCCCTCAGATTATTTCTCCTAATGGACACTAAAGAATGTTAGACCAGAAAAAACAGGTTAATCTAGGAAAAGGCACTGGGTCCTGGGTATTGGCAGCTCCCACCCCACACATTCCCATTGCATTTCCAGATGACAGCTTGAGTAATTCAGGACATCCTCTGGGTGGCTTGATTTTAAGAGACTCACATGAGTCATCTGAAAACCTTTGGTCCCTTAGGCAGCTAATTAAGACACTCCCTGCCTCAAACTACTTTTCCATCTGTTTTGCTTTTGTAGGAAAAAATAATGAAGAGATTATACTGTGTCACAGGAAGATTTTTTTTTGTGGCCCCCCAATTTTCCAGTTGACATCTCCAAACAAAATTATTAATTATAAATATGGAAAACATATTTTAAAATACTGTGTACTGGGAAAATTTGAGGTAACTGTTTTATATCCTTCCTCTTATGACAAATTTTTCATGAATCTCTGCCATTCAACATTCTGTGTTTGTTTTTTAATGTCATTTCCTCTGTCACCTACCTGCCCAACACACTTTCCATAGTGTATTCATGGCTGCTTCCAACTTCCCTGTCTGGTGTTGTTAGAATTTTCTTTCTTTCTTTTTTTAGTGGTGCTGGGGACTGAACTCAGGGCCTTTTGCATGCAAGGAAAGCACTCTACCAACTGAACTATATCCGCATCCCAGAATTTTCTTTTTGTTTTGTTTTCTCACATACAAATTCTGCATCTATTTGAAAACCTTTTCTTACTTTCTATAATTTTTTTGTTCATTTGTGGTGCTGGAGTCAAACCCAGGGCCTTGTGCTTGGTGGGCAGCACCCTACCATGGAGCTATACCCTGTACACTATAGCTTTCTTTCTTCAAACTCTTGAATATTTTACAGTTAAGTTTCTGCCTATCTGAAGATACATATATACATCTCCTTCCCTATATCTTATTATGTTGCTTTCCTCCCATCTCATGCCTTTAGAGAAGGAACCATGTGTGGTATTTCTTCCCAAACCATTATAGAATTCCATCTGTAACAGTACTTAATACATACTAGTTTATTACATTTCATTTTTTAGTGGATATATATTTTTCTTTTTAATTGTTCAGAAAATTCAAATCAGTTCCATAAACGTTTTTTTTTTTTCAAGTTGTCCTCTCTTGCTGAGAGCTGTGGATTGAAAAAGAAAGAAGTCATGGTTCCTGTTCTCCATGCATTTACAATGTAGCAGGGGTGGGGTAGGGATTGGTAGCTGCAGCTGGTAAAGACATGCACGTAATTGATTCCTGCAGACTCTAGAGCTAGCATGCAGAACCAAGAGGGCAAGGCTGTGGTGTGTAAGTAACAGCAGGGACTCCTGGGAAAATGGTAACTGGGCAAAGGCAACAAGATGAAAATAGTTTCTTAAGCTCTTTTCAACTTGTCTCTTGGGCCCATAAACTATGCCTCATATTCTTGATGGAATATTGTGGAACATTCTACTACATCCATAATCTTAATTTAAGGCCCAAGAAGTTACTGTAATAAACAATGTTTGTCAGATGTCTTCTAGTTTTCTCATTTTAAATTGAATAAAATTATTTCTTATCACATAAATAGGAACCCATCAACATGACATCAAAAATAGTCCCAGCGTATCAAGGGAAGCAGATTTTCAGTTATTTTTAAAATAGCACTGGGCAAGAACTCCACTGCAGGAGCTAAATTTTATTTAGAATGCTATGTAGCTAGAGTTATAAACTTCTGTTGAACTAAGGTGTAAACTTAGCACGTCCTCTGCACCCTGAGTACCCGACTTTTATGTAAGAGTTCAGTGACCAGTTGATAAGAATTTTTGGAGAATGTCAGAATATGACAGCAGTTCAGCATAGATTCAGCTTAACATCCTCTCTCCAGTGTTTATAATTTAGTGGATGGTAATTGAGGTTCATAAGTAACTTTTGAATCAGCAACAAAGACCACGTTCTATTGAGTGTATTTTGGAGTTCTGTATTTCATTGGTTATCTAACAACTATGGTTGTGAAAGCCTTTGGCAACCAGGTTGCATGTGGAATCCTTTCACGAGAGAGGCAGGATTGGAAATCAGGGACTTTTGACTGTCATCCTGGATATGCTACCTCCTACCTGGGTGACCTGGTAAAGCCACATGGTAAATGACTTTATCCTGTGTTGGTAAAGTGAAGGGATTGAGGTGACAGAGTATTTTTCTGTATATTTTGACTTTATAATTTATACTCTAAATTCCTCCAAAAATATTCCAAGGGTGTTGTTGATCTTTACAAAACATAGCAAACGAAACACCTACTGGTCATAAATAGCTTAGAGCAACTAACAAAATGACTTCATGCCACTCACTGGCAAGTCACACTAAAGTAGGACTGTACATTCAGATGTCTACAGAGACTGGGAAAGTGTTCCTGTTTTCTTTTGCTGCATAAAAATCTGCAAAACTTAGTGGTTCAAAGCAACAGCCATTGCTTTATTTGATTTGTAGGGTAGAAATTTGGTCAGAGCTCATGGGAGTGATTCTTTTGGCCAGTAACATCAATGGAGATTGCTCAGTGGTATTCAGTTGGCAGATGGGCTGATCTGGAGGGTCCAGGAAGCCTTCACTTAATGCTAGGCTTGGTGGGAGGAGAGTCTGAAGCTGGGCTCATTGCCACCATTCACTGCAGTGCCTGAATGTGGCCTTGCAGCATGGAAGCATTGGGGTGGCTGGACAACTTACATGGCCATTCAGGACCTTGAGAGACTGTTCCAAGAGACCTGGATGGACAAGGCTTCTCGTGACCTGGTCTTGTAGTTCCAGAACACTACTTCTAGAATGTTCTATGGATCATGTAAATCACTAAGACCCAGATTCAAAAGGAAATGAATCAAACTTCACCTCTCCATGGGAGGAGAAAGAATTTGTGATCATTTTTATTGTTTATTTTTATTAATATTTTTTTTGGGGGCTGCTGGGGATCAAACCCAGAGTCATATGTGTATCAGGCAAGGGCTGTACCACTGAGCTATACCTCCAGCTCATGATCATTAAAGCTTTTTTTTTCATTTTAATTTTTTCTTGTGATAAAATGCATACAATTAATGTCTTAGCTCTTTTTAAGTTCATAGTTCAATAAGTACATTCACACCATTGTTCACCTACCACCACCATCTAGCTCTTTTTATCTTGTAAAATCGACACTCTGTCCCTATGAAGCAATAAATCTTGCTTTAGCTACCTCATTTGGGTGGAATCACACAATATTCGTCTTTCTGTGTCTGGCATATTTAACTTAGTATCGTGGCTTCAGGGGTCACCCATGAAGCATATAACAGGATTTCGTTTCTTTCAATGTGAATAATATTGCATCGTATCATATGCCACATTTTGTTTTTCCATTCATCCGGTGATAGATACTTGGGTTGTTTACACCCTGTTGTGAGTGATGCCGCTCTAAACATGCGTGTGCAGATCTTGGCCATTTTTAATCCACTTACAATGGAGTGGACTAAGATGGGAATAAGAAAAATCCTAGCGAAAACACCACCAGTCTCAGCCTCACAGTCAATGGGCAATTGGGATGGGGAGGCCCGGGGTGAGAGGGGACCATGGGATATTGGATATGAAGCTGATCTGAATGGGCAGTGCCATCACTACTGGCAGATGATGGTGCTATGGGAAGGAGAGCTAGAGTTTCCCCACTATATATTCTAATAGAAATAGGCATTATAGATTTTTGTTTAAAATTTCCCAATTTTGAGATGTTGTTCTCTAAATGTGAAAAAAATTTAAAAGATCACAAGTCAAATAAAATGTCTACCAGCTATATAATTTGAGATCTCTTTCTAAAGCACACTGATCAATAAAGATATGTAAATGATTGATATAAGGGCCTTATCTGTTCCAAAAGTGGAGATAAGGGGTGGCAAACTTTTTCTTAAGGGAACAGATACTATTTTAGGTCTTGTTAGATCCATGGTCTCTGCTACAACAATGTGGCTGCTCAACTACTCTGCCACTGTAGCCTCAAAGTAGCCAGAGATAGTATGTAAATGAATGGATGTGGCTGTGCCCCAATATATCTTTACAAAAGCATGTGGCCTGCCTTCCACAGTTTGCCTACCCCAGGTGTGGATGAATTAGAAAGGAGGGGCATCTGAAGAGAGTTTCAAACTATAATTCAAAAATAATTACAAAGGACTGGTGGATGATGGGAGGGATTGATTAAATGTAGTACATTAATAAAATGTAATGCAACTATTTAGAAAATAATGAATCAGACCTTTTTGTTCAGCAGCAGATGATATTTTTTAAAAAAATGGTAGCCCTTTGACATGCCACTTCTCCTGTTAAGATAGGATCTGTTCTCTTTGCCATTGAAATTGTGCTTTTGTGACTGTCATGGCTAACATTATAACAGAAGTAATCCTATGTGATTTTGAGGCTGGGGCATACAATAGTGTCCACCTTTCTGTTGGGAACACAACCATGTGATTAGTGAAGCCTCTAGCTTCTACATAATCATTCTGAGGGAGCCCCTCAAATGAGTGAGCCTACACATAACACATTCAGAAGGATCACATAGAGGGGCCCTGGGATAAGATAAAATCCATGCCAGCCATCTCATTTTCATAACCCCAGCCACCATTTGACTGTGAAAGAGTCAAGTCCCAACCTAGTCCTCTGGAATCTGTGACCCACAGAAACTATGTGAGAAAATACTGATTGCTATTGTTTTAAGTCACCATTTTGGAGTGATTTGTTATGCATAATGAAATAACTGGAACATTGGGGAAGAAAGATGAAAAAACTACTATATCATCAGGTGAAATGAAAACAAATGAGTACAGTATCTGTATGGAAAGTTATACCCCAAACTGTTAAATACTGCCTCTGGGGAATGGAAATGTGGATCCCAGGTGGGAGGGAGATACATACTTTTCATTTGGCATTCAGTGTAATTTGAAGTTTTTACCATGTGTCTATGTGACTTGGTATTTTTTAAGAACTAGTTTAAATTTTAAATAAAGTCAAGAAAGATAAAGTTAAAATTTTCTTAGTTCACAGGATTTTTTTTTTTAAAGCTTCTGATTCCCATTAACTTAGCATCTACAGAAATCAGAACTATGTGCAGTATATTTTTAGACTCTTCACAAATTCATATGGGTGCAACCGGGGACTTTTTTTTTGTACACCAGCTCAGATTTAGAGATAAAAGAATATATTTAATCATGAATAATTTAGAAAGAAAATCTGCTTCCAGAAATAACACAAATCAAAGTCAACACTTCATCTCAATTCATGGTTTTAATTCACCTTAGGTCCCTTTTTTTGAAAGATCATGAGATATAAATTTTAATTTAAAAAACCCAACAGGTTGTTAAGCTATGAAGATCATTATCATTGTCATCCCCAGTCTAATACCCGTCGTTTTTACTGAAATGTATTAAATGTTTTTAATGACATCATTTAAAAGAAACATTTGGTTAATCTTAATGGACTCTCTTTTTAATTCAAATCACATCTGTGTAGAGAGACAGACTTTGTCCTAAAGAAACTGGAGTTTCATAAAAGAATGTTGCACCATCCAATTATTTCTGAATTCGGGAGTTATTTCCTAAATCCCAAAGTTTATTCCACACTTTTGGCTTTGTCTTTAGTTCTGTGGATCCCAGAAGTGGATGTGATTCTAGTGACATATTCAAGCCTTCCCAATTTACAGATGAAAAACTATGCAAAGGTGATTACCTTATTAAATTACTGTAAAACAGTGATTCTCAAACTTGAGTATACCTCAAGACCTCTTGGGCAGCTTGTTAGAACATGGGTTGTGAAACCATCCTCTGGGCTTCTGATTCTGTGGCTTGGGATAGAATCTGAGACTCTACCTTTCAATCACATTTCTGGTTTGATGCTGGTGGCTACACTTTGAGAACCAGTGTTTTGATATCACTCTTTGTCAGACCAAACTGGCGAGTTTCTTTTCCTGTTTTAGCTAAAATTATTTCAACAGGCTATTTATTTATTTACTTTTTAACCTCATCCTTACTTAGCTGTTCTCTAAGTGTTATCTTCCCTAACTTTCTAAGACACACATGTCCCCCCAGCATTTTCCCTAAGCTGTTTCAATTTTGTCTTTCCTTCTCCAAGACTGGAAGTTCTGCCATAAACCAATACAGACACCAATGTTCCTGACATGCTCACGTGGAGCACCCCTACTGCTCTGTTCTTGCTCGTGATCTTGGCTCTGATGCTTGCAGTTGGCCCCCCTGGGGGTATTTGAATATATTCTCAGATCACTTTATGTGCATACACACTTCTTTAGTGCATCTCAGAAGACATCTCTTAAGCTCTTTGTGGTTTGCTGGGCTGACCATCCATGATTTTACTCAAAGATTTTGAGTAAATTGTTTTAAATAGAGTTACCTTCTGTGGTGATCCTTTAGAACAGGTTTATGATTGCCCTTCCTACCATAGGGATAATATGCCTTGGCATCAACAGATTGTAACCTTGTATGTATTTTGAAAATGAGGCTAGGCTGTAAATAAAGCAGGTGAGGATTGAATTGCTCAGATGTTGCCTAACAGCAGAGAGTCCAGTTCCATCAAAGTAAGCTGACTCCATTCAACATTTATGGAGGCCTGCTGTGTGTCACAGACCAGGCTGAGATTTGAGCACACAAGGGTGAGTAGGCCCGTCGACACAGAGCTGCCAGGCAGCCTCACATGATGATAGCAGGTGTGCACTTTGGAGCAAGTGGGATTCAGTTCAAGTTTCTTTTTTTAAAAATTTAAAATATTATATTTCAGAGATTATATAAAATTAGAAATACTTGCTATAAATACTTGTACTTACAACTTAAGAACACTTTATTATTTTGGGAAGAAAGGATTATTCCATAAATAAAATGCATGATTTGGTTATTTTTACTAATTTGCCCGGTAATGTCAATATTTTCACTTTGAACTACAAAAAGCACTTAGATCAAATATCATGTGTCTTGTTTTACAAATGAGGATACCAAGACTCAGACAGGTAGAAAGTGCAGAGCCAGAATTAGAATCTGGCTCTTAGTATTCTCATCTAGAGATTTTTCTTACTTACTTCACTGAACAGTGAACTTATGAAAGTCTGGAATAGAGAAAACACAAGACCTAGGCATAGGACATCTGATAGAACAATGAAGAATTACAACCCAAAGGTAATATGCACAGGAAAGAATGCAAATAACACCTCCCATCTCTCTCTCTCTTTTTTTTTAGATTCCTTAGACCTTTGTAGGAATCTTTTTTTTTTTTTAAATTGGTTGTTCAAAACATTACAAAGCTCATGACATACCATCTTTCATACATTTGACTCAAGTCTCATCTCTATTACTCGTTGGTCTGGACAAATATGTTCCCTCATTAAGCTTAAGTTTTTGCCATAAAAGCAAGAGTAAAATACCTCCTTTGCATGTCTGTCCCAAGACTACACAATGTCTTAGTCTGCTTGGACTTTCATAACTATAGACTGAATGTCTTACACAGCAGGAATTTGTTTTTTTATATTTCTGGAGACTGAAAATTTCAAGATCAAAGTCTAGATCTAGCAGGGTTTCATCAATGGTGAGGGTTCTCATCATGGCTTGTAAATGGCCACTTCTTGCCGTGCCATTTACTTATTTCATGGCCTTTTCTTGGTGTGTGCACTTGGAGAGAGAGAAAGAGAGGAAGGGAATGGAGATCGTGTCTCCTCCTTGTATGAGGCATCTTCTCCACTGTGTCCTCTTCTATGAGCACTAATCCATCCTGAGGCCCTATACTCATGACCTAATCTAACCTTGGTTACCTCTCAAAGGAGCCACCTACAAATATCACCACATTAGGGATTAGGGTCTCCGCATATAAATTGAGGGCAGCACCCAGTCAGCTCATAACACACTTGTGAATTGCTCAGCCAGTTCCTGGGGTTAAAGAATCCCTCTTAGTAACACCTTTTCTCATGGATATTTCCTTCCTTCTTTGGGTTTCTGCTGCCAACTGTCTTAAGACATAGCACTATTGCAGAGACTAGAAAGAACAGTGAATAGTTTTACTGGAGTGGGGGGGGGGGTCTTAAATCTGCATTGTTAGCAACTACTCTTATCAGAAGCTTTAGGGATAAATTTAATTAGCGCAATCTTAGATTTCTTTTTTCTAGGAAAATTCCCCAAAAGCTCTCTTGAGTTTAGTATTGATTCTTATTTTATAATACCATAATTACAGTCCAGATGGGGAAGCCCTTGCAGATAGTGTCTATAAATGGATATTGAAAGGAATTTGAGAATGTGAGAATCTTCAGGCATGTTCTGATGTTACAAGTTGGTGATCCTGTAAATGTGATCTCCAAGTTGATGAAAGTATTAAATATGTTACATATTTCTAAAATTCTGATAAGTATTGATCTATTGAAGCAATGTGTCTTTTCTGTTAAGTTGGAAATCTTCACTATATTCTCTTGTTCAGATTAGTTTAAAAGAGTTGCTTGTGGCTTCTGTGTCGTGAATTGTTTATTCAGTCAAGGTTATTTTTACACATTAAGTGAGTTAAAAATGGGGACATAGGGACAACGAGAGAGAGAGAGAGAGAGAGAGAGAGAGAGAGAGAGAGAGAGAGAGAGAAAGGGGGGAGAGAGAGAGAAAGTGGGGGGAGAGAGAGAGAGAGAGAGAGGAATCACATGCCAAAGGCTCTCAAATGGAATATTGTTTCCCTTCATGGAAAAATGCCTACATCTACCCCCAAATGTTTTCACCATGTTTCCATGCATCAGGAAGAATCCTGTTGTTTTAATTTCAACAGAAAACCAAGCCCTTGATGACAGAATTCTCGGTGAAGTCTACCATTATTTCTCGTTACGCCTTCACTACAGTCTCCTGCACGATGCTGAACAGGGCTTCTGAGGACCAGGATGCTGAGTTCCAGATGCAGATTCCAGCTTCAGCTTTCATCACCAACTTCACCATGTAGGTGGCATGCTGGCGAGAGATGGAGCTCTGTGTGGGAGTGGTCCAGATTTGTGTGGGGGAAGGATTTATATCCCATTAGATGGCGTGTGGATCCGAGGGCTGGTTCTCCTTCTTCTTTCCTTCTTTGGTTCCTTCCTGCCCACCTTCCTGACTGCCTTCATCTCTTCCATTCTACCTTCCTTCCCTCCTTCCTTTTCTTCCTCTTTCTTTCCCACCCCTTCCCCCTCCTAGTCCACTCTGGGATGGCAAATAAGATTGAGAGGGGCTTCCTTAGGAAGGGAAATGAGGGAGGGAGGTGAGAGGGGCCATGGTTAGATTGAGACCTGAATGAGACAGTAGGAAACCTCTGACATACTAGCTGAGGTTGTTTTCTGACTCAAGAGGTAAAAATTGGCAAAACAGGGGAAGCATTGGGTTTAATTTTGGTCTGGGCAAGAATCAAGTTGGTGAATCTTCATGGACGTTTGAGCAGTTATGATTTTCTCCTGGAGAATCAGAGACACCCTGGGTTGGGTCTTTTGAAAATTGCCCTTGATTGAAATGAGTGGTTTAAGGCTAATGCCCTCGTCTGGAATGCATTTAATCTGAATATCTAAGAGGCAAATAAAAATATTTTCTAGGGTTGTCATGGTTCTGAGAACCATGTTTGAGTCTATCTTGGAACTGCAAGCTGGTAACATAGCTGTCTGTCATGTTTCAGGATTATTGGAGAAAAGGTGTATCAGGGTGAAATTACAGAAAAAGAAAAGAAAAATGGTGATAGGGTAAAAGAGAAAAGGAATACAACCACAGAAGAAAATGAGTAAGTATTGTTTAATTAGGAATTAAAAATCCTGTTCTACAGTGTCAAGTTTTCTACCCCTTGGTCTGTTTCCTGCTGTCTTCCAAATATTTTTTCTTTTTTTAACTGAAGTAATAAGTACACATGATTAACAATATAGTAGATGAACATTGGTAATAAAAAAGATAAATTTATTACACCGTTCCTTGGTTTTTACTTCCTAGAACATCTGCTTCTAATATTTCTGTGCTGAGTTTTCTTTGTAGTTACCTCCTAACTCTAAAGTGTACGATAGTGTTGCTTTTTCTTGATTTCTTAATAAAAATAAAGACACTATCTGAAGAAGGAGGATTTAGCAAATTTACAACAGTCCTACTTTCTCTTTACGTTCAACATTTCCATATTATTATTTTCTTTCTTCTTCTGCTGATGAAGTGTTTCCACCCCTCCTATCTTTATGTGGGGATTGACCCCAGGACGTCATGCATGGGGGGGGGGGGAAGCACTGATCTACATTCCCATCCCTGTCGCTGCTTCCTAAATGATGACATTCCTTTTCTTACCCTTCAGTCTACCTCTCTTTATTCATTTCTTGAACTCATCTTTTGTCACATAATCATTGACTTGTTACATTTTCATTAATGTTATTAACATTTAAATTCTGATCTATAATGATACTTGTATTCTTTGTAAACTTGGAAACAAGTATTTATTGAAAATCAGCTATTTATTGAAAGCTAATAAATAGCCTTTGCCTTTCAATTACTATATTAATTACATTAACAGAAGAACAGCCTAGTATTCACTAATAAGATTACATTTTCCCCTCAACCAGACAAATGTGAAGGCCTCTGTTCCCTTTGCAGAGAAATGATCTAAGTACCTAGATTAAAATGGCCTAAACTTGTAAGTGTGATTTTTTTTTTCCTCATTAATAAAAGGACACAGCTTTGAGAAAGTTAGTTCTTTAAAATCAAAGACCGTCAGAACCTTTGTAGTCAGTTTGTAAGAATGAACATCTTGCTCTGGTCTAAAAGACCTAAGTCATTTTGATACTGAAAGCAAATGAGGTTCAGAGCTTCAGATAAGGCATTTTCACATGCAGAATTCCACGTTTATCTTAAAAAAGTTACAGTTTCCAAGGACACAGAACTTTGGCTCTCCTTCTGTGTCCATGCTGACGTTAATGGCCTCACAAGCACCTCTCCTTTGCTTGGTGCCTGTCCAAACTCAGCTTCATTGAGTTTTTACCTACACTCTACCCTTCCCCCAATCCCATAATAACCCAGTTTCTGCCTTTGTTTGGTGAGATGCCTCGCAGTGCCTCTGGTATGTGGTCTGTCTTGCTGCAGCAAATTATTAAACCTCACTTTGTATTCTGCAGCTGCTTCCCAGGTTGTCTTTATCAATTTTGTTCAGAGTCAGCCACAGCTTACTTTAGTTGGATCATAACATACAAGTTTCTGTTTTTTGGTTTTTTTTTTTCTGGAGTTTCTAATTGCCTTCCTCTTATGAGAGAGAACTTAATTTTGTTACTATTAACGTTGAGCAAGACACATAATTCATTTGAAATGAGGACAAAATGAATAGCCGTAACCAAGTTTATGGAAGCAATGACATCTACATCATCCAGAAGCCTGGCCAACAGCAATTGGAAGACATCACTGATTGGGAGGCATTCCGATTTCAGAACCATTAAAACATGCTGTGAAAACATGGCTGTCTCCAGATCCATGGATATTGTTATTCCTTTTGCAGCCTCATTACAAAACATTTACCCTGGAATCACTTTTCATTTTTTTGTGGGTTGGTTTTGTGATTTCTTGGGTTCCATATTTTTTTTTCTTTCTTGGTTTTCACCTTTACTTTGCTGAAATATATTCTGAAGTAACTTCCTCAGAATGAGTGTGTGAGCGATAGATTTTCTGAGCCTTCATAATATTTTATAATATTGTATGGAATCAAAGGTCACAGTGATTTTCATTTTGAGCTCTGGGGTATTGCTTCAAGGTCTTCAACATCTAGTATCATTGCTTTTGTCTTTGGTGTGATCTAGTATCATTGCTTTAACATTTCATCTGGTAGTCTGATATTTTACCATAATGGGTTTAGCTATCAATCCTTTTCTGTTCATTCTGCCCAGTGTTCAGTGGAACTTTTCCATCTCCGTATTTCTGTCTCTTTTCACCTCTGGGAAATAGGAGTACAAGAAGTCTATCGGCTTATTCATTCATTCTTATATGAATTAGAATTATTTCCCCTTTATTTGATCCCCTTTCTTAGTCTTATCCTCTTGGGTCCTCTTGAACTCAAAGTCAGCAGTCTCTCCGAGATTATGCCAAACAAAATCTTTGTTTTTTTCCTTTAGTGCAGCCCCTTCCAGTATGTCCTGAGCTATAGAATTCTTACTTTATACTGAATCTCCCAAGTCTTCTGAAATACGTTATCTACTCACCTCTCCTGCTCTCCATCCTCTGGTGGTCAACCCGTCATCTTGAATCAGAGAACCCTCACTCTGAGTACTGAAAGCATTTGGATTAGTTCGGATTTTTACAAACTTTGCAGTCCTTTATTTTGCCTTAAACACATCCACCAAACTTTACCAAAGCGAAAAAACTAATTATGAATTAATTTGTCCATCCTTGTAGAGAGAGCAGTGAAATTCACAACTTGACTCCAAAAGCTCCTTCTTGTAGTGGTTTATCTACTCAAAGGTCCCCTTTCTCTTTGCCCGCTTAGGTCTGTCTCTGGTAGAGGTAGGAAAGGTCAGTTTTTGAATTCCCTTCTATTCAGGATTTGTTTGTCCTTGGTAACCTTCCTTTGGGCAAGTCTTCAACTTGTTTTAAGACTCATTTTTATTTTTCCAGTTTAAGGACTCACCCTGCTGTGCCCACTGGTCTTCTTGGCATCCTGATTAAAAGATTATGGCAGGTGTCTGAGGAAACCTGGCCTTTTCTACTCTGAACCCTACCTGTGGCCTCATTTTCCTTCCTGACAGGGAGAAGGGGGCTGATATGTTCAGAGCTTCTCTAGTGATTCCCAGCAAGGACAAAGCCATCTTCCTCCTGAGTTATGAAGAACTTCTGCAGAGAAGACTTGGGAAGTATGAGCACGTCATCAGTGTGCGACCCCAGCAGCTGGTTGGGAGACTGAATGTGGAAGTGAATGTTCTGGAGAGGTCAGGCATCACGTCCTTGGAGGTACCCCCACTTCACAACAGCAGGCAGAAGGGCAGTGGGAGAGGGGAAGGTGAGTACCAATTGCTGGTTGTGCTCAGATCTTCTGGGTCAACTCAGAGCTGCCACTAGGCACTACAGAAGTCTGGAGAAGGAATGGCACCCTTTTCCTCAAAGGCTTGAATTTTTGTGGAAATTGGAAAGATAGCAATAAAACAAAGACAATGGCTGGTACATTTTATTTTTTAAGGATCTGTGGTCTCTATCGGGAAATTAAAAGATGTTTTAAGTTTGTTTTTTTTTTGACACAATAATCCCACTCTTGGAAATCTATGCTAAGTAAGACATCTAAGATTTTATTGGGCATAATCACATGCAGGAATCTGTGTGGTAACATTTATTGTAGCAAAAACATTTCATCAGCCTAAATATTCAATGATAAGAAGATGTTAGTATAATACAATGCTAATCACGATTCAGCATGAGATGAGAGAAAAGAAAAAACTGTACATATAAATTTATATGCACCTCTGGGCATGGTGATGTGTACCTTAACCCCAGAAATTCTGGAGGCTTAGGCAGGAGGATCACAAGTTCAAGGCCAGCCTCAACAATTTATCGAGGTCCTAAGCAGCTTAATGAGATCCTGTCACATCATCAAAAGGGATGGGGATATGGCTCAGTGGTAAAGTACCTCTGGGTTCAATCCCTAGCACCAAAAAAAGAAAAAAGAAAAAAAAATTATACATGCAAAATTGTGCATATTGGAAAATATGTTAGTTGTATTAAATAGAAGTTGAATAGAAAGTTTTATAAAAACAATAGTTTTATGTTAGGAACATGGGATTGTAGGGTTGTTTTTAAAAAATCTATTTTTAATCATTCAATTATATATTTTTTTACAATTAAATAATGAAAAATGTGTTCTGTAGGTAACAATTTCATTAGCAGGATCATTCAGTGTAGGTTCTTCTTAAATTCTTATTTTTGAAAATGCATTTCATTTATTGAAAATATTATGAATCATTGTTGTCTAATTTTAATCACTATTAATTACAACAAATTAGTTTATGTTAGATATTTACTTGCATTGAGCTCTGTAGTTAATATATCAGTAAAGTTTATTGTCAAATTGGATGATGAGACAGATATATTAAAAATTTTTTTTTAACAGATTTGGAATGACATGATTTCAGGAAGTCATGACATTGAAAATTGTGAATGACATTGGAGGGTAAGAAGAGAAATGACTAGATAAGTGGAATAAAAGAATATAGGCATTTAACATTTTCCAAAATTATTTAAGGCCTAGAGCTGGTATATGGAAGAACAAACAGAAGGGAAGTACGTTCCCCACCCCAGCCCACAGTTTAAAGACTTTATATTGAGAAGTCATGCACCTTCAGGAGCTGTGTATTCCCTAGCTCTGGGAGACTCAGGTCCTTGTTGTGTGTTGACTTCAAACCCTGAACTTGACACCCACAGATACAGCAAAGCCATTGCCAGGGTCTCTGGCATTCAGAAATGGATTGAGATACAGCAGTCCTTCTCATGTCATGTTGGTGGTAGTCATGTGGTTAGTGGATTTTAGCTCAGTTTTTGACTACTATGGCACCCCTGGAAGCCAGCTTGCACACCCATACAGTGGGCCATGGCGAGGTGCAGTGTATGTACAGTCTCTGGTCCAGAGCTTGGTAACTGGATTGTTGTTGTTGTCATTATTATGATCACCTTATATTTACTATCATTCTCTGCACATCTTACCCCCCTGTTAAAGCTCATAGGTGGCTTGGAGCAGGCCTGTGCATCTCCTTGAGGGATTTAACCCAGTGCCTTTTACATAGCACATCACTGAGTGTTCAAATCAGAGAAGAAAAAACAAACAAATAGCCAGGAATGTTTTAAAATTTCTTTTCTCTAATCATAACTTAGAGGGCCAAATGACAGAAGCATTTTTTTTAGGAGGAAGACAACTTTCTGAGTTGGTAGGATCTTGTACAGAGAGCGGAGTATCTGAAGTGCTCTGGGTGACACAGGGTCAGTGAATGTGTCTGTAGGAGATTCTGAGGGAAGCTGTGCTAGTCAGCAAAGTGTGTTTTTGCCTAATTTTCTGAACCACTGTGATTCTTCATAGCTGTGTACATTTTGTAATGTATTTGTGTATGTGCGTACATGTTGTGTGCATGTGTGTGTACGTGTTGTGCTGCATATGTGTGTACATGTGTGTATGAATGTGGTGTGTGTATGGATGTGTTGTGGTGTATATGCACATGCATGTGTGTGTGTGTGTGTACATGTTGCGGTATTTGTACGTGTGTTATTCTTGGAGGGGTTAATGAATTACAATTGTTGTTTAAAACATTGCTCACTGTTTATGTTCAGGCCCTGTTAGAATTCAGGAGTTTTTCCAGACCATTGATCTCTTGGGATCTGTTTATTTTTTTAAAAAAAATTGTTTTTTTAGCTCTTCATACCCATGCAGATACTTTGCCTTCCAGAACGTGGTGGTTTCACAAGTGCATCTCAGAGCCAGGTGCAGTGGAGTGATTCCCTTGTTGCAGTTCCTCATTCCCATCTTTTTGAGCTCAGCTGTTATTTTTCTTGCAAAATGGTAGCCCCAGCAGCGTGAAGCACAGGATGTTGTGATTTTTGTCTGGATAGTGTTGAATGTTTCCAAAATAAATCCAGGGTAGAGATCAAACTGGGGGTTGGGCCTGCACCAGATCTTGAGCTGTAACTGTGTGAATGTGCTCCCAGGCAGAACATGACTCTGGTAGATCTGGCTGTGGTTAAGAAATCAGACTTCTGCAATTTGTCTAAGCAAACCTCTGACCACTGGACCTGGCTTCATCTTGAAGGCTGCATCTGGAGGGGTTACTGTGTGTGGGGTACTAGACTAAGCACTTGGCATACATGTTAGCTCATTCCACCTTTTTATTAGACCCTCTTAGGTCAGGTTCTTTTAATCCTCACTTGATTTATGAAGAAACTAAGGATTGACGTGGTTCAGCAATGTGGACAGTGTCTCATACTTGATTATTAATGGAGACAGAATGTAAACAGATCCATCTGACTCCAAGTTCATGCCCTTAGCCATTGTACTGTACTACCTTCTCACTGAACAGAATATTTTAAATTCCTGGGGCATGAATCCAAATTCCATATCTCTTCCCAGTTAAATTTAAAAATTTTTTTAAGGTTAAAAGCAAGATGATTGGGCTAGGATTGTGGCTCAGCGGTAGAGCACTCACCTACTATGCGTGAGGCCCTGGGTTTGATCCTCAGCACCACATAAAAATAAATAAATAAAATTGTTGTGTCCAACTACAACTAAAAAAATAAAGATTAAAAAAACCAGCAAATGATCTACCTTTGCCTCAGTTTCCTTGTTAGATGAATCAGAATTGGATCCACATCTATTGAATTATAAATTAACAAATCTTTTCTCAATGTAAAAGTCAATTGTGGAGATAATTTGGAAACTAAAGCATTATAACTTCAAGATTATTAAAGGATTTAATACATGTGTAAATTTTCATGATGACAGATCCTAATGACCAGTGGTAAGATGAATAAAATAAAGTGAGAAGAGACCTTACCTGTTTTAGTCTTCATATGGCTTTACATCAGTGACTCTCAAACTTGACTTTTTCTGATAGTAACCTTGAGAGGTTGAAAAATAAATCCAGATGGCCAAGCCCATTCTAGCTAGGTGAATTAGTGTTGTCGGGACGGGGAGGGAGGTAGTTTCTAGGGAGCTGTATTTTTAGGTTGCAATTCTGCTTTTACAAGAATAACTTAAAAATTTATATGGACTTTAAAAGTTGTTAGTGATTCATACAGTAAAAGAATAATGCTGAATATTTTTCTGCCTCTATGCAGGTATGGTTCTAATGACTCCATCCTTTATAGACCTTTATAACATTTGCCCATTTTAAGTGTAGGGTTCAATGCTTTTTAGTACCTTTGCAGGTGCATCAACAGGTCTACAGATAAATGAAATGTGGAATATGGACATGAGGAATATTATCCAGGCATAAAAGAAAGGAAACACAAATTTATGTTACAACATGGACCTTGAGAACATTATGCGAAGTGAAAGAAGCAGATTCAGAAGGTCACAGACTGTACTATTCCAGTTATTTGAAATGTCCAGAGTAGGCAAATTCACACACACAAAAAGCAAATTGGTGGTTGCCAGGGCTGCAGGGAGGAAGGAATGGGGAATGATAGCTTAATGGTTGCAGAATTTCTTTGGTGATGGTGGAAATGTTCTGGAACTTAATAGATGTGGTGAATGTACAATTTTGTGAATGTACTAAATGTCACCGAATTGTACACTTGAAATTGGTTATTATTTGTGAATTGTACACTTGAAATTGATGATTATTATTATTATTATTTGTTGTTGTTGTTCTGTGAGCTTCACCTGAGTTTAAAGGAAAGGGTTGTATCCTAGATTGTGATAACCCTGCTCTCTCAGTGCCCTGGAAGCCAGTTTCCTGTGCTCTTGGGCACTTAGCTGTGCGTCATTTACATGCCTGGGAAAGCAAATGATCAGAGTAGGTGGAACTTGATGTGTGGCTTGCATCTTAATCATATCACCCTGTTGTACGCTGTCTATAAAATTTTGGCTTTCACATAATCCTTAACACGGAGGAAGCTTAATGAGCATGAAGGGAAGCACTGGCAACAGCTTCGTTACTCTTTATGTTGGAAGGTGAATGTAAAGACCCTACAGCTGTCCTGAAAAACAGGCCACACTTCCCTGCAAAATCAAGTCACCGCTGACCTGAGATGAACACAGTGTCTTGAACTTCATAGATGCCTAATGAGGAGTTGAATAGAATCTGTTTCAAACTTTTACTTATGTCTTTTTTTAATACCTTTACACCATGGCTCTGTGCTGTCAGGGCTCTTTGGGGCTGTAGTCTCAGACCCCTAAGATTGTGTCTGGGATACAGTGGGTGCTCAATAAACATTTGCTCAATGAACCAAGGGCTAAATAATTATTGACGATGAAAGTGCTCCTGGGTTTTCAACACTTTCCTGGCTTACTTTGGTGAATTTTGCTTCATTTTAGGCTTAACTCTTATCTTGTTTTGAAGGAGGAATTAGAGGAGAGAATTAATAATTCACCTTTGTTCCAGAAGACTCTGGTTCCAAAAATCTAGATAAATACCACTTTGCTGGGGTTGCTAGATAAAATGCAGGATACCTTTTTACATTTGAATTTCAGATAAATAATATGTGCCATGCAATATTTGGGACATACTAAAAAGTTATTCATCATTTGAAATTCAGATGTAACTGGACATCCTGTATTTTGATTTTCTAAATCTGGCCTCTCTCCCTTATTAAAGGGCTGCTTTGTGATTCACCATTAAGGCCCATGTACTGCATTCCTCCCCTGGCTCCATGCAGCAGCTGGAAAGGCATGGCCCTGTTTGGCCTCTAAAATCTCTGTATATTTGCCAAGAAACAATTTTGTTGTTATGTGAGAGTTTCCAACATTGTTCAGCACAGAAATTATTCAGGTATGAATCATTTGGCTCCAGAGTTGGTTTTGTTTTGTTCCATAATGTCAATGTGCAAGCCCACATTATTTTGTGTGTTCTGACATCCACTGCCGTCTGGCCAGGGACACCTGGGAGCAGGATGGTCAGAGAGACCTGGGAGATTGTCACAGGGGCTTGGGCCTCCTCTCTTTGGCCTGATGGAGGGGGCCAGCCCTATGAGATTGCACTCTTTGCTTCTTCCTGTTTCCTGTTATCTTGACCTGGTGTGTGAGGTGGTTACTGATGACCACAGCTGTGGCTGGAGCCAGAGATGGTCCAGGGAATGTGACACCGGTCACCAAGTGCATCGCCACCCACTTTCACGATGAAGCTTCCATTCTCTTGAGGGGCTTCTCTGACCATTTTCCCAGCTGCTTTGCTGACGTTTTGGCCCTTTTCACGCTAACTGTCCAACAGGCCTGTCTTGAGCTCTTGCTGCGTTCCCATCACTGAACCCGATGCCTAGAATCTAAACGACATGTTCACTGCCCTTGAAGAACTAGAGCCAGTAATAGATTTTTTTTAAAGTTTTTCATTGTGATAAAAAAAGCACATAACATAAAATGCGTTGTCTTCACCAGTTCTCCGTGTGCCGTTCATTGGTGCTAAGTACATTTCCGTTGTTGTTCAGTTGATCTCCTAGATGTCTTCATTTTCCCAAACTGAAGCTCCAACTACTATTCTCTCTCCCTGCAGCCCCCATTCTGCTTTCTGTCTTTCTGAGCTTTAGATACCTCTTTTAAGTGGAATCTCACAGTATCTGTCTTACTGTGGTTGATTTATTTCACTTGGCATGTCCTCAGTGTTCAACCATGTGGGGTCAAAATTTCTTTCCTTTTTATTATATTTTGTTTGCCCATTTATGTTAACAGATACTTAGATTTTCTTCCATTTTCTTGGATCTTTTTTTTTTTTTCTTTCCCCAGTGATGGGGATCAAGCCCAGGGCTTCATGAATTCTAAGAAAGTGCTCTACCACTGAGCTACATCCCCAGCCAGTAGGTCTGGTGAGTAGTACTGCAGTGAATGTGGGCATGCAGACATCTTTTTGAGATCCTGCTTTCAATTCGTTTGGACATACCCATAAGTGGAAGTGCTAGATCATGTGGTAATTCTATTTTTGGTGTTTTGAGGGACCACCATACCATTTTCTATAGCCCCTGCGCCATTTTTCATTCCCATGAATAGTACACAAGTGTTCTCTCATTTCTCCATATCCTCAACACTTGTTAATTTCTGTTTCTTTGGATAGTGGCCATCCTAATGCGTGTGTAGAGTTAGCAGTTTTGAATAATAAGAAAACAAAACTATTGTATGATTGAATCTATAAAATGTCACCCAGTTTTTCTCAGTGACTAAGCCCTGTTCTGCCTGCCTGTGAGAGGACAATGTAAAGAAATTTAACAGAAATCTCTTAATTTCATGTTTCTTTGGTGCTGTAGCACAGCTTTTGAAGGATTTCATGTGACTCCATTTGAAATCCTTCAAGCAGGTTTTAGATTCTCAGTGGACGTAAGATGCTGTCAGGCAGGGATAGTGCCTATTTCGAGAATTAGCTGGCATTAGGACAGGCGCATCTGCTGAAGGATTTGCACGTTTTCATGCAGAGTCTGGTTTGGGAAGTTGGTCAAATATGGAAGCTGAAACTTGATTATGTGTTATTTAGGAAGAAAGTACATTGGATAAATAGTGAAGAAAGCTAATATGCTAAGACATCTGGGCAAACATTGCTTAATTATAAGAGTCAAATTTGAATCCTGTCAGCTGTAAAATTGCATTTTTATTCTATTCCATATATTGCTATCATATCTACATGATGCTGTTTTCCCAAAAGCATTTAAAATACCAATCATCAATATTGGGGAGGAGTCCTTTCCAATAAGAGAACTGTATGTAATAAATTTATGAAATAACCAATTTTTCCCCCTCTATATTGCTTCAGTGTTACTAGTGTCTCTTCCAAAACTGTGCTGATTTGCATGAATTTTCTCTTTATTGCCACCACCAAAAGATAGTTACCTAATACTCACAGTACTTTTGACTGCCCTAAATTTAAGAAATTGCCTCACTGGATTCCAGGTGAGCTGGTACATAAACAAACATAAACAGTTTAGCCTCTTTCCAGGGGGAAATGAGCAGGCAGTGTTTGTTTGGAAATCCTTTTGTAAAAGCCCCAGGTGTTGGCTGCTTTTCACGGAGAGTAGCCAAACCCAAGCCCACAGGAAACAGAGGCCAGGAAATCCCTCTTTCTGTGGACCCAAAAGCGTGTAGCTTCCAGCTAATGTCCTTGAGCATGGTTCTCGGCTCCGGAATCTTTAGATAGTTTACGTAACAACTGTCTCCCTTTTATTTCCCCATCATTGTCTAGGAAGAAAATATTTGTACATAACATCCTTGGTCTAGAAGAAAACTAAGGGCATAAATTTGTTCTCTACAAACCTTGCCTTGTGTGTACCATATATAGATAGATAGATAGAGCGAGCATGCACACGCAAGGTTTGTCATTACAAGATAGAATCAGAGAAGATTCTAGAAGAGAGATGAATATTTAATAGCACTTATAGTTGTGATTTCTAACTTTCTTTGGACTCTTTGGAAGACATAGTGAAATCTAAGGATCCTCCCTTCAGAAAAAAAAAATTGTACATATGCTTCTACATGCAAAATTCTGCAGATTGTTTCAGGTGTCTCTAGGGCATATCTGACCATCATATTTTATAAAGATTGTTCTTCATATAAATAGTCTTGAATTCTTTGTTACAAATGTTTGTTATGATGTGTCTGACTTGACTGATTGCTTTTACCAAGCTTTTAATGATGAAGAGAAAATTGTTATGGTAAAATGTAAACTGTATGTCATCAAAGAGTATTTTTTTCCCCATAAGTTGCTTTTTGATGATAGACCAAGAGTACAAGAAGTGACTTCTGGGGGATGGGATGGGGATGTGTGTGCAGTGAGCAGCCATTATGGTACCAGGCACCAGGCTCAGCACCTTTCCTGTGTGATCTCACTAAATCCTAACAATGATCCCATGATTGTGGCACAACTCCAGTTTAACAGATGTGGAACAGAGGCTTAGAAGGATTAAGCCAGTCATTTGGAGTCGGTAACTCTCAAGCCCACTTTGGTATAATGTGTTTTCCAAAGGTGACACCTCCTCGCTTCTTTCTGGAAGACTAGGCTGTCAATAGGAAGGGAGCCTCTCAGGACACTGGTGGCCTGAGAGGCTGAGAGGAGCCAGTGGGTGGAGAAATCAGGGCCTGCTGCAGGCCGTCATGGGCCCCGGGGTTTATCTTGCAAGAGACCACCAAAGTCTAAATTAAAACAGGAAGATGGTATGAGACTCAGCCTCCCCCATTGGAGCAGCCACCAAAGTTGGCTCCTTCCTCTAAGCAAGTGGGCAAGAAGGAAAGGAAACAAAGAGGAGGAAAAAGACAGGACACTCATTAGAAAAGTAGGTCAGATGCTCCCCTCCTCTGTTCGCCTTGCACACTCTTCCCCAGCGCTCCTCATTGTCTGTGGAACATGTCCCAGAATGCCAAGTGCACTGCTAATACAGCCCATTGTGCCCAGGAAACGCCATGTGGCTGTCCGCAGTGTGAACCCCGTTCCCACTAAAGAAGGTGAAGCAGCATTATTGTGCTTTGGGGTTTTGGTCAGTAGCTCTAAGAAGAACCTATACTAACATAATTAGCAGATCTTCCTTCCCTCCCAAAAAGGGGATTTTACTTTCTAGAGATGTGACTCCGGAATTGTTCTCTGTAGATTTTTTTTTTTTAATAGGTAATGGAAAATTCATTTGGTCACTTTTACTGACTGTTGCTTAACGGGCAAATGCATCAGGAGCTCAGCTTCTTGGTGCATAATCAGATCGAGAATCACTCCACTCGTCATGTAAAATAAGCCCTTTTAGATGAAGCTCATGAATTTTCATCATGAATGAACAAACACCAAGGTCAATAGGAAACGAAAATAATAATACACTATCCTTTCTCATGGTCCATATCAAAGAGCCTAGTCAAATGAATTATGAAGAGAGAAATTATACTTTTTAATCCACAGTACTTTCATTCGACCATGAATGTATTAATTCAGGGTACTTGTAAGAAGCATTTTCATGAGAGAGATCTGAAGCAAGACAAAGTAGATACATGCTGGCAGCATAAAGAAGAATCAAATCTAATTATTGCAGAATCTTAGAGATAATCTAAGCATTGCCTAATTACATACAACAAATTTTATCAGCAATTTTTTATATGTAAGGCACATCAACTGAGTGTAAGGAACATGTCTATTTTCTAAGCAGAAACTGGAATCATTTGGAGGGCTTGTTAAAAACACATATTGCTGAGTCCCATTCCCAGCTTCAGACTCGAAGTTTCTAGGGTGGGTCCAAGAACAGGCACTTCTAGGCAGCTTCCAGGTGGTACTGCTGCTGCTGGGGCAAGGTCACACTACTAGGGCCACTCTACCACGGTCCTTGCAGGTGATTACTTCAGGGTTTTCTGGAACACTTCTAATGAGCTGAGTGGTGAGAGCTGCCTGCACCAATAAACATCTTACAGTTGGCTAGTATCATGCTGAAAAGTGCTGCCCCACAATTCTGTGCCCGGTCCAATTTCTGCCAACTGGGATTTCTCTGGATACACCTAGTCTCCATATAAATGCCTACACTAAGGAAAAGAATAGATAGGAGTTTGTTTGGCCAATTATAATAGGTTCCATGCCTGTTAAGTCAATTCTGCCATCTGGCTCCCAAGTTCAAACCTTAAGAGATTCTGGGAAACAGAAAAAAGTATACTAATATTTTGTGTACAGCTTGATAAGTGATTGTATATATACATATCCATACAACTATCTACCTTCCACGTCAAGATTCAGGATATTTTCACCACCCCAGAATTTCCTTTGTGTTCTTTCCAGTCAGTACCAATCCACCAAAGGAACAATTGCTGTACTTCAGTTGCTGGTGAGCCAGCAAGTGTGTTTGCTCTTAAACTTCATGTCAATGGATATGTAGAAAATACACTGTTTTGTACTTGGTGTTTTCAATCGACAGACATGACCATGAGATTCAACCATGTTGTCAATAGCAATAGTGAGCCTTTCATTTTTATTGCTATGTAGTATCCCAAGTTTGACATACCTTACAGTCTTCTATTTAATTCCTTTTTCTATTTTGTGTATGTTTAAGGTTGTTAGCTGTCATGACATGAACCAGAATGGTACCAAATACCTTATGTTACTTCATCTGGTCAGTAATGTTATATTGGCACTCCTATTAATTTGTTGTACAGATGAGAAACTAAGGCTCAGTAATGTGCCCAAGGTCTCACAACTAATGAGAAGTGGAATCAGCTAATAATCTTCTGACTGATGACCCTGAGTTCTTAGCATGACATGCCTCTCATTCTTGGTGCTTTACCAGTGGTCACCATGGTGACATTGATCCCAGAGAACTACAGTTTCCTTTCTTCAAGGGCCTTTCCATTTTCAGCCCTCTTTTCTTCCTATTGTGTGATGGTCCTGAGGCTTCTTCAGCTGTGCCAGTAAACTGCATGGGGACACTTGTCAATGTGCCATCTTGATTTTTTCCAACTCCTTCAAATGAAAAGATTTGTTGGAAGGAGTTTGTTTCTTCTGTGACTTCTTTTTCTTTAAAAAAAAATCTATTTTTCAAACTCTCTGATCACTTCCAAAATCCCTGCCCTTATTAAATGCAAATAATAGAATCAATTTAGTCCTGAGGCTCCTGTTAAGGTTACACCTAAATTGTCTCTGAAAAATAACTGTCTGTTCTGTTGAAGGAAGTGTTTAAACTTCCTTTGACTTTAGTGTCTAATAAACCCTTAGCAGAAGGAAGTTTATTCTTAAGTACAAATTACTGGGGCCATTTATGCTTCATTTCCTTTTTTATTCTGCTAATTGCAGATGGAAATTAGTGGTCAGCCTCTTCCATGGTATCAACTTGAACAGATTTACAAAAATAATCAGACACTTGCAGCAATTTAAACCTGGCTTTGATTCAGTATATGAATAAAAAAAATCCCTGCACATATACTTATGATTAAGAATTCTTATTTTTATTTTGACTAGGAAATCTTATTTTTATTTTTATACTACTTATGATGCATTCAGATTTCAAAATATGGGTTTTTATTGCTAAGTACATAGGCTAGTGTTGTTTGCACTTATAACCGTGGTAATCTGCTAAATAGTTCTCATGGTCTAGTAGGAACTGAGGCTCAGAAGTAAAAATGGGATTCTCTTTGCTTAGTATCTCATTATGCTAGTTTTTAATAAATTACATAAAATTCATTCATCTGATAATCTTTTTGTAATTCTAATTCGTATCCTAAGACTCACTTTGGGGAAAACTTTGAGGAATTCTTTTTTTAAAGAACTATATGCTTCCTGGACAAAGGGTGTGTTAGGGCAACTGAATGATTCATGAGGGAAAGGCTTTCTTTATGGACTAATTCTTCCATATGGAAGAAATGACAAAATTTGAAGTCATCATTTTGTAGATCTAATGAATTAGTGGACCTAGCTTTCATCAGTCATTGATAAAAGTATTAATTGTACTATCACTGTAAAATGTCTGAACTTTCTAAGGGGATGAGGGTCAGGCCCACAACACCTGCATGCTGTCATTATTGCTACCACTAAAACTAGACAGGGAGATAGATATTGTGTACTATCTAATGTGATGGAGTAGAAAGAGCTTGCCATCCATCATCTAGTGTTCCGTGAAGGTTCTTCACCTGTGAAATCTTCATCTCCTATGAAGTAGTTCAGTAGCATCAAACCTGAATCTAGTCAAGCTTCCACCTCTAACTTCCAGAACACCAGTGAACAAGGGGATTGAGCCGTGGTGCTCACACCTAACTGCACATTAGAGTCACGTGGGCAGTTTTTCAAAGACCTAATGCCTAGTCTTCATCTCAAAACAATTTAATGAGAATCTCTGGGCCTGGGCATCAATATTTTTTATAGCTCCTCCAAATATTACACTGTCAGCAGAAGAGAGGAACAAGTTCAATGACAAGGGTGTATATGTATGTATATATGTACGTGTGTGTGTATAGTCTTAGTTAGGTTTGGCATCACTGTGACTGAAATACCCAGAAAGAACAACTTGAGGAAAAACTCATCTGGGGCTCCTGGTTTCAGAGGTCTCATTCCATAGATAGCCAACTCCATTGCTCTGAGCCTGAGATAAAGCAGCATATCATAGTGGAAGGATGTGCTGGAGGGAAGCTGCTCCTCAAAGGCAGCAAAGAAGCAGAGAGGTGGGGTGGGGCAGAGGGCTACACTGAGGATTCACCTTTCCAGCACACGCCCCCAGTGACCTTCTCCAGCCACGCCCCACTTGCCTATAGTTGATCCTTTCAAAATAGAATAGCTCTAATAATCCAGTCATTTCACCTCTGTTCTTCATATCCACACCATAACATCATGACAGACACACACACACACACACACACACACACACACACACGCACGTATTTCACAAAGAAGAGATATAGAGGGAAGGGACACTTGAGATTTAAAGATATTCTAAGAAACATTAACCAAATGTGATGCGGGGATTTTGTTTTGAACCTGATTCAGACAAATCAACCACACCATGACATTTTTAAGAGAATTTTAAGACTGAGTAGTAGACAATAATAAGACATCAAGCATTACCTTTGTTACTTGTGATAATGGTTTTGTAGTTATGATAGGAAAACATTTTTATGTTACTGAAATATTTGGATGGAATATGATGTCTGAGATTTGTTATAAAATGATCTAGAAACAAGGTGAAATAAAAGTAGATACAAACAATTGGCAGAATGTTGCTAGTTGTTTCAGTTGAGTGATGGATACATGGGGGTTCATATTGCTTTCTACTTTTGTGCATTTTAACAATTGTCATAAAAGGTTCAGAAAGGAGCCATAACAGTGAAATAAACAATAGCATGTATCTTACATTGTGATATGTTATTAACACAAAGTCTCAGAAGTTTACATGAACTGTATACCTGCCAGTAAGATGAAGTCTAACCCTCTTTGTTTATACTGTATTGATTCTTACTTCTTTTTAGGAAAATACTTTCATATTGTTATTTATGATGTTTATGTGTTAGCTGCAGATGATTTGGGGCCACCTCCTTCTACTGTTATCAACCAAAATGAAACTTTTGCCAAGGTTGTTTTTAAGCCTACTGTGGTACAACAAGCCAAGATTGCCCAGAATGGAATTTTGGGAGATTTCATCATTCGATATGATGTCAATAGAGAACAGAGCATTGGGGACATCCAGGTACCAGGCTTTGTGTTGCTATTTCATGTTGGTAGCTTGACACTTTTTGTTAAAACTCATAACTGTAGATTTTGATATTTAGTTAAGGGCAAAAGCTCTTTTTGGTTCTTTGTAAAATTGTTTTACCCAAAATATGTCTTCAAAGAAACTAGAGATGATCCTTGCTAGAAGCTGAGGGTACCTATTTCCTGCTCCAGTAATCTGGACAGCTAATGAAATCTAAAATGTAATTTTCCCTGTGGTGTTTTAGATGAGGTTGGAATTTTAGTTCATCTTCAATTTTAATTAAAGGAGACTGTTCCACAGCTTATTTCCCTTTAGGTTTTATTGCTCCAGAGACAGGGTGGGAATATTAAAATACATTAATGTGCGTCCAGAATGTTGACAACCTTGATGTCTCAATGCGTACAATGCTTGGTAAAAACTAGATAATGAAAAAAGTAGGATTCACACGTAGCAAGGTCAGAACGAGACAGATAGTTAAAGTTGAATGGGTTGTCATGATCAATACTTTCTTTTTTCAGTGCTGGGGATTTAAACCCAGGGTCTCACTCATGCTAGACAAGCACTCTGTACTTACACTCCCAGTCCACTGATCAATAAATTTTAAAGGGATGATTCTATCCTTATACGGATTGATTAGCATCTGGTTCCCTTGGAGGATCAGAACCACAGATAATTTTGTTCTGGGTGTGGAATGTGACCCTAGACTGTTTCATCTTAGTTCTAAAAGCTCCATAGATTAACTATTTTGGGTACTACCATTTTTCACTTTTTTTTCCTTACCAGGTTCTAAATGGCTATTTTGTGCACTACTTTGCTCCCAAAGACCTTCCTCCTTTGCCCAAGAATGTGGTCTTTGTTCTTGACACCAGTGCCTCTATGGTGGGAACCAAACTCCGGCAGGTAAGTGAATGCCACCTGCCTATTTTTTCCCATCTCAGGTTTTTCTGGAACATGATCTGCCTTGTGAATAAAATTTCAGTTGCTGCCAGATATCTGTTTTATCATGCAGCTATTCCTAATTGATTAATTTAAGCCATTGATGGAAACCATTGTTCTAGCATGTTGGTTTTTAAGAGAGCAGAGGGACATGCTGTAGAAACATCTTGACATAGGGCACTGGCAGAGTGGATCATGTGAGACAAAGGAATACACTGAGAGGACCACTCAACCACACAGCCATTGTCCACAGATGATTCTGCTCAGTGGTGATTCCTTGGAGAATAACAGAATAGAATCATTGGAAGTCCCCTTGGCATAGCCTTAGAATAAGGATTTCAGATCTCCATAATTCAGGATTGATATTTTCACAGAATTTGCAGTGAATCTTAAAATTCCAGGGCTGAAAGGGATTAAGGGGCTATGTACTCTGCTGAGAAATTAAGTTATCCTGAAAATACAACTATTTACATTTTTTTAAAACAAACCATTAGAAAAGATGATTCCTTATCTTACTTTGGTATCATAAATATCATTTTGGCTATTTGTAATATATCCACAACTTTTATAAGGTGAATTGAGAGCTACAGGATGCCAGATCATTTATAACTCTACATTCATTAAAAATTGAGTGAGGTCTTTATCTTTTCTTTTTAAATTCATTAACTATTTTTTTAACTAATTGTATATATACAACCTGATGTGTTAAATAGTACCTCGAAGCTCTTAAAAACCCATATCCATCTGTTTCCACCATAAATCCCACTCCATATGTAATGGACTCTATTACAGCTAATGAAGTATTGCAAATATTTTTCTCAGTTGACTATTACTTTATAAATGATTTCTTGGATCATTTGTATTTTTAGAACCATGCAGTAAATTGGCAGATCTTTGACAGAAGATTGACAGATCTTTTTTATGGCATGTAGTTTTCCTCTACCCCCCAAATTGCTTAAATATTTGTCATCAGAGTATAGCTAAATATAAGTTCTAATTAATATAGGCAAAAGTTATCCTCACCCTGAAAAATAGCTCTGTATTCCTCTTCAACATCACATCTCATTCAAGTTCATTTTGCCAGTTCTTCCATTTTTATTGCTTTTCCTTCTTTCTTGCATCTTTTTTTATTCTAATTCTACGTGTCGGTGGAATGCATTTTGAAACATCATACGTGAATGGTGTATAACTTCTCATTCTTGATCTTCTGTCTAAAAAGTACTTTTCTTTTGCCTGAAGAACATCCATTAATCGTGTTAAAATCTTTAACATTGTAGGTTTTTGTGAAGAATTTTCCCAGTTTTTGTTGGCCAGAAAATTATTTACTTCCCTTCATTTTTTAAGTGTATTTTTACTGGATATGGAATTTTAGTTTGGCTTCCATTTTCTTCTGGTTTCCATTTTTGCTACTGAAAAAGTCAGTAAAAATTTAAACTGTTTTTCCTCTAAGGGAATTTTAATTGTTGACTTCTTTTAAGATTTTCCTTTGTCTTTAGTTTTCTATCATTTTAACATGGTGATTCTAGGGTGAATTTCTTTCTATTTATTCTGCCTAAAGTTCATAGAACTTCCTGAAT
The DNA here is from genome assembly GCF_052094955.1 of Ictidomys tridecemlineatus. Taxonomy (NCBI): domain Eukaryota; kingdom Metazoa; phylum Chordata; class Mammalia; order Rodentia; family Sciuridae; genus Ictidomys; species Ictidomys tridecemlineatus. The sequence continues at coordinate 72,557,222 of NC_135486.1, read as the reverse complement.
TTGTGGATTCATGGCTATGTTCTCAGTCATAATCTCTAAAGTTCACTTTTCCATGTGTGATTCCAATGTTAGAGTTTTTATTCCTCTCTGTTTTCCACATTCTCTTTTATGTATTCCAACTTACCCATGCTTCATTTCATACCTATCTTCCAATTCACAAATACTCTCTTCATATATGTCTAAGTGATTGTTAGACTCATCCCTTGAGTTATTTTGGTCATTGTACATTTTAGCTTTAGAAATCCTATTTGTTTTCAAGTATTTCTCAAATCTGTCTAGTCATTTTTAAAAGAATTTTCAGTTATTTTACAAAGTTTTTTTTAATAATGTTTCAAAATTTTTCCCAAGTACAGTAATGTGTGTGTCTAATAAATCCAAACTTTGGAGCCTCTCAGGGGCTATTTTTATTGTCTCTCATCTTCTTGCCTTATGTGACTGGATATCTTTGATTGAATTATAGACATAAAATTTTAGAAATTGTTGGTAAAACTGTATTGAGCCCTGGTATGATAGTGTGTTATTCTAGAGAAAGTCTTATCTTATTTCTGTTAAGTGTGTAATCTGGGATTCTTTAGACCATATTCAGGGCTCAAGATTTTTTTGGGAATCCAGATGGCTCCAAGTTGGAGTGCTTGAGATTACTGAGACATGATTTCAAGATTTAAATAAAAATATATGTTTTTTCTGCTTTTGAGTTATTCTCAATGGGAAGATTGGGGCCAAATTGCCTATAGTTTTCTCAAGTTTTTCCTGAGGTTTCAATCACACCATAGTGAAGTACTCTTTCATAGTGTGTAATTATTAATTGATGTTCTGAGAGGCTTTCTGGTCTTTCCATATGTAGAAAGACACATCATACATGAATGGTGTATAACTTCTCATTCTTGATCTTCTATCTAAAAGTACTTTTATTCTGAAAGGTTTTTTTGCTTTATATTTTTTTTAAGAGAGAGTGAGAGAGGAGGGAGAGAGAGAGAGAGAGAGAGAGAGAGAGAGAGAGAGAGAGAGAGAGAGAATTTTTAGTATTTATTTTTTAGTTTTCGGCGGACACAACATCTTTGTTGGTATGTGGTGCTGAGGATCGAACCCGGGCCACACGCATGCCAGGCGAGCGCGCTACTGCTTGAGCCATATCCCCAGCCCCTATATAAGTTATTAAGTGCCATTTGCTGCCCAAATTGTTTTTATGACTTTGGTGGCTACATAATGAACATTGATAGGAGGACTACCAAGGCTATTGTTGGCCACAGAATATGTGTTAATTGGTGTTTTGTATAATCTAGCATGACAGTTCCCACTTGTATCTTCAGTCAATAAACAGTAAACAGTTACTAAGTAGGTGTCATATGGTAGATTTCTCCTTGCATTTCACTTAATTCTTGAGCATCTATGTGTCTTGGATTTTCTTTTCTCTTTCTCTTTCTGTTTAGAATATGAGTATCATAAGGACAGGGTTTGGATTTCTTCTGATCTACTTTAACTTAATGAAGAAAGTTACTAAAACCAATCTGAATCCCTGTTACCACCATATATTTTGTATTCTGATACTTTTGTTTACCATCATATCTTGAATGCATCTTGTTATTAAATATTCTTTAAAAAACCCGATTTTAATGGTCATGGAGTAGTACTACTTAACAGAAACTTCTGTGAGAACAGAAATATTCCACACCTGTGCTGTCAAATCTGGTAGCCACTCACCACATATAGCTGTTGAACATGTGAAATGTGGCTACTGCAACCAAGGAACTGAATTTTTTATTTTATTTAATTTCAATAAGTTTTAATTTGAATAGCTAATAGTTACCACATGGGAGAGTGTAGCTGTATAATATTTACCCCACACATGCGAGACTTTTAAATTATTCTCATTTTTTTGCTATTACAAACACCACTGGG